>NC_086200.1:30938240-31238240 GCF_035770615.1 Melospiza melodia melodia
TGCAGCCAAGTTCTGGCAGAGTTTGGGCCATCACATCCCCGTGCTCCCAGCCCTGGGCGAGCTGCACACTCCCTGCATCACCCAGGGACTGAATTATTGCCAGTGTCAATGAGAATTGTCTAAATGGGGGTTTTAATTTGATTTCTAAAGCTGTGCCTTCATGCTCTGCCCCGGTCCCTGCTGTCACACACCCAGGGGGGATCAGCTCCTCCCTCAGCAGCAGCAGGAGCCATTTGGGGCGTGATAATTTAAAAAAATCTGATTAATTTTGCTCCTTTCTGGCAACTCAGGGACCCCGAGGAACTTCTGATCAGCATTGGTTTATTTCTTCACAACATTTCTTTTAATACAGTGATTTTTAGGAAATTGTACTCTTTTTTTTTTTTTTTTGACACTTTTGACATTTGTACAGTACAGTGTAACTCTTCCATAAGTAAACTTCACAAAAAAGAGGAGGGGGAGAAAGGGGGAGGGAAGGAGATGGAATCATGATTGGGGGGGGGAAACAGAGGGAAATCTGTAAAATAAAGACACAGCGCTCCAGGAGAAATAAATAAAGGGCAGCTCTGTCATGGCTACGGGAATATCCACTTATTCACAGTCTCCACAGAAGCACAGAACTACAGGAACACGAGACCCCAAAGCCCTGGAGCAAACCAGCCCTGCTCACCCCCACAGGCTCCCCAAACTGGGGCAGGTTCACTCCAGTCAGCTCGGCCTCGCCGATGCATTGAATTCATTTTTTTTTCATTTGAAATCTTATTATTTAAATAATAATAATAATAACAGTTCTGTCGTCGTTTGGTTGTGGGGGTGGGGTGTTTTGTTTTTTTTTTTTTTGACGGGTTTTTTTTCTTTTTAAAAGTGATATTCACAAGCAAGGTTTACCACACTGAGAGAAACCAAAAGAACAAAAACCAAAAAAAAAAAAAAATCAGAATATATATATATATAATATATATAAATGCACCACCACGGCCACAGCACAGCAGGTCACGCGCACAGCGTCACTTCCTACGCCTATTTACAAGGAATTTCTGTATGTACAAGGAGGAAGACGGCGGGAGCATAAATTAGCATCTATTTATACAAATAAACAAGAGTCAGGAAATATCCATCCAGCTGCAGGGGCAGGGGAGCGGCCACAAAGAGCCCCCTGCACCAGGAGCTCTGGGGGTAAAAGGGGTGGGATGGGTTGGGCAGGGGGATTTGGGGGGTCCTGTCACAGCACCCACACGCTGGGAAGGGGGTCCCAGGGTAGGGGGATCCCCAGGACAGGGGGCTCCGGGGCAGGGGGGGGTCCCAGGGTAGGGGGATCCCCAGAGCAGGGGGTCCCAGGGCACGAAAAAGGGCAGGGGGTCCCAGGACAGGGGGGTCTCCAGGGCAATGGGGGTCTCCAGGAAAGGGGGTCCCAGGACAGGGGGGTCTCCAGGGCAAGAGGTGCCAGGACAGGGGTCCCAGAGCAGGAAAAAGGGCAGGGGGGTCTCCAGGGCACAGGGGGTCTCCAGGAAAGAGGGTTCCAGATAAGGAAAAAGGGCAGGGGGTCCCAGGACAGGGGCATCTCCAGGGCAGGGGTCTCCAGGCCACGGGGTCCCAGAGCAGGGAAAATGGCAGGGGGTACCAGGACAGGGTCCCAGGCCACGGGGAGGGGTCTTCAGGGCAATTGGGGTCTCCAGGAAAGGGGGTCCCAGAGAAGGAAAAAGGGCAGGGGGGTCTCCAGGACAAGGGGTGCCAGGACAGGATGGGTGGGTTTCACCAGGGGAAATGGGGCTGGGGGTGATGGTTTCTTGACAGTGATTAAAAGCAGAATGAGGGGGGCAGGGGGGAAGTTTTCTACCAGCCCAGGCTTAAAAATAAATTAAGGGGTGTGGGGGGGGGGCATAGCCTAATGAATTGGGGTGGGGGCTCCTAGAGGGGCCGCAGCCCTTTCGGAGGTATCAGCAGCAAAAGCCCCCGCGGGACCCCCAAGAGGAGGAGCTCGTGGGGGGGGTTTGGGGCGCACTGACCGGGTTTTGGGGGGGCTCTGGGGGGGTTCTGGGGGGGGCTGGCCCCTAGCAGGCACAGTCCTGGTGCGGGGGGGCCTGCTGGTCCGTGAGCTGGGGGCCCTGCTTGGCGCCGGTGACCGCGGGGTCGGCCGTGTCCAGCGACTCGGACATCTTCTCGCAGATGATGTCCACCAGCCTCTCGAAGGTCTGCTTCACGTTGATGTTGTCCTTGGCGCTGGCCTCGAAAAACTCAAACCCTGCGGCGGTGGGAGAGGCGGGGGGGGACAGTGTGGAAGGGGACAGAGGGACAAGGGACGCGTCAAAGATCCGCGTCAAAGATCCAGCCCTGCGTGGCTCCTCCTCCTCCTCCTCCTCATTCAATATTTAAAGGGTTCGCAACCTGCCCCCACCACCCCCAAAATCCCGTTTTTCCCACCCAAAGAACCCCCCAGATCCTGCCCCCAGCCCCTCACAGAGAGCTGAAGCTGTGCAGTGACTCTGTGCCTTTTCACCAGGTGCCAAGTCACCGCCGGTACCTCGGCAGAGCGATTACACGCAGGGAATTAAGCCCTTAATTAAATTAATTGTGGGCTGGCAGGCGTGGTGGGGGGCTCCCCCTCCCCAGCTCACCCAGGTGCTCGGCGAGCTGGCGCCCCTTCTCCGAGGACACCACGCGCTCGTCCTCCATGTCACACTTGTTCCCCACCAGCAGCACCTGCGCGTTGTCCCACGAGTAGGTCTTGATCTGGGTGGACCTTGGGGAGGGAGAGGGGGGTCAGAGGGGCGGGGAGGGGGCGGCCGGGGCGGTGTGGGGTGCCCAGAGCCCCCCGTGGTGCTCACCAGTCCTGCACGGCGTTGAAGGACTCCTCGTTGGTGATGTCGTACATGAGGATGAAGCCCATGGCCCCGCGGTAGTAGGCGGTGGTGATGGTGCGGTACCGCTCCTGCCCCGCCGTGTCCTGGGGGACAGGGGACAGCTGAATGTCACCCCAGGGGTGCGGTGACACCCCCACAGGGGCCCCTCCATGGGGGCAGGTCCGGCCCCTGCCTGGAATTGCCCTGGTGGGGCAGCTCCACACTGAACATCACCCAACCGAGTGTTATCCCATAGTGACCATCACCCCATGGTGACCATCACCCAACCGAGTGTTATCCCATAGTGACCATCACCCCACAGTGACCACCACCCCACAGTGACCATCACCCAACTGAGCATTATCCCATAGTGACCATCACCCCACGGTGACCATCACCCAACCGAGCGTTATCCCATAGTGACCATCACCCCACAGTGACCACCACCCTTCAGTGACCATCACCCCCACACCACCAATCCATCACTCCCACCACCCCACACTGACCACCACCCTCACCATCCATCTCCCCACACCAGCATCGCCCCCTCCCCACCGCCCCAGCCCAGCCCAGGGCTCTGGGGGCACCGGGGGCTCTCAGTGCTCACCCAGATCTGCAGCTTGATGCGTTTGTCGTTCCTGTAGATGGTCTTGACCTTGAAGTCGATGCCCACGGTGCTGACGAAGGCGGGCGTGAAGGAGTCGTCGGCGTAGCGGAACAGGAAGGAGGTTTTGCCCACGCTGCTGTTGCCGATGATCAGGATCTTGAACATGTAATCGAAGTTCTGGTCCGAGGATTCCTTCTGCCCATAGCGGGAGTCAGTAGCCGACGCCATCTGCAGGGTGGGGAGAGGCCGTGACGGGGCTGGCCCTGCTCGGAGCCGGTTCCCAGCACGGATTTGGGATATTTTGGCTCAGGATGGGCCACGGTGTGGCCAGCAATGGGTCACCCTGCCCCGAAGGGCTCGGAGAGGGAGAGGCCACCTCCCGTCACCTGCAGAGCAGGGAACTGCGGTGTGTCCACGGTAAATGTGGGGCACGTGGCCCACGGCGTTTGACACGCCACAGAGATTCACCACGGCTGCCAGGAATTGCTGTGGGTGCCAGGAATTGCCACAGCTCTCAGGAACTGATGTGGCCGCCAGGCTTTGCCATGGTTCCCAGGAATTGCCACAGCTCCTAAGAATTGCCACGGCTCTCAGGAATTGCTGCCAGGCTTTAACGCGGCTCTCAGGAATTGCTGCGGCTCCCAGGAATTGCCGTGGCTGCCAGTATTTGCCGTGGCTCTCGGGATCTGCCTTGTGGCGTTGCGGGTGCGGCCGGGGCGCCGCAGCCTCTCCCGCATCTTCCCGGTGACAAAATGGCACCGGCGGCGGTGCCCGGTGCCCCCGCACGGCGCGGCCAGCGCGGTGACAGGGACCGGGGGGTGGCACGGGGACCCGGGGGGTGACACATGGAGCCGAGGGGTGACACACGGATGCCAGGCAAGAGGGCACAGAGGCAGGTGCGCATCCAGGGAGGAGCGGGGGGATGCGGGATGGGGGGTGCAGGAATGGGGTGCTGGGTGCTGATGGGCATTTTGGGGGGCTGCTGGAGGGGGGGTGATAGAGGGGGCTCATGGGGGGTGCAGGGCGATGCAGGGAGGGGGTGCGGGGTGCTGATGGGGGTGTCAGGGTGTTGATTGGGGGATTCAAGGTGCTGATGGCGGGGTTCAGAGTGCTGATGGGGGCGAGGTCAGAGTGCTGATGGGGAGGGGGTCACCCCCTGCTCCTCCCCGCAGGCCCGACCCCGCTGCACCCACTCGGTCCCCGCCGCACCGAGACCCCCCCCAGGCCCTGCGCAGCCCCCCCCGCGCCGCATCCATCATCATCATCATCATCCCCCCCCCGCCTCCCGCCTCCTCCGCTGCAGCCGCCCCTCCCCTCCCGGTGCCGGGGGGCACACTGGGGGTCTCGGGGGGTCCCGGTGGGGGTGTCGCTGTGGGGGGGTCCCGGTGGGGGTCCCGGTGCCGGGGGGGGGGGGGGGGGTCTCACCTCTGCCGCGCTCGCGCCGCCGCCTCCTCCCCGCAGCGACTGCAGCAGATGCGGAGCCTGGGTGACGTCGGCTGAGGGGCGGGGCTCTCTATGCAAATGAGCCCGGACGTCACGGGCGCGGCCCTGAAGGAGGCGCTGATTGGCTCGGCGGCGCGCTTTGATGGACAGCGGGCGGACGGGGGGAGGAGAACCCCCCTCCCGGCGCGGTGGTGGGCGCCGCCCCCCCCTCCGGCCCGCGCAGTGGTGCGGTCCGTCCGCGCTCCGCGGGGCGCGGAATGAACCACCCCTGCACCGGTGGGGGTGTAGCCAGAACCATTCCACTCAGAGGGGGGGACGACTTTTGACAACCTCCCTGTCGCGACATGGCGCGCTATCGCGACGCCTTCCCTAGGCCTGCAGTGGCGGGCAGGCTGATCCTTGCCGTGCCAGGGCGGCTGGCGCTGAGGCGGGGCTGGTGCGCAGGTGGGCGGCCATGTCCTCCCTCGCCCTGCGGCTCCAGCGGGGATTAGGGCCGGCAGCATATGGCGGCCCGAGGGCAGCGGCACCGCCCTGCCCTGCCCGGGGCCCGCAGCCTCCCGGGCCCTGCCCTGCCCTGCCCCGCCCGTGCCCTCCGTGCTCTCCGTGCCCTCCGTGCCCGTGCAGCTCCTGGCCCCTGCCCAGGCTCGTCCCACACCCACAGCCCCGGCAGGACCGAGCCGGATGCGGTGGGCACGGGTGGGCAGCGGGGATGTGGAGCACGGCCCTCGGGGACGGTGGGGTGGCACGGGATGGGTGGCACGGGATGGGGTGGGCGAGCAGGGATGGAGCCATGGGATGGACCCATCGATGGGGATGGAACCAGCTGTAGGATGGATCCAGAATTAATTAGGGATGGAACCAGAATTAGGGATGGAGCCAGCCATGGTGATGGACACGGGGCCAGGGATGGAACCAGCTGTAGGATGGTTCCAGAATTAGGGATGGATCCAGACTCAGGGATGGATCCTGACTCAGGGATGGATCCAGAATTAGAGATGGAGCCAGAACTAGGGGCAGATCCAGGCTCATGGCTGAATCCAGGCTGCCGTGCCCGTTTTCCTTCACCTTCCCCAGCCAACAGCCCCGCTGCTCTCCTCATGCTGCAGCCCCCCAGCCAGAAACAGGGATAAAAAGGGCTTTTTCCCACCTGCCCCGCTCCAGATGTGCGCTGGATCTGGATTTGAGGCGTTTGAGAGCAGGGAGCCCCAGCCTGTCCCTACCTGCAGACACAGGGGGACATCCAGCACCCACAGCGATGCCACCACCCCTGCAGAACCCGGCACTCCCAAAACCCCGGAGAAGGCCGGGCGGGTGAAAAACCATCCACACCCGAGGTTCCACTGCTGCCAGGGCAGGCAGGGGGCGAGGGCCCCACGTGCCAGGGCAGTGCCCCGGGTGGGGCCGCGCCCGTGGGGATAAATCACCGTGGGCAGCAATGCGGAAGAGCCGGGAGCGGCCTCCGCGCCGCGCCAAGCCGGCGATTAAATATTTACCTTAGCAGGTCGTGTTTGCCAGCGATGGATCGGCGTTTCCAGGGAGGAGCTGCCTTTTGTTCCAGCGCACGGCCGGGCCCTGCCCGGTGCCCGGCGGGAGACGGGGCCGCCAACCACGGCGGTCCCTGGGGACATTGCCCGCGGCTCCCGTGACACACAGAGGCTCAGGTTAAGGGTGGAACAAACCGGGTTTAATCTCTGGAAGGTGAAGGAAGAATCCCAAAGGACCCTGCCCCAGGCAGGATAGCGGAGATGGGGGTGAGGGGTGGTGGCAGCACCCGCCAGGGTCCGAAATGTGAAGTACGAATGGCGTTTGGAGTGATGACGGAGCAGAAATGGAACTTTCCTCCCCCCAAAAAATTGTATCTTTCCGCCCCGAAAATGTGTGTGAGCCTCGGGGGGCTCGTAGTAAAAAGTGAGCTACAAAAGGCTTTAAAAAGTGAACTTATTCCCCCCAAATAAATAAACCACTGAGCCATGCCCGTGCCTGGGGGTGCCTCTTGCTGGGGGGGTCACCAGCACACCCTCTGCCCACCTGGTGCCACCACGGGGCTGCCGTCCTGCCAGGGGACACCTGGAAAGTGCTGGAATGCTCCTTCCTGCAGCCCTGTGGGGTGTGATGGCCTCAGGGCTGGGCTGGGCACAGGCTGGGCTGTCCCACGCCCTGTGTGAAGGGACAGGGACCTTTGCCAGGACAAGGCCAGCAGTGTCCCCAGCCCTGTGTGAAGGGACAGGGACCTCTCCCAGGACAAGGCCAGCAGTGTCCCCAGCCCTGTGTGAAGGGACAGGGACCTCTCCCAGGACAAGGCCAGCAGCCTCCTCATACCTGTCAGGACCTGCCCAGCTCCCAGACGGGGACGCATCCCGGGTGCCCCCGAGTCCCTGCAGTGCCAGTGCTCCCCAGTGTCCCCAGCCCTGCTCAGGGCAGTGCCCAGTCCCACGTCCCCTGGGCCGGCGCCGCTACGTGCCCAGGGACAGGAATGTGACGTTGCCCTCCGTGTCCAGGCACAGCCCCTGGCTGCCCTCGGGCCCTGGCACGGAGCCCCCGCTGCCCCCGTCCTCGGGCCGCGTCCCCTGCAGCGCCCGCCGGTTGTCCACGTCCCCGGGGCCGGGGCACGGGCGCTTGGTGTCGGCAGCCTCCGAGTCATCCGTGCCCGGCGTCTTGGAGCCGCTGTTGTCCTCGTCCAGGGGGCTCTCGGCGCCCTCCGGCTCCGTGTCCGACTCGCCCTCCTCCTCCTCCTCTTCCTCCTCCTCCAGCGTCAGCTCGAACTGGAACTTGTCGGCGTTGGCGGGGGACGCGGCGGGCGCCTCGCGAGGAGGAGAGGGGCTGCGCGGGATCATGCTCTGGTACCACTCGCGGTTGTCCTCCAGCGTGTCCAGCAGCTCCTGCGCGTCGGGGTGCACCAGGTCGGCCCAGGTCTCCCACAGCGGGTGGGCGATGAAGTCGATGAATCCCACCTGGGGGGAGGCACAGCTGAGCCCCCTGCCCGGGCCTGGCACCTGCCCTGTCCCCAGGTGTGTCCCCAGGTGTGTCCCCAGGTGCGTCCCACCTGTGATTTCTCCACGGAGGCGGTGTGCTTGTCGCACATGGGGCTGATCTCCATGCCCTTCTCCCGCTCCCGGTCCCCCTGCCTGAAGAACTCCACCATGATGCGGTCAGTCCACTGCCGGTACAGCTCCAGAGGCTTCGTGGGGTTGCTGAGGTCGGCGCAGTGCACCATGTTCTGCAGGACCTGCGGGCACGGACAGCGTGTCCTCTGTCCCCCAGGGCCACCCGCACTGGGCCACCAACCCGCTTGGCCCCCTTGATGGGTTTGGGATGGTGGTGGCACCAAATGGGACATCCCGGCAGGCCAGAGGATGGGCACCTGCAGCGTTGGGAAGGATTGCCCAGGTGTGTCCCCACCTGGATCCGGTCGGAGTAGTTGTCCAGCAGCAGCACGCCCAGGCTGGTCACCTTCTTGGTCTCCACCATGGTCTTCAGATCCGCCAGCAGGTTCATGTGCTTGGACATGTCCGTGGCCAGCACCTGGGCAGGGAGAGGTGGGAAGGGGTCCCAGCCTGGTCCCCCAGCCCAGACCCCACCCTGGGCAGGTGCAGCCCCCCATACCATGTCGATGACCATTTTACGGAGCGTCTGCCTCTGCTTCCTGCTCAGGTTCTGGAAGATGTCACAATTCTCCTCCTGCAGGAGCTTGAAGCCCACGGCCAGGTGGTGATTCTCCAGCACCGAGGCGTCGTTGTACATCAGGGCCAGCTCTGAGTCTGTGAGACAGCACCGGTCACTCTGGGGTGACCCTGGGGTCCCCCAATATCCCCCAGGTCCATCCCTGAGCCCCAGCTCACTGGTGTTGATGAGGAACTGGTTGGAGACCCCAGGGTGGTCAACGTCATGGATGGCGCTGGCAAAGATGGCAGCCAGGATCTCCAGGTCCGTGAAGACAGCCTAGGAATGGTGGGAACGGCATTGGGGACACGTGCCAGCCCGGCCAGGCACACCTGGTGGCCTCAGGTGACCGGGAATCACCTCCAGGGCAGGTGTGGAGAGCAGGACGTGCGTGGACTGCGCCACGTCGGCGGCGTGCAGGCTGTTGTGGTAGGCCACGTCGGCGTGGTAGTGATCCTCCAGCGTCAGCATGTAGGTGATGAAGGTGTTGGCGGGGATGCGGAAGGTCTTCATCAGGTCCCGCTCCTGCAGGGAGGCACAGGTGGCTCGTCCCCGCGCGGGCACAGGGACGGGGACACCGCGGTGCGATGCTCACCTGGAAGATGCTGTACATGATGACGGTCAGCGGGCGGTTCCCCGAGTACTCGGCCACTTTGAACACGTCCAGCCCCCACTTGTTGGTGTCCTCCAGCTCCTGGGCAGCAGAGGGACAGAGATCCGTGGGGGGACTGCCGCTGGGGACCCCTCGTTCGGGGGGCCACCCCTGCCAGGGCTGTCCCCATGTGCCCACCTTGGCCAGCAGCGCCTCGTGCTCCGTGCGCACCCCGAAGCGCGGGATGCCGGCGGCCGCCAGGCTGGAGCTGTGCTTGAGCTTCCTGACGCCGCTGATCTGGGACATGGGCCGCTTCCTCCGCTCCTTCTCCTTGTCCTTCGCCAGCGCCGAGGGGATCTCCACCTCGTGCTGCTTGTCTGGGGTGGCACGGGCAGGCCAAGTGTCACTGCCGGCACCCCCCGGGTGACACTGAGGACAGGCACGGGTCACACTGTGACAGTTTGGGGCTGCAGAACTTCACTTCACCCCCACCCACAGGCCATACATCTGCCAGGGGACCCCTGAACACTCCTTGTAGCCCCAACACCCCCAACGCACCAGTATGCACCAGTATGAGCCAGCACTCCCAGCCAGGACAATGCTGTGACATTTGTGGGACAAATCCCACTGGGACAGCCAGGAAAACGCCCCTGGTCCCCCCATTCCATTCCTCCACAAGAAGAAAGTGGGACCCTCTGCTGGCATCATCCCCGTGGGCACCCCAGCTCTCTGGGGACACAAAGCCCACCCTGCTGCCAGCAGGAGGTGACCCTGGGGCAGGTTCCTCACCCAGGAAGGTGCTGGAGATGTACTCGGACACCTGGTTCCCCGAGCGGCTGGTCTCCGACAGGTGCGACAGCTCCCGGTTCAGCATCCGCTTGAACTGCGGGTGGGTGGCAGGGTCAGGGGCGTGGGGGGCTGGCAGGACATCCCGGGGAGCTCTGGGGTCCCCATGCCCACCAGGCTGACCGTGGAAAGGTCCCTCACCTTGTTGGAGGCCATCTCGCTGACCGAGTGCCTGGTCTGCAGCGTCTCCAGCTGGTCCAAGCACCAATCCAGCTCCTCCAGCGTCTCCCTCGAGAGCTTCTGGTGGGCATCTTCTGCTGGGGGCACCCGCCAGCTTGGCAAGGGACTCGCCAGCAGCGCGGCCACCCGGCATGGGGGAGCTGGTGCCACCCCAAACCCGGGGGCTGGCCAGGCTGGGGGGTCCCAGCACCCCCCAAACGGGGCACGGGGGGCACCGGGGGTCGGGCATGGCTGGGCAGCGGGGCTCAGCCTGTCCCAGCACCCCCCAAACGGGGCATGGGGGGCACCGGGGGTCGGGCATGGCTGGGCAGCGGGGCTCAGCCCCGGCACGATGTCCCCACGGCCCGGCAGCCCCGGCACGCGGCGTGCCACGCTGTCCCGTGGGGTGACAGCCAGCCCCGGGGGCAGCCGGGCTCCCGCGGGGCCCCGCTCACCGCCGGCCTTTTATTAATGGAAGGTTTGACGTCAACCGGAGCTTTTCCACCGCCGCGGAGGGCGGGAGGAGCTGCCGAAAACCAGACATGGATCCCAAAGGGCAAAGCCGCGGCTCTGCCTCGGCTTGGGGGAGGCGGCTGCGCCCCCAGGGCACGGCAGGACACAGCCTGGGGACACGGGGACACGGCCCAAAGCCTCCCCTCACCGTTCCCCCGGTACTCACCGGAGAGGCTGGCCTTGCTCCCCGAGGGCAGGCTGCTGCTCGATCCCCGCCTGTCAAACACGGGGGGCTCAGCAGCTGTGACCCCCAGAGCGGGGTGGGCCGGGGTCCCCACTCGGTGACATCCTCGCCCTCCCACCCCCGCCCGCTCACTTGATGCCAGCGCGCTCCTGCAGGTGGCTCAGGTTGCTGCGGACGGTGCGGAGGCTGGCCAGGACCTGGGGGGCGACAGGGGGCTGGGGTCGGGCTGCGACCCCCCCGGGACCCCCACCCCGCTGCTGGCTGCAGCTCTGTCCCTTCTGTGTCCCCCTGGCACCTACCTGGGCAAAGGGGGTGACGATCATGTCTTCTCCGTGCCTGCGGGAGCACAGCGAGTGTGAGCCCCGGGCAGGGCAGGGCAGGGGGGCCCGGGGATGGGGCTGGGGGACACTCACAGGTCGCTGGCGATGGACGAGTTGCGGGACATGGCTTTGGGGGACAGGTCGTAGTCGCTGTCGGAGCGGTACAGGAAGGACTCGCGGCGCTGGCCGTGCGAGAAGGAGCCCTGCAGGACCAGCCCCGCGCCCGGGCTGGCCTGGGGGTCCAGGGCGCCCCTCCCGGGGGGGCCATTCTCCAGGTCAAAGCTGCGGGGGGAGAGGGGACAGGGCTGGCACGGGCACCTCGGCCCCGGGGACGCTGCCGGGTTTGTGGGCTCTCTGTGCCACCATCCCGCTGTGTCCAGCTTGGTGACCCTGTGGTGACAGCGGCGCCCGGTCTGGCCCTGCTGGCACCTGCTGAGAGCGGGCACAGCTCGGTGCACAGGGACCCTCTCAGCTGGCGCTTGGGACACTGAGCAGCAGAGCCAGGCTGTCCCGTGTCACCCGGCTGGGACAGCACCCACTGGCCTGAAGCTCCCAGCTCCAGGGACCCCAGGAAGGGCTGGCACCCGCCTGTCCCTGCCCTACCTGTCACCGCGGCCCCGAGTGCTCCAAAGCCTCCATCAGCCCCGTGTGGAGGAGCCGCGTCCCATGGAGGGGACAACATCCCAGCCCCGGCACAGAGCCAGGGGACACCGAAGGACAGGAACCGCCGCAGAAGCCAAGCCCCGGCCCCTGGGGACGCGCTGGCGGCAGCCCAGGGCACCCCAGCCGGAGCCACCTGGCAGCCGTGCGCATCCGGGGGGCACAGGGGACAGCCATGGTGACCCTGCAGTGTCCCCGAGCCGGCCCGGCCGCCTCACCCACCCTGCCGGCCCCGGGGTCATGGGAAAGGCTGCGCGCAGCAGGGACACAGCGAGGGCCACCCCGCGCCTGTCCCCTCCCGCACCGCCACCGCCACCGAACCACCCCGGAGCTCCGGGCAGCGCGGATGCCACCGCGCCCCCAGCGTGTCCCAGCACGTACCCGATGCAGGAGTGCCTCCGGGACGGGCACCGGCCGCCCGGCAGCATCGTCCCGCTCCGGCAGCCCCGGCGGCTGTGGCGCGGCCGTGCCCGGCGGCGGCGGTGGCAGTGCCAGCCGGCACCGCGTCACGCCGTCCCGCAGCCCCTTGTTTTCGTGCCTCGGCCGCCCATCCCCGATGGTACCGGCCGCACAAAGCCGCATTGTCCCTCCGACGGCCCCGCGCCCGTTCCCGGCCCCGTGCCACCACCCTGACCCCGGTGCCACCGCGGGGGACACGGGCCCCTGCCGCGGGGTCGGTGCCCGATGAACCCCCCCGGTTTGGGCGTGAATGACCTCGGAGCGGTGTCCGTGCCGGGGGGGCCGCTATAAACAGCGGCTGTGGCCGCCGAGGAGGGGTGTGCTGAGCCCCACGGCGCCCCAAAACCGAGCCCGCGGAGCTCCGAGGCGGGGAGGGCACGGAGGAGCCGCGGCGGTTGCGCCGGTGCCTTGATGTGGGGGGCAAAGTCCCCTCTGTCCCCTCCGGGGTCCCTGCCACCGGCGTGTCCGTGCTCAGCCCCGCTCCCCCTGACCGCGAGGGGACACCGCTGTCCCCTCCGCGTCCCCACAGCCCCGGGGGGAGCCTCGTGCCCTCAGCCGGCGGCAGCACAGGCCGGTGCCACCCCTCCAGCGCGCCCCCCTTACCAGAGGGGATGCGCCACGGTGAAGCGCCGCTGCAGGCGGATGCTCTGGTTCATCAGGAGCTTCCTGAAGAGCACGGGAGAATTGCGGGGGGACGTGGCCGGAGAAGCCCCCGGGGAGCGGGGCGCGGCGGGCAGCATGGCCCGGCTCAGGGACCCCCGCTCGGCCCCGGTGCGGAGCGGGAGGAGCGCGGCCGTCCCGGCCCCGGCGGCCCCGGGAAAGTTTCCATCCCCCTCCCGGCCCGCGCCTGGGAAATTAAACAACTGTCTGGCTCCGGCGGCCGCGCACGGAGCCGGGCCCCCCCCGGTGTGCCTGCGGGCCGGGCACGTGGCCCCTCGCTGGCCCGGTGCCACCGGCCACCCTGCCGGCCCCGGGGCGGCGGCTGCTCCCGAAAGGGCAGGGGGGCTCTGCCCGGGGACGCGGCAAAACGGCCCGAGGAGCACCCGGGGAGCCGCGGAGGGACCCGGCTGAGCACGGAGCGTCCCAGTGCGGTGTGACACGGTGCCACCGAGGGACGCAAGTGAGTCTGGAGCCTCCCTGACGCGCGGTGTGGCTGTGACACAGGGACACTGAGAGACACTATTGAGTCTGGAGCATCCCCGACACGCGGTGTGGCAGTGCCATGGTGCCACCGAGGGACACAAGTGACTCTGGAGCATCCCCAGTAAGCGGTGTGGCTGTGACACGGTGCCACGGAGGGACACAAGTGACTCTGGAGCATCTCCAACAGGCGGTGTGGCTGTGCCATGGTGCCACCAAGGGACATGGCTCAGTCTGGAGCATCCTGGACATGCAATGTGGCTGTGACACAGTGACACTGAGGGACATGGCTGAGCACGGAGCATCCCCGACACACGGTGTGGCTGTGACACGGTGCCACGGAGGGACACAAGTGACTCTGGAGCATCCTGAACTCGCAGTGTGGCAGTGCCATGGTGCCACTGAGTCTGGAGCATCCCCAACACGCGGTGTGGCAATGCCACGGCGCCACCAAGGGACACAGGGACGTGGCTGAGCCCGAAGCATCCTGAACTCGCAGTGTGGCAGTGCCACGGTGCCACCGAGGGACCTGTGAGAGCCAAGGCCACCCCACACCGTGTCCCAGCCCCTCCGTGGTGCCGTCCCCTCCTGGAGCCACCCCCGAGCAGGGTGAGGC
This sequence comes from Melospiza melodia melodia, assembly GCF_035770615.1. NCBI lineage: Eukaryota > Metazoa > Chordata > Aves > Passeriformes > Passerellidae > Melospiza > Melospiza melodia. Next base: position 30,952,280 of record NC_086200.1, read on the forward strand.
GCAGCTGGTGGCAGTGACACTGTGGGGGACCCGCTGGGAGGTGGCCGTGGGAGGTGGCACCTGCCCAGCCCGATGCAGCAGGACGTGGCTCCCGGCTGTTCCTGATGGCCACAGAAATACCCAGCAGGTGGCAGGGAGCCAGGAGGGACAGCGACAGAGCCCCCTGCCACGGGGGGACCCCAAAACCAACGGGAAAGGGGTCCTGGAGGGGTCACCTTGGCTTGTCCGTGGGGACATCGGCACAGAGGGGTGTGGGACAGGGACACGGGGGGATGTGGGACGCAGGGAAGAGCCCCCCGTGCTGGCTGGCAGCGAGGGCTGGGCTGTCCCCGTGCCCAGGACAGCCAGTCCTTATCGCAGCGTCGCTGTCCCCACGTGTCTGTGCAGGACAAGTGACACCAGAGCCGTGTCCCTCGGCTGTGCCAGCTCTTCGCTGTCCCCACAAGCCGGGCCGGGAGAGGCACGGGACAGGGGGAACGGCCCAAAAATAGCCCTGGAACGGCACGGCTGGGCCCGAGCCACCGCGGGAGGGAGCGAGGTCACCTCGGGCAGGGCCAGGCCGGGGGTGGCTCTGGCTGGGACACGGGACGGGGACAGGGAGGGGTGGTGGGGGTGACAGGCACAGACGGGGATCACAATGCACAGCCCGGGGCTGGCACGGCGGGGTCGGTGACAGAGGAGTTTGTCCCCAGCCCACCGGGTGCTCTGCCCCGCTGCCGCTGTCCGGCCGCCGGTGCTGAACCCGGGAGCGTCCCCCGCCAGCCGTGCCCTGCCCGGTAACCCGCTCCCGGTGCCACCGGGGCATCGCCTCCCCGCCCCCCGTGCCGCCCTTACCGGGGGGGCTCGGACTCATCGCCGCTGCTGGGGCCGCTCTCCTCGATGGTGAACACCACCCGGGCAGCCTCGGGCTCGGGGGCTCGGGCCGCCTCCGCCAACCGGCAGCCCAGCGGCGGCAGCAGCGGGGTCCCGGAGAAACGCCGGCGCACGGCGCCCACCGCCGCTCCCGGGCCCGGGCCCGACGGGGCGGCCTCGGCGGGATCGCGGCAGCGCTGCCGGGAGACGGAGCGGCGGTGAGGGGCGCGGGGGGCGGCACCGGGGGGGGGTCCCTGCTGATCCCGGCCCGGGGGTCCCGCCCGGGCAGCGCCCCCCGCCCCCCCCCCCCCCGGTACGGAGCGCCGGTAGCGCGCCGGCGCCCCCTGGCGGACACGGTGCGGCCCTGCAGGCGGGGGTACCGGGGGTACCTGGGCCGGGGGACACCGGGAAAGGCACAGCCGGGGCACCGGGAGCGGCCCCGCCCGCAGCGCACCGAGCCACCGGGGCTCCCTCCCTCCTCATCCTCCTCCTCCCGCTCCCGCCGCCACCGGAGAGGACCCCCCTGAGTTCCCCCGGGACCCCGCCGGAAAAACCCCCGGAGCCGGCGCGCAATTACGCAGAGGTGAATAATAATTAACCGCCCATTAAGGGGATAATTAACTCCCGCTCAGCGCCGCCAGCCCGGTTATTGCTGCCCGGGGGCCCGGCGCTGGGACGCTCATACCGGGGACACCCCTCGCCCCCCGGGACACCCCTCGCCCCGCCGGTGGCCCCGGTGCCGCTCTCACCTCCGCGCCGAGGAAGGGCAGCGCCGTCCGGCTCCGTCTCATCGCCGTCCCTGCGGGGGGAGCTCCGGTGCCGCGGCCGGGAGGGGCTCAGCGGCGGGGACCCCCCTCCCGCGGCTGGGGACACCCCGGGGCCACCGCGGGGCCGGGACGCGCGGGCTCCTCCCCGCCGTGATTCACGGCCACCGGGGCTCGGCCGAGCTCAGCCCCCACCTCGGGTTTCGGGAGCCCCCCGCCCCACTCCCGCTGCTCCCGTGGGCTGCGTGGGGACAGCGACAAGGATTCGAGGCCACGGGGGGCGACCCCCGGCCCGCAGCACCCGCCAAGCCACGAACCCACCGGTGGCACGTTAATGATCCACCGCGGACACCCGCCGCCCACCGCCCCCGAGCACCGGGCCGCACCCGCACCGATCCCCCGGGATCCGCCGGCACCGGCAGCGGCCTCATCCCCACCCCCGGCCCCGCCGATGCCCGGCACGGGGGTCCCCGGCGGCCGCAGCCCCCCGGCCCCGCCCGCAGCCCCGTACCGGTGCCCGGTCCTCGCGGCGAGCGCGGCCCCGGCCGAGTGCAGCGGAGCAGAAGGAAAGCGACGTGCGTGCCTGGCCGCTCGCTCCCTCCCTCCCGTCGCACCTCGCCGGGGGGGCTGCGCGGGCCCCGCACCCCCGGCGGCACCGCCGCATCCCGGTACGCGCCCCCCGCACCGGGAACACCCCGCACCGGGAACACCCCGCAGCCCTGGTACCCGCCCCGCCGCACCGGGACCATCGGCCCGGGGCACCCCGAAAGCGGCCGGGGCATCCCCCGGCACCGGGGGTCTCCCGGGCGGGCCGCAGAGCGCACGGCAGACGGGAAGGCAGAGGCGGGAGCGGCTCCTTTATTGAGCAGCGCGGGGGCTGCACCGGGGGCTCAGCTGGGGGTGGGCACTCGGGACCCCTCGGTCACTTTGCTCTGGGGAAAAAGAGAAAGAGAGCGCGGTGAGCGCCCGCACCCGGGGCCGCTGCCCCCTCCCCAAATCCCCCCACGCACCATGGGCACCTCATCCAGGTGCTGGAACGGGGGCGTCCCGCGCCGGGCCCGCCGCACCAGCAGCGCGGCCACCGCCGCCAGCAGCACGCACACGGCCAGCGAGAGCACGGCGACCACGGCAGGGCTCAGCTCGGTGGGGTGCTGCTCTGTGGGGCGAGATGGGCACCCCGTTATTCCCCTAGCACCCCGCTATTACCCCTTGGAACCCCATTATTCCCCCTGGCACCCCATTATTTCTCCTCCTGGCATCCCGTTATTCCCCCCTACCACTCCATTATTCCCCCCTGGCATTCCATTATTCCCCCTGACACCATGTTTTTCCCCCTGGCACCCCGTTATTCCCCTGGCACCCCGTCATTTCCCCCCACTGAGACTCATGCCCAGCCTCCAAGCACCACGGAGAAAGAGGTGGCTCAATTCTGGCTCCAGCCACCCACCTGCCACCGCCCCACCCATCACAGAGCTGGCACAGCTCCTGTGTCCCCTCCTGACCCCCCCTGGCACTGGGGGACAAAAGGGGAGCCCTCAACAACCCCCTCCCAAGGAGGGGGGAGCAGCCAGGGGGGCTCTGGGCTCATTGTGGCACCTGCACCCCTGAGTGCAGCCCCAAGTGGGGGATCCAGGGGGGCCCACGGCTGTTCCCAAGCCCCCCAGTGCCCCCCAGGCTGGCTCTCACCGGAGCTCCGAGGGGCTGCTGTCCCTCTGGAGCTGCTGGTGGCACTGCTGGTGACACTGCTGGCGCTCACGGGGGCTGTGGGGGCAGAGGCGGGCCCAGAGGGGCTGGGTGAGGAGGGGGCTGGGCTGGATGGACGCTCTGTGGGTCTGGACACATTCGGGTGGGACAGAGTTGGTGCTGTGGTGGCGTTGGATGAAGGTGTCCTGGCTGAAGATGGTGCTGTGGTGGTGTTGGATGGAGGTAATGGAGGTGTTGATTTTGAAATATTGCTTGGAGTTGTTGGTGTGGTGGTGCTGGATGGAGACAATGCAGGCGGTGTTGATCTCGAGGTGTTGGATGGAGTTGTTGGTGTGGTGGTGCTGGATGGAGACGATGCAGGCGGTGTTGATCTCACGGTGTTGGATGGAGTTGTTGGTGTGGTGGTGTTGGATGCAGAAGATGATGGAGATGGTGTTGATCTCGAGGTGTTGGATGGAGATAATGCAGGTGTTGATCTCGAGGTGTTGGATGGAGACGATGCAGGTGTTGATCCCGAGGTACTGGATGGAGATGATGGAGATGGTTTTGATCCCAAGGTACTGGATGTTTCAGGTGTGGTGGTGCTGGATGAAGATGATGGAGGTGTTGATCCCGAGGTGCTGGGTGGGGTTGGTGCTGTGGTGGTGCTGGATGGAGCTGCACGGACTGCTCCCAAACCGGGCCCAGATGAATTCACACTGTGAGTGCCCAGGCTGCTGGCTGTAGGGGACAGAGATGGTGGCACGGCTGTCCCTGAGCTGCTCTGAGACACTGTGGGGACAGGATCGGTGCCAGCCCTGGCTCCAGCCCTCGGAGGAGGAGGGAGCTGCTGAGCAAGCACAAGGCAGGACCTGGCAGGACCTGGCAGGGCAGCGGCCCCTGCCCCACCTCCGGCCTCACAGGGATCATTCCCAGCTGGTTTGGATCACACAGAAATCTGCAACTGAGCCAGCACCGAACCCCAGAACCCAGAATCAGAGCGAGCCCCCCGAGCTGTGGTGGCACGGGCACAGCACTGCTGGGCACAGGCAGGGCAGTGTGGCAGTGCCAGGGCACGGGGACACGTGCTGACCCAGACCTGGTGGCACCCACCGGGCACCCTCAGGGCCAGGGACACCCTCGGGGCCAGGTGTGGCAGGGACTCTCCCGTGGCCACGTGGGACAGAGCAGGTTTGCCTGGCAGCGCTGGCAGTGCCCCTTATCTGCCCAAACCCTGTTTGCACAACGGGAGGAGCAAGTCCAGGCTGGCCCCGGGGGGACACCGGGCAGAAATGCCCCGCGGCAGGGCCAGCACCAGGGGCACGGCGTGCCTGGGGGTCCCCACGGCTGCCGGCCTCGCTGGGATGGGCTGTCACCATCTGCCACCCTGTGCCAGGATGGCACGGAGCCCGTGTGTGCCAGGATGGGTGAGCGAGGCCCCTCGGGGTGCGGGGAGGGTATGGGGGGCCCAGGCTGGGAACGGGGGCCCACGGTGGTCCGGGACACCGGGGAGCCCTTTGCCCGGGAGTGCTGATGCGGTGCCAGGGTACCCGTGCCAGGAGCAGCCGGTTTGGCAGCCCGTGGTCCGGGAGGGGCACGGCGCTCCAGGGCAGCCCCCCGGTGAGCCCAGCCCCAGAGGGGACACGGAACCCCCCCAGTGCCCCACTGGAGACCGCTACACGTGGAGACCTCCCCGGAGCACCTGAACGCTTCTCCCCACACCTGGAACCGGGCGGGGAGAGGCCCCAGACGCACCCACCGCCGGTACCGGGAAGCGCCCAGCCCCCGGTGCCGCCTCTCCCCCGCGCCCCGGGACCCCGCGGACCCTCCCCGTGCCCGGTACCTGCGGCAGCGAGCAGGGCAGCGGCGCAGCAGAGCAGGCGGAGCGCGCCCCGGGCCATCCCGCCCGGTGCCGGTGCCGCTCCCGCCGCCTTTACCCGCCCCGTGGGAGGCGGGAGCGCCCCCTGTCGGTACCGGGCGGCACCGCAGCGCCGGGACCCGCGGGCACCGGGAGAGCCCCCCCAAATTCCCCTCCCCCCACATCCCGGCCGCTTCCCCCGCCCACCTCCCACGGCAGGACCGGGAAACGGCCCCGGTACCGGGAGCCAGCCCTGCCGTGATCTCCGCGGGCACGTGCGGACACCGGGAAGCGGGCACAAAGGGATCGGGGCACGTGGGGACACCGGGATGTGGGGACTGGGGACAAAGGGATCTGGGAAAGTGGCGGCATCGGGATACCGGAACGCTGAACCGTGGGAATGCGGGGACAAAGGGACCATCACGATGCGGGGACAATGGGACCGGGGACACGAGGCTGCCGGGATTTGGGGACACGGGGATCTGGTGACACAGGGCACGGGGCTGGACAGGTGCTGCCCCGTCCGTCCTCGCTCCGGAGCGAGCGGCACATCCGGGGCGCAGCAGAGCTCAACCGCGCCGGGACGGCGCCGCTTCCGCGCGGCGGGGACGGGACGGCGCTTCCTCCGGGAAACCGCAGCCGGCTGGCACCGCGTCCCGGGAGCCACCCACGGCACGGCCCGGGGAGGCCCCCAGGGCACGGCACCGAGCATGGGGTCCCCGGGGAGCTCCCCAGAGCAGGGTACCCAGGCACCCCACGCTCTCGCACAGCCGGCTCCCGGGGAGATCCCACTGCTGGAGCTGCCGGAGCAGCGTCCCCAGGACACGGGCCCGGCGCGGCTCTCCCCGGGCGGGGGCCCCGCAGGTGGGGAAGGCCGGGGAGGAGCCTGAGCGGTGCCGGGAAGCCCGAGGCTGTTGCCGAAGCCGGGGAGGAGCAGGGCAGGCCCGGCCTCGCTGGGCGCATCGGGGCGACCCCCGGGGGCCCGGACAGGGGGGTGCTGGTGAACCCCCCAACACGGAGAAGGTCCGGCAGGGCAGAGCCACAGCCAGGACCTGCGCTGGGGTCCCCTCGCCCACCTCCTCACACATGGGGACCCTTCAGCCCCAGGGGAGCCCAAATACACCCCCATATCCCCCCCCAAGAGAGCCCAAATAACCCCATACCCCCGCAACACCCCAAGCCTTCACCACCCCCTCCCCACAACACCCCCTCCCCAATAACCACAGCCCCACGGACCCCCTCGCCCTCCACCCTCTCCGGTGACTCCCAGAGCCTCCTGGCCAGCCCTGAGGGGTCTCACTCCCCCATCGCCCCCCAGAACTCCCCGATCCCCCCGGGGCCGTTCCCCCCAGCCCAAGATGGCACCGGCCGCGCCACTTCCTGCCCGCGCCGCCCCTTCCCGTCCCTTCCCGGGCGCAGCAAACAGCCACAGGCCAACTCTCCGTGTCGCGGGGCTTTACTGGGACCTCACTGGAATGTGTGGGGCGCGGAGGGGCCCGGGGAGGGCGGCCCGAGCCCCTCTCAGTCCGTGCGCGGCGGGGAACCCCCCCGGCCGCTCCCTCCTCCGCGGGCAGCGGGGCGTGCTCGGGGCCCGCCGTCCGGAGCCGGTCCCGGTTCTCTCCCCTCAGAGCCCTGGGTCCGTGTCCGGGGAGATGGAGGGCGATCATCGCTCTTCTTCCTCTCCTCGGGACCCCTCAGTCCGTGCCCGGGTTAAGGCGGGCGCTTCCCCCGCTCCCCTCGGTCCGTGCCCGGGACCCCTCGGTCCTCTCGGTCCGTTCCCGGGACAGAGCGGGCGCTTCCCCCGCTCCCCTCAGTCTGTTCCCGGGACCCCTCGGTCCGTTCCCGGGGCTCGATGAGCGCTTCCCCCGCTCCCCTCGGTCCATGGCCGGGACAGGGCGGGCGCTCCCCCGGGACCCCTCGGTCCGTGCCCGGGCTGGGGCCCGCCCGGGGTCAGTAGGCCGGCACCTGGTGCTGGTGCTGGGGCAGGAGCTGGCAGCCGCTGTTGACGTGGCTGAGCACCTTCTGCTTGAGCTGGGCGACCTGCTCGCGGAGCAGGCTGGCGGTGGAGGCGAGCTCCGTGTTCTGGCTCTTGAGGCTCTTCACCTTCTCCTCCAGCCGGGAGATCCGCTCCAGCTTCCTCTTGCGGCACTTGGAGGCGGCGATGCGGTTCCTCAGCCGCTTCCGTTCCGCCTTGATGCGCTCCTGCGTGTCCATGTCGATGGGGGACAGCGGGGGGCTCTCCCCGAAGCTCGGCACCTCCGGCACGATCTGCGGCTCGTCCTTTAGCGGCGGCGGGGGCGGCGGCGGAGGCAGCCGCGGCGGCGGCGCCGCGAACGGGCCGGGGTCGGCGGCGTAGCTGACGGCCGGGTAGGTGCTGAGGTTGGCGTAGACCGGCGGCTCCGGGGCCATCCCGGCGGCGGGCAGCTCGCCCGCGCCGCCGCTTCCTCCCCCGCCGCCGCCGCCCGCGCCGCCGCCGCTCCCCGCCGCGCCGCCGCCCAGCTGGTTCTGCTTGTGCAAGTCCTCCAGCGCCTTGACGAAACCCTCGGCGAACTCCTGCTCCTCGGAGGCCGCCGCTTTGGGGTAGAGGAACTGGCCGCTGGTCGGGGTGGTGGTGACCAGCCCGTTGGACTGGATGATGAGCCGCTCCAGCTCCGGGGACGCCAGCTTGAGCAGCCCCAGCTCGGCCGAGCCCAGCAGCCCCGCCGCCTCGCCGCTGGCCGCGCCGGGGGCTTTCAGCGCCGCCGCCACCTGTTCCGGTAAGGCCATCCCGAGCGCGTCCTTCTTCATCATGCTGCCGCCAGGGAAAGGCAGGAGGAGCCCGTTGCTGCCGGAGGACGGAGCGAAGCCGCTGCCGAGGCCGCTCAACACATCATCATGGTAGAAGGGTGTTTCCATCCTCCTCCCCCGCCCGGCTGCGGGGGAAACGGCGCCGGGGCGGGGGGAGGACCGGGGCGAGCGCGGGGCGGGGAGGGCGGGGGGAGGCGCCCGGTGCGCACCGGCCGCGGCCCCGCTCCTGCGCGCGCGCACACGGCACTGCCGCCGCCGCGCGCCCCGCGCCGCATTAAATAGGCGGCGCCGCCGCGGTGACCTCACCGCGTCGAGTCCCCATTGGCTGCAGATGACGTCCTCGCCCGCCCTAGTTTGCATACGGGGCGTGGCCTTGTCCCCGCGGAGGCGGCGCCCCGCCCCGTGCCGGCCCTGCCCCGGCCCCGTCGCCGCGGCGACCGGCGGGTAAACGGGACAACAGCGCGCGGGGCCCTGGGATGACGTCAGCGCGGGGGAGGGGCGGTCACGTGGCCCCGCGGCGCGCGCCCCGCCGGGGCTGATGGGCACAAAGGGAGGGGCGGGAACCGGGCACGGGAACGGGAACTGGGCACGGGCACGGGACAGGGCACTGGGAACGGGAACCAGGCACTGGGAACAGGGCACGGGGCACCGGGAACGGGCACGGGAAGCGGGCACGGGAACGGCACGGGGCACCGGGAACTGGCTACTGGGAATCGGGAACTGGGCACGGAAACCAGGCACTGGGACTAGGAATGGGAACCGGGCATGGGAATTGGCAACTGGGACCGGGCACAGGAACCGGCCACCTGGCACTGGACTCCCGGTACCGGCACCACAACTGGCCCTGGCATGGGCAGTGGGCACTGACTCAGGCACTGGTACCGGGCACTGGCACCGAGCCGGACCCCGGCTGTAAAAAGGGCACAACAAACAAACAAATAAATAAATAAAAGAGCACACCGGGCCAGGCACCGCCACGGGATCTCACGGGAACCCCGGGGGACAGCCAGGCCACCGCCCGTGGGGGTCAGCCCGGGACAGGCCGCTGGCACGGCAGGGTTTGTGCGGCTGCACCGTTCCCGCACGTCCCCACACCTCCCGTGGCACCGGGGTTCACCCGGGGAACAGCCGCTCCCTCCGGTTCACCGGGGAGCGGGGGGGAATTCCACCATCCCCGCACCGCGGGTCAGCCAGGGGCACAACGAGCCCGGTGCGGGCGGCACCGGGGAGGGAGTTAACGGCGGCGGCGGCGGACGTCACGGCCGGCCAAGCCCGCGGGCGGCTGAGGGGGCGGATCGGCGTCAGCGCTTGACGTCACCGGCGCGGGGGGAGGCAGCGCCGGTGGCCGCCGATAACCCCCCCCCCACCGGGCAGGATGCGGCCCCCGCGCCGCCGGGAGCGCGGGCACGCGCGGGGCCCCGGGACAGCGGGGCGGGTGACGCCGAGCCCGCGCTAATTGCGGCCAGATGCTGCCCGGGCTGCGCTAACGACGGCGATAAATCAGCGGCGTCAGCGCCGCGGGCGTGGGGGGACTCGGGGGACACCGCGGGGCCCCGGTTCTGCCGGTGCCAGGAGCTCCCGCCCCGGTGTGTCCGTGCTGCCCGCGGGGACGGTATGGCACGGCACGGCACGGTACGGCCGTGGCGGCAGGGGACACGGGGGACACCCAGGACAGCGCTCGGGGCTGGCACACGCGGTGCTGGCGCTGGGGAAACTGAGGCACAACTGAGAGAACAACTGCGATCTCCCTGCCCCCCTCCCAACAGCTGCTGTTAATTAAAGCCCGAATAAACGCGGTTTGTTAAATCTCAGCAGGGACAGAGCAGGGCGGACACGGCTCGGTGTGCCCCGCTGTCCCGAGCCGGCGGCGGTGCCAGGCCCGGTGCCCTCGCCGGTGAAGCCGCCGTTCCCCTTTCCGCTCCCAACCCCTCATTAGGGGCGCGGCCGGGCCGGACCGGCAGGTTCAGACTTTCCGTCCCGGCCAAACCCGGCGGGCGAGGGACAGCGAGGCCAAAACCCTCCCCTTGTCCCTGTCCCATCCCCGCTCGGGGTCCCCAGGCCGGGGACACACCTCGGGCACCGGGACACCCCACGGAAAGCGGGGCACGCAGAACCGGCTTGGGCCGGCGGCGCTTTCACGGTTCCACCGGGGAACCGACCGGCCCCGGGGCCTCCCGGTGCCCAGGGACGGGAGCCACGAACCGGACACCGGCACAGCCCCGCCGGGGCAGCGGCACCCGGGGCTTGTCCTGCCGTGTCCCCTCTGCCACCACCGCTGCGTGTCCCCTGTCCCCAAAGCGAGAACCCCATGCCAGCGGCTTAATTTCCCTAATGAGCGTTTAATGAGGGGCGTGAATCAGTGACCCCTTCCGCCCGCAGAGCCGCGGGGAGGGCCCGAGCTGGTGGCACCGGTGCTGGCAGTGCCACTGTCCCCACTGCTGGGTGCCCAAAGCCGCTCAGAGCCCTCGGTGTCCTGCCACCTGGATTTACCCTGGAGCAAGGCCATGGCCACCAGAGCATCCTCACGCTCCTGCTGTCCCCACCAGGGCTCCAACAGTGCCACCAGCACCATTCCCTGTGTGCCACCAGCTCCAGGGCACCAGGGGTGCCTGATCCTGCACACTGAGTGGTGCCCAGGGGCTACCAGGGATGCCAAGCTGCCCCTGGAAAGGGGAACAAGCAGGGTTTGCCCCCCAGCACTGGCACGGCCGGCTCTGGAAAAGGGAACAAGCAGGGTTTGCACTCCGGGATTGGCACAAGCTCCCCCTGGAAAAGGGATCAAGCAGGGTTTGCACCCCAGGATTGGCACAAGCCCCCCCTGGAAAGGGGATCAAGCAGGGTTTGCACCTCGGGATTGGCACAGCAGGCCCTGGAAAAGGGAACAAGCAGGGTTTGCACCCCAGGATTGGCACAGCAGGCTCTGGAAAAGGGAACAAGCAGGGTTTGCACCCCAGGATTGGCACGGCAGGCTCTGGAAAAGGGAACAAGCAGAGTTTGCACCCCAGGATTGGCACAAGCTCCTCCTGGAAAAGGGAACAAGCAGGGTTTGCCCCCCAGCACTGGCACGGCAGGCTCTGGGCACGCAGGGGAAGCTGCCTCTTAGTCATTGCCACAGGCAGGGACAGAGGAACCGAGCCGGGAAAACAAGAAGTCACAGCTGCCACCACCGCCTGTCCCCAAACCTGCCCTGTCCCCGAGGAACCCCCAGGGGCCTCCCACAACCAAAAACAAGAATAAAAAAAAGGTAAAAAAAAAAAAAAAAAAAAAAAGAAAAAAACCCAGAAAGAAAGAGAGAAAGAAAACAGATTTAAAAAGGAAAAAGGAGGAGGAGGAGGAGGGTTTGACGTGTATTTTTAGTTGCTTAGCACAGCCCTGAAGTATTTCGGCAGCCACTCCCTCCGCGTCGCTGGTGTGTAACTATTCCTGTGCTGCCTCCTCGCAGGGCTCAGCAGCTCTGAGTCACCGAGACGCCAACCCGGGGCTGCCACCGGCTCCAGAGCCCCCAAAATACCCCGGGAAGGGTTTCCAGGGCGGCCTTTGCTGGGCCTTTCCGTGGGGACACGCTGGCCCTGCCAGGCTCTGCGCCCACCCACGCCCGCAGCCAGCCTCAGACTTTTCCTCCTCCTCCTCCTCCTCCTCCTCCTCTCTGCTTGTTGCTTTTATCTCGCTCCTCCCTGGTTTGTTTCATTTTTATTTTTTTTTTTGTTTTTTAGTTTTGTTTTCAGCCACGGGGCAGTGACAGCTCCCCAGATGTGGATTTTTGGGGCAGAAAAGCCCAAAGCAATCAATGCCCTTCCACGGAGCCATCTGCCACCCAGCTGCCCTTTGTGGGGGGCACAAAAATATTGAAAAAGGAAAAAAGGGGGAAGCAGGCAGGGAATGCTGCTAAAGTGGGGTCATTAAACAAATGCAGAACTCAACGAGCTCCATCACCTGACCCCAGAGCTTGGCCAGGAGATAAGCAGCGCTTGGAGGACTCTCCCCGTTGCTGCAGTGAGGATTTCTGGTGCCAGAAAATTCCCTTTGCAGCAGGGAAGCCACAGCACAGGGATCCAGAGGGAGGGAGCAGGTCGGGGAGGGAAAGTCTGACACAGCCTGGGCTTTGTTGAAATGCCACAGGAGTTTTCCAGCAGGGAGGACACATCAGCCCATCCCTGGAACTGGACGAGTGCTGCTCACGGCCTCAGCAAGAACAGCCCCGTGGCTGGTGCTGGAAATGGAATATTTGGGATTTATCCCCGACTCCAGGGCTCGGGGAAGGGCTCTGGGCCAGGCAGGGCCCAGCAGCATCACAGACACACACACACACAGAGAGAGGCTGGAGATTTATTCTCACTCACCACTGTGCCCAGTGCTACAAACATTAAAAAAATAACTCTATAAAAGCAAGTTCTCCGCTCCTTTCCAGTACAGCGGCGATGGCAGAGCCTCCAACACGAGAACCAGTTGTACAAAACCCCAAACCTGCTCGAGACGAGTCACAATACCAGCATTTCCCCCCCGAAACCCAGCTGTTCCATCCATCCAGAGGGGCTGAGGCACGCCCAGAGCCGTTCCCTTCCCCCTGGGAGCAGCCAGGAGGTTCTGAGGGTGCGTTTTGCTGATGGAAGACTGCAGTGACCTGCCCTGGGAATCCCCAGGAGCTTTCTGGGGCTGCGGGAGCTCACACGCTGTGCCCCGGGGAGGGTAATTGAGGGCTGGGGGAGGAAGTGACAGGTACAGCCAGCCAAGGTCAATCACCAGCCACCGACGGAAGAAATCGGGGTGGGAAATATTGTCAGAGCTCAGGGCTCGGTGTCACAGCAGAAATGAGAGAGTTTTCAAAAGTAAATCCACGGAAATCAACTCAAATTGATGTTTCAAAACAATAAATTTAAATCCCCCACCAGGAATAAGGGGTGCACCAGCCTCATGCAAAAGGAAAAAAAAAAAAAAAAGAAACCAAAAACCACAGAAAAAAACCCCTGCTCATTTGAAGGAAACTTCCGACCTGAAGTCAAATTAGCAATGAACTAATTGGGAAATGCTCGTTTGTCACAAAGCTCTCCTGGGAACAAGCCTTGAAGGTTCATCGCTCCTTTGAGGCACTGGAGGAACAGAACTCACTGGCCAGGAGAAGAAAAGCAAAGCTTCAGTGTTTGTTGGTTTAAAAAACCCCAAACTTTTTAGGACAATTCATATTCAGACACAACATCCTCAAGTTCAGTGTTTTTAAACCAAAACACATCTGTTACAAACAAAACAACTTTCCCAAGTTTCAAGTATTTAAAAAAAATAATAATCCAAGCGATCCAGAAAGTGTTTGCCTTCATACTGGTACTTCTGAACAGGGGAATATTTTAAATTAAACCTGGCAAGGCTGAAAAATTCACTCTCAGGAGAAGGCAGGACCTCGCTCCTTAACCATGAACGAATTTTTAAGAATATTTCCAATTATTTGCTGGCTACAAGGAGGGAAAACTCCTTGTAAAGAAAGAGGAGCACGATTTGGGCTCTGGTTCTGGCGGAGGGGTGGCACAGGGAGCGTTTGGGGACAGCCCTGAGGTGACAAGAGCCAGAGTGTCCCTGCCCTCACTGCTTGGCTGATTGCCTGCCCGGCTTCTTCTCCTGCTGGCCTCTTCCACTGCCTGGAATTCCTCGGCCACGGCCCCCAAACACACCTGTGGGGCACAGAGGGACAGGTATCAGCACCAGCAATGCCTCGCCCAGCCACGTCTCACCCCAAAAACCCGCTTATTTTGGAGCCTCAGAAGCAGAAATGTGACTTTTTGACTTCTCCTTTCGCAGCCCCAGACCTTTATTTAGGAGGTGCACAAACTCATCCCCACCTCAGCAAGTTCAGCGGCACCCCCCTGGCGCGTCCATCTCGCGATTAATGATGATCTCGTGGTAAATTGAGGTTTCTTCCCCAAAAATGGAACCAGGGGAAGCAACAGATGTGAAATCGCCCAGCCCTGAGATTTTGGGATGAGATTTATCCCCAAAACCCCATCCTGGGGATAAAGGGATTGGGTCCACCCTGCTGCACAAAGGCAGAGCCCAAAGCAGACCCAATCCACGCACCAGAGCTTCTCCAGAGGAGGGGATGTGCCCAAAACTTAAATTATTGAATTCTTCCCCAGCCTGCAGTGCTGGGGATGCTCCTCCTGCACTCGTGAGCTTGGCAAGCCAGAAGCCAAAGGAGGAGGATGAGGAGTGTCAGAGACAATAATCCTTTCAACTGTGAGCACAATTACAGCTTCCCTCCTGCCCCGTGGCCTCACAGCAAAATTGTCCTGCCTTCATTTTTTTTATTATTTTTTTAATTTTTTTTTTTTCCTTTCCCTCCTCCCTTCACGTCTCGGTAATGGGAGCCAAACCTTTGAGCTAATTAGCAAGTGCTGGAGCTTCTCCTGAAAATATTCCATCAGCAAATTGAGGCTGCCCATGGAAACAGCAGCAGGAGCTGCACCTTGGAGCTCCCCACCAGGTGGGCAGGGAAAACAGCGTGGTTTTGGTGTTTATCCCCAAAAAAATCCCAAAAAACTGCTGTGCCAAGGCAGGGAAAACAGCATGGTTTTGGTGTTTATCACAAAAAAATAATCCTAAAAAACTGCTGTGCCAAGGCAGGGAAAACAGCATGGTTTTGGTGTTTATCACAAAAAAATAATCCTAAAAACCTGCTGTGCCAAGGCAGGGAAAACAGCATGGTTTTGGTGCTTATCCCCCCCCAAAAAAATCCTAAAAAACTGCTGTGCCAAGGCAAAGGCAATGAGGGGAACCTCTATAATAAATAATATAAATAAATATAAATATATAAACACATATATAAATATAAATATCGATGACACATACAATCATATTTATATTTATATTTATATTTATATTTATATTTATATTTATATTTATATTTATATTTATATTTATATTTATATTTATATTTATATTTATATTTATATTATGGAGTGCCCTGGGATCACCTAACCCCTGAAATGGAAATGGGAAGGGTTGTTTGGGTGACCTATTTCTCCTGAAGTGGCAACCTGCCCTTTATCAGGAACATGAATTATTCATCTTCCAAAGCAGCTCACATAGTTTTGTCTCTCTCTTTTTTTTTTTTTTTTTAATTTTATTTTTAAATATAAATACATTAACAAATCAGGAAATCCAAAGCCCCATTTTAAAGGTGGAAGAAGATGATTTTTTTTTTTTTTCCCCTCGCTGCCACGAGCAGAGCCTGGTTTATTTTCACTATTTTCACCCCTTTTGTTTGCCCCTGGGCCCTGCTGAGCTGCATTTCTGCTGCTGCAGGAACCAGGAGGAGCTGAAACAGTCAAGTTGAGACTCCCTGGAGCTCCTGCCCAGCCCAGAAGGAGGGAGGGAGGGAAGGAGGCCCATCCCTGGCACGAATCCTCCCCGTTCCTTGCCAGGGCTGCCTGCTCGACTGGATCCTGCTCCAGCTTCTCCCAGACACAGCCCTGCCCTTAACACAGAGCACCACGAGTGCTCCTTGCACAAAAAGGGAGGTTTTAGAGGCAGGGATCCCATTGTCCCCTCTCCAAGATGAGGGAAAAAAAAAATTTTAAAAAAATCAGATTTTTACCTTGTCCAGCTCCTCCAACTCCCACAAAAAAATCAGATTTTTTCCTCGTCCAACCAAAAAAAAATCAGATTTTTACCTCGTCCAAGCCCATAATAAAATCAGATTTTTACCTCGCCCAACCCCCAAAAAAATCAGACTTTTACCTCATCCAGCTCCTCCAACCCCATAAAAAAAATCAGATTTTTACCTCGTCCAACCCCCAAAAAATCAGATTTTTATGTCATCCAACCCCAAAAATAAAATCAGATTTTTACCTCATCCAGCTCCTCCAACCCCCCAAAAAAATCAGATTTTTACCTCGTCCAACCCCCAAAAAATCAGATTTTTACCTTGTCCAGCTCCTCCAACCCCATAAAAAAAATCAGATTTTTATCTCGTCCAACCCCCAAAAAATCAGATTTTTACCTTGTCCAGCTCCTCCAACCCCATAAAAAAAATCAGATTTTTATCTCGTCCAACCCCCAAAAAATCAGATTTTTATGTCATCCAACCCCAAAAATAAAATCAGATTTTTACCTCATCCAGCTCCTCCAACCCCCCCCCAAAAATCATATTTTTACCTCGTCCAACCAAAAAAAAAAATCAGATTTTTACCTCGTCCAAGCTCATAACAAAATCAGGTTTTTACCTCGCCCGGCTCCTCCGACCCCGCGGCCCTTCTGCTGCTTCTGCTGCTGCATGCCCCCGCGGCCCCGGCCCTTGGACACCACCTCCTCCTTGACCATGTCGATGATCTCGTCGGGGATCCGCAGGTACTTGATGGTGCTGCCGCGGATGTAGCACTCGGGCATCCTCCAGAACTTGTCCCCGTCCTGGCGGGGGAAAAACGAGAGAAAAATCCTGATTTTGGGGGCATTTTTGGGGATTTTTTTGTTCCCAGCCTGCTGGATGCAACGTGAGCAAAATCGGCAGCTTTTGGGGCATTTTTTGGGATTTTTTAACTCGTCACCGTGAGCAAAACCTGCTGCTTTTGGGTGTCTTTCAGGGATTTTGGATTTGTTCCCATCCTGCTGGGGAGCAAAATGTGAGGCCATGAGCAAAACCTGCTGCTTTTGGGTCACTTTTAGGGATTTTGGATTTGTCCTCAGCCTGTTAGGGAGCAATACAAGCAAAATCTGCTGCTTTCTGCGGCTTTTGGGTCACTTTTAGGGATTTTTTTTTTCTCCCCAGCCTGTTGAGGAGCAGCAGTGAGTCCATTAGCAAAACTTGTTGCTTTTGGGTAATTTTTAGGGATTTTTAACTTGTCACCGTGAGCAAAATCTGCTGCTTTTGGGTCATTTTTACAGATTTTTTTGTCCCCGTCCTGCTGGGGAGAAACACGAGAAAAATCTGCTGATTTCTGCTGCTTTTGGGTAATTTTTAGGGAATTTTAACTTGTCACCACGAGCAAAACCTGCTGCTTTTGGGTCACTTTTGGGGATTTGGACTTGTCCCTGTCTCCTTGTTGGGGAGAAACAGGAGAAAAACCTGCTGCTTTTTGGGTAATTTTGGGGGATTTTGAACTTGTTCCCAGCCTATTGGGGAGCAAAATGTGAGTCCTTGGGGAGCAGCATGTGAGGCCACAAGCGAAACCTGCTGCTTTTAGGTCATTTTTTGGATTTTTAACTTTTCCCTGTCATTTTGGGGAGCGACATGAGCAAAATCTGCTGCTTTCTGCTACTTTTGGGGATTTTTAACTTATTCCCAGCCTACCGGGGAGCAAAATGTGAGGCCACGAGCAAAACCTGATGCTTTTGGGTCACTTTTAGGGATTTTGAGCGTTTCTGGAGAGGGGCAGAGCTGCAGCAGTCTCTGCTGGGAGCGTTATCTGTAACCAGCTGTGAAAAATGGGGTTTTAACTCCCCAGAACAACTGTAATTTCAATTTGTTCCTCAAAACACTCACAGAAAACGTCAGCAGGAGAGGCTGAGGGAACCAGGCCCTTCTTCCCTTCTCACACCAGAGGGGAATCGAAAGTGGGACCGGAGGCAGGAGTTAAAGTGGGGCTGAACAACCAATTCTGGTGTAAAAACTGCAGCTGCGGCCAGGATTCCTGTCCAGCTGGGAGTCACCCCACTCCTTCCCTGCTCTGGGGTGTGGAGGGAGCAGAGAGGCAGCTCTGGAGCCAGCTGGCTGTGGGCTGAGAGCCTCCAGAGCAGCTGAGGGGAATGAGGAACTCACAATTTGTACATTTATTAAAAATAAAAATAAAAATCTTCAAGCGTCACCCACCCCGCTGTGTTGTTTTCAGGCAGTTTCAGGGTTTTCCTGGGATACCACGGGCTCCCCTAGGACTCAATCTAATGGGTTGTTATATATTTATTATATAAACAAATATATGTGTATTTATATTTATTTATGTATTTATAAATAAAAATATTTGGGTGCTCAGTTCTGGAGCAGCCACCTCCCTGTGTTGCTCTCAGGCAGTTTCAGGATTTTCCTGGGATACCATGGGCTCCCCCTAGGACTAAACCCAATGTGTTATTATATATTTATTAAACAGACAAATAATTTAAAAAAAAAGTAAAAATAAAAATCTTCAGGTGCTCAGTTTTGGAGCAGCCACCTCCCTGTGTTGTTTCAGGATTTTCCTGGGATACCATGGGCTCAACCCAGCAGGGTTTTTTCAGCGAGTCGTGGAATTAAGAAGTCGTTGAACAACAACTCAGGGTTGTAGGAATAAGAACCCAGGGCTGAACAACAACTCAGGAACAAGAACCCAGAGCTGAACAACAACTCAGGGTTGTAGGAACAAGAACCCAGAGCTGAACAACAACTCAGGGTTGTAGGAACAAGAACCCAGAGCTGAACAACAACTCAGGGTTGTAGGAACAAGAAGCCAGAGCTGAACAACAACTCGGGGTTGTAGGAATAAGAACCCAGGGCTGAACAACAACTCAGGAACAAGAACCCAGAGCTGAACAACAACTCGGGGTTGTAGGAACAAGAACCCAGAGCTGAACAACAACTCCCTGGCCATGATGTCAGCGGGAGGAGGGACTGGGCCGGCTCCAGCAGGGCCCGGCTGCAGCTGGGGCGGCTCCAGCCCAGCCCAGCCCTCCCCATGTGCAGCCTGCAGGGTCCCGGGAGAGGGGGAGAGACCAGCAGGGCCCGTTCTGCTCCCTGGGGACGCAGCAGTGACGGGGGTAGCACGGTGGGGAGGGATGGATGGATGGAGGGGAGAGATCTGCAAAGGGCCTGGGCGGGAGCTGCCAGCCACAGCTCGGAGCAGGCCCCAAAGAGGGGGAGAGAGATAAAGAGAGTGGTAAAGAGAGAAAGAGAGTAAAAGTGAGGATCACAGGGTGAGGTTCCCATTACAGTACAAGAAATCTTCTTCTGGTCGTGGAATTTGGGGTTTATTGCGAAGGGCCTGGGTGCAGGGCCCTGCTGGGAGCTGCAGCCACAGCTCAGAGCAGGCCTGAAGGAGAGAGAGGTAAAGAGAGAGAAGGCAAGAGAGTGGTAAAGAGATGAGAGTGTGAGGAAGAGTAAAGAGAGTAAAGAGGGAGTAAAAGAGGACAAGGTTCCTGTTGCAATACAATAAATATCCTGGTTGTGGAATTTGGGGTTTATTGCAAAGGGCCAAGTGCAGGGCCCTGCTGGGAGCTGCCAAACACAGCTCGGAGCAGGGCTGAGAGAGGAGAGGGGGAGAGAGGGTGAGAGGGTGAGAGAGTAAAAGAGTAAAAGCTTAAGAGAGTAAAAGGGACAAGAGAGTGAAGTTCCCGTTCCAATACCATAAATCATCTTCTGTGCTGAATATTCTGATTCTCACTAACCAATGTAGTACAATATACAAATCCTATAGCATTTACATACAGCCTATGAGAATCATTACATGACCATACTGTGTTACATTTTAAACCCTAAAAACTCCTCTTTGGTCCCTCCTGCCAAGCTGTAGGGTCTGCTCTGACCCTCGGAGCTGTCTGCAAGCAGAGGGTGTTGTTCCATCAAAAGGGGGTTACCTTCATTGTTTTCCAGTTGTGCACTAACTGAGGTATCTCAAAGCTTGCTTTCATTTCAACCTCACTTATAATTTCCATATTCTCAAACTCTTTTGCCAGGCAATCACATTTTTAAGGCTTTCCTGTTTCCCCTTCCCCAGCACTGCAGCTCCTCTCATCACCACCATTACTATTATCATTATTATTATTATTTGGGGCGGCTCTGCCTGCACGGGCAAGCCCAGGCCAAGATTCCCCGGCCAGAGGCAGAGCCGGCAAACCCCGCCCTGCCTGGGCTGTGCTCGGCTGCAGGAAGGGATGGAGCTCCCGGCCCCTTCCTCGTTCCGCCTGTCCCGGGTAAACAGCCGGCTCCCGCCTCGTTGTCCCGTGCCATCTAGCGGCCAGCGCCACCAGCACATTCCGTCTCCACCCGGGCTTTGGGGGCATTTGGAGGCAGGTGAGGCTATGTCGGGGTCATAGGATGATGGAATAATGGAATGGTTTGGGTTGGGAATCAAAGATTGTCCCAATTCCACACCTCCCACTGTCTCAGGTGGTTCCAAGCCTTGTCCAGCCTGGCCTTGGACACTGGGTTGTGTCCGAGGGATGGGGACATAATCCCCTGGACTGTGGGATGGGACAGAGCCACAGCTGCTCTGGGAATTTCATCCCAAACTTCACTGCTTTCACAGGGAGGAATTCCTCCCAAAATCCTACCCAACTCTGCCCTCCCCGTGTATCCGAGGGATGGGGACACAATCCCCTGGACTGTGGGATGGGACAGAGCCACAGCTGCTCTGGGAATTTCATCCCAAACTTCCCCACCTTCATGAGAGGAACTCCCTCCCAAAATCCCACCCCAACCCTGTGTCCTCTCATTCCATCCCCTGTCCAAAGTTTCTCTCCATGTTTTTGTCAGCCCCTTCAGGCACTGGAAGGCCACACTGAGGTGACCCCAAAGCTTCTCCTCTCCCATTTCCTCAGCCTTTTTCCCCCGGGAGAGCTGCTCCATCCCTCTCTGATCATCCTGGGCTCGCTCCAACATCCCCGTGTCCCTCTGGGTGATGCCTCCCATAAAACCTGAGCTACTGAGCCTTTGGAAGCAAATCTCCAAGGAGAAGGGAATCACCACCTGTGTCCTGACTTTGCTGTCACCTCCTCTGAGTCTCCCTCCCGCTAAATGCAACAGCAGTTCCTCATCCCAGCCACAAATTCCTAAATTCCACCTCAAAATTCCCTGCAAACCTCACTCAGGGTGTCCCCCCTGTCACCCTGGTGTGCCCCAGCCACACCACCCCACACTCCTGTCCTGGAGACAGCGGGAACTGGGCGGTTTGCAGGGGATTTTTGGGAGAACAAGGATCCCTGGCAGCCCCTTCCCGGGGGGATCTGGCATTCCAGGGCTGGGAAAGCACAACAGCAGCTGGGCTCTGGATGTGGAGAGGGGATCAAAAAGATTGATTTGGGAATAAAAGAATATTCCCATTATTCTTTTGGGAATAAAAGAGATTGGAGGGAATAAAAGAGATTGGAAGGAATAAAAGAGATTGGAGGGAATAAAAAAAGAGATCGTGGTGTTTGAGGCTGCCTGGGACAGGTAAAGGCTCTGGATTTTGGGAAACCGGGATCAGCATCACAGCACGTGGCCCCCCAGTCCTCACCCAGGGGGATGAGGGACCCCAGCCCCTCAGGCTGTGATGTGCAGAGAGGGGGCACACACAGGGCTGCTCCTTCACTATGGGCACTATCAATAATTCAATGACCGTTATGAATAATGACATTAAATCTGCATTTCAGGCAGAGGTTACACTTCCATAGCAGCGAGGTGAGCTACAGCAGAGCCAGCCTGGCTGCGGGGACCTTTGGGGACAGATCTGGGTGCCAGTCCTGTCTGCTCCCGGTGCTCCCCGCGGACCCTGCCGTGCCCGGTACCGGTACCGGTGCTGCAGACTTACCCGCGATGTGCAGATCACCTCCCGCAGGTTGATGTTCATCCAGTTGTCGCAGCTCACCAGGTGCCCGTTGTACGTCTCCCCGTTCTTCAGCTCCACCAGCTGCGGGAGAACGGCGGTCACGGGGCGCCGGTACCGGGCCGTGCCCGGTGCCACCGGCGCGCTACCGGGGAGGGGAGCGGGGCTGGGCCGCGCGGCCCGTACTCACCATGGGGTGGTTCTGCGCCGTCTTCAGCAAGGACAGGGGCAGCTGCGGGGGGAAGAGAGGAGAAAGGCCTCAGCATCGACCGCCAACGGGACACCGGCCGGGGCACCAACCCGAGCACCGAGCGGGCACCGGGCACGCCATCCCGGGCGGCGGGGATGAGATGATGCAGGCCCTTCCCTCCGATTCAGCCTCCTCCCGAGCCCGGTGCCCGGTTCCCCGTTCCCCCCGTTCCCGGTGCCCCGCTCACCATCGTGCCGGACCGGGAGCCGCCGCCGCGCCGGGCGCTGCCGCTCAAACCGCCCCCGGCTCCGCGCGGGACCAATCAGAGCGCGGCGCGGTCCCGCCGCAGCCAATCAGAGAGCGGCGCGGTCCCGCTGCAGCCAATCAGAGCGCGGATCACGGCCCGGCCGCGCCGCGCCGCCCGGTCCGCGCCTTTGCGGCGGCACCGCCCGGGACTGGCCGCGCCGGGACGGGACGGGGCGCGCTCCGCACCGCCCGGTACCGCGAACGCGCTTCGTGCTGCCCCACAGCCGGCCAGCGAACCCCGCGAGGCTCAGGGTGAGCGTTTTATTTAACCAAATTCCCCCCCCGAGTCCCGCCGCTGAGGCGGGCGAGCGGGAGCCCCTCGGGCTGCGCCGCGCACGGACGGTGCCGGTGATCGGTAACGGGGGAAGGGCTCCAGGCCCGTCCCGCTGCGGGACTTCCGCCGCGGCGGCGGAAGCGGCGGGTCCGGGCGGCGCGGGGCGGGGCGGGCGGCGCGGGGCGGGGCCGGGCTCAGTGCGGGGCGGCGGCGGCGGGACGGGACGGACGGACGGACGGACAGACGGTCGGACAGACAGACAGACAGACACGGGACGGGACGGGACGGACGGGACGGAGCCGCGATGGAGAAGCCGCGGCGGGCGGTGGTGGTGACGGGTACGGGGCGGTGAGAGGGGAAATGCGGGGGTATTGAAGGGGGACCCCGTCCCTGCCGGGGCACTTTGGGGGAGCCCTTCCCCAATTGAGGGGGAGGCTGCCAGGGAAGGGCAGGGCTGGGGGGGGTTAAAGGGTCTGGGGGTGCAGCTGGGGGACCCCTGCTCCGGGCTGAGCAGCGGCTTTGGGGATCCTTTTCCTGATTAAAGTGACCGGGGGTAGGGGCGAGACCCCTCCCCGGGCTTGGAGGGGGCGCTTCTGTGTAATGGGGAATTTGGGGGAGAGCGGGAATTTTGGGGACCCCTTGGCTTGGAGGGGGCACTTGGGGGATCTCTTCCCTGAGATAATGGGAAGGTGAGCAGCAGACCCTAAGGTGAGGAGGGTCTGCTGTCCCATCAGGTGGGGACTGAATGGGGAGCAGGGGCTGTTTTGGGGGGCTGTTTTGGGGGGCTGTCCCCAGTGTGGGGCGATAAATGGGGCGCAGGGCAGAGTCTGGGGGGCTTTGGCTCGGGGGTGTCAGAGCTGGGGGGGTACAGCGGCGAGGGGCTTTCCTAACATTTACCCACCCAGCTGGCACTTGGATCCCCTTTTCCTATATGTGACCCCATCCCAAAGCTTTGCTCTTCACCAGAAGAAGGGAACGGATCCCCCCAAGGAGCAGGATTAATGGGGTGCAGGGAGGGGGGGATCCCGCTCTGAGCCCCCCAAAGTGTGGGAGCTGCCCCCCAAGGCAGCCCCGAGGCTCTGGAAGGGAAGAATAAGCGAGAGGCCCCGGCCGTGTCAGCCCCTCCCGGGGTACAAAGGCAGCCCGGGGTGATTTGTGGGTGAGGCCGCCCTGTGACAAATGGGGAACTGGCCCCAACTATTCAGGTCTCCCCCAGCAGCTGAAGCCGGGGCCGTGTGAATAGCGGGGCAGCCGTAACCATGGGCAGAAAGTGCCTTTGGCAGGGAGCAGGTGGCAGATCCTGCCTTTCCCAGCCCCAAATCGGCGGTGACTAAACAGAAAACTTGCGTCAGGAGACGTTCTGCTGCTCCAGGCTCCTCCACGCTCCGTTTTTTCCCTTTTTTTTTTTTTTTTTGGGTAAATTTCAGTGAAGTCTGGTTGCGAAAAGGCAGCGGTTGCCTTGTGATTTGATAGCTCCGTGGATGTCAGGAAGGAATTCCCTTCAGCACTGGGGATCGTGTCGTGTTCCCTGTGGGTTCCCAGCCCGGGTAGCCGAGGATAAACGTTATTTGTGCACAATTTCTTTTTTAGAATCATTAAGGAGATAATCCCACGGCCATCCCTGCAGCTGGTTTAGTGCTAATGAGCCTTGCAGGGCTGGATGCGCTGCCCACAAAGTTCCCTCTGTTCCCCAGAGCAGGGATAACCCCAGCTGTGTTTGTGCCACTTGGGTTTGGAATTTGGAGCCAGGGGAATCCTGCCCTGTGCCTGGGCACCTGTGGAATTCCAGCCTTTTTATTGCTAAAACATGGATTTCGTTTCTTTTATGGGATCGTCACGCTTTATTTGGGAATTCAGCTCCGGGGAGCCGTGTGGGACTTGCAGAAACAGCTGGCAAGGCATTAATTTGCCTCCTTCCCCCTGTCAGGGTTTGTCTCACACCCCTGCAGCTCTGCTCGCAGGAAAACACCCCCAGCTTTTTGGGTTTTGTGAGGAATATTTATTTTGGCGAGGCGGGCTGAAATCCACGGGCGTGGACGAGCCCACGCTTGGGAAATTCCTGCTGAGGTGCAGCCCGGGGAAGGGCGAACCCCACGCTTCCATTAAGGTGTCAGCTGATATTTGTGGTCCCTCTCGGATCCTTTCAGGGGCTGGGCAGAATTTATGTCTCCTAATTGCAGCAGGCTCGGAGGGCAAGGCTGACATCTGAAATTAAAGCATATCGACGTTACGCCCAGATAAATTGCCCAACCTTTGTGTGCTTGCTCAGGGAAAAAAAAAAATGATAAAAAGGTGTTATGGATTACCAGTTAACTCCAAAGTTATTCATTAGGAATTTGGAGGTGCTGAGGGAAGTGGTTTTGGTGACACCCTGGTAGCCTTTGCTGGGCTGTGGGTGTGCTGTCAACAGCTCTGTTTGTTTCCTTGGGAGGTGTAATTAATGCTAACGAAGATCTTGGAGAGGACCCTGAGCGGGGAAGGAACATTTGAGGCAGGCTTGTGGAAGCATCTGCTGTGGGCTGAAGCAATCAGGAATAGAAAATCCAATCATGATTCTAATTCTGTGCCATCGGGCAAGTTAGCTGGTGATAACCAATTTTTCTAACCTGGGCAGGAAGGAAAATTCTACTCCCCAAGAAAAAAAAAAAAACGGGTTTATTTTCAGGCAATTTATTGTTTTCTTTCACTGTACAAGGCTGGAGTTGAAATATTTCGGTGCAGGTGCCTTGTTTGGTACTCAGGTGTAAAGAAATAAGGATTGAGAGGTAGAAGTGGAGGTTTTTTTTGTTTTTTTTTTTTTTTTTTCCAGGAAAGCTCAAACCTCTTTGCAACTTGAGTCAAATCTGTGAATTTTCCCTCTCTTGCAGGGTTTGGGCCGTTTGGGGAGCACGCTGTGAACGCCAGCTGGATTGCAGTTCAGGTAACCCCTGAATTCCCCTCTTGGGAAGTGTCAAAATCGAGGACGAATCCCTACAAATTTGTGCTTTCAGCTCTTTTCATCACCTACAGCTTCTCCTGGAGCTCTCTGCAGATACCCAGCTGGGTAATGTTTGATTCCCTGCTCAGAAAACAACCCCCGAGCTGGTGGAGTTTAATGGGAGTGGGTTAATGTAGCTGAGGCAAGTCAGGAATTCCCAGCTTTGGGCAGGGAGCGTGGAATCTTCCTGGAGGATTCCAGACAAACAAACCAGCCAGCCCAGGGCAATCTGGGTGTTTTCCTCTCAGTTCTGACTTGAGCCCGGGCCAGCTGGTTCACCTTTAAACCCAAGCTCATCCCTGGGAGGAGACTTTGGTGGGGTTGAGTGGCAGAGTCTGATTCCCACTCAGAGCTGCCTCATTTTTCCCCCCTGGATCCTCCTTTCTCTGTTTGGGAGAGTTTCTTTATTTGGGAGAAATGCTTTTCCTGCCTGCTCAGGAGAATCAGCTTTATGCCACTTGTACCTGCCTGGGCACGTCCCTAAAATCTGGAATATCCTGAGAGGGAAAAATCCAACAACTCCTGGCCGTGCACAGCACACCCCAAAATCCCACCCCGAGCCCAGGAGTTCACCTGGGTGGTGCTGGCATCCCACAAATGAGGCAAAAAGAGGGAATTGAACTATTTTTTAAGGGTTTTTTTGCTGTAAAAACACTTTTCACAGGGATGGTGCTGCCACATTATCCCAACACTTCCTCCTTTGTCACTTCTGGATGGGGTTTGTGGCAAAGCCCCTGGGAATTCCGTGGTACCTTTTAGTGCAGTTGCCCAGGGAATTAAATCTGTTTTTCTCCCCACCACATCTCTCTCCCCTTCAGAGCTCTGAGATTAATATCTTCTTCCAAATGCTTTTAAATTAAATCACAAACTCTAATCAATTACAGCCAACTCGTGTCCAGCTGCCTGATGCGTTGGCTGGTGGGAGAAGACAAAACCTTTGCCTCCAAGAGCTTTTTTGGGAATGAATTTATTTCATTTTGGGTTTAATTTTAATTTATTTTTAATTTATAATATTAAATATATTTATTTAATCTATTTATTAAATAAATATATTTAAATTTGGAGGAATATGCAGGTTGTGGATGGTGGGAACAAAAACACAGGTCGTTCCTAAAAACCAGAAGTGAGGCTCAGTGATTTGGTTTGTTCTTGCTGGTGTTGTAAATAGCTGCTTTTATTTTAGAGGAGACAGACAAAAGGGTGTTTTTGGAGCAGGAGGAGTGGTGGGTGTTGAGATGTTGCTTGAAAAGAAAATAAACAAACCTAAAGAGAAACAGCTCCGGGCGCTGGTGGCTGCTCAGCTGTGTGGCTGATGGATGAAGTCATCCCCTCTGTTTAAAAATCCATTTTTAGGGGCCTGGGGGATGGCAAAACTCAGAGTCGGGGGTGTTTTGGGGGGTTAACCCAGATTTGGGGGTGTTTTGAGTGGATAGACTCAGAACCGGGGATGTTTTGAGTGGATTTGGGATGTTCTGGGTGGCTAAACTCATAATTGGGGAGTGTTTGGAGTGGCTAAACTCAGAATTGGGGATGTTTGGGGTAGACAAACTCAGAATTTGGGATGTTTTGAGTGGATAAACTCAGAATTTGGGATGTTTTGAGGGATTTGGGATGTTTGGGGTGGCTAAATTGGGAACTGGGAATGTTTTGAGTGGCTAAACTCCGAATTTGGGATGTTTTGAGTGGATTTGGGATGTTTTGAGTGGCTAAATTGAGAATTGGGGATGTTTTGGATGGATTGGGGAAGTTTTGAGTGGATTTGGGATGTTTTGGGTGTCTAAACCCAGAACTGGGGATGTTTTGAGTGGATTTGGGATGTTTTGAGTGGATTTGGGATGTTTTGAGTGGATTTGGTATGTTTTGGATGTCCAAACCCAGAGCTGGGGATGTTTTGAGTGTCCAAACCCAGAGCTGGGGATGTTTTGAGTGGGTAAACCCCGAATTTGGGATGTTTTGGGTGGATTTGGGATGTTTTGGGTGTCCATACCCAGAACTGGGGATGTTTTGAGTGGGTAAGCTCAGAATTGGGATGTTTTGAGTGGGTAAGCTCAGAATTTGGGATGTTTTGAGTGGGTTTGGGATGTTTTGGGTGTCCAAACCCAGAGCTGGGGATGTTTTGAGTGGGTAAACCCCGAATTTGGGATGTTTTGGGTGGATTTGGGATGTTTTGGGTGTCCATACCCAGAACTGGGGATGTTTTGAGTGGGTAAACCCCGAATTTGGGATGTTTTGGGTGGATTTGGGATGTTTTGGGTGCCCAAACCCAGAGCTGGAGGATGTTTTGGGTGGATTTGGGATGTTTTGGGTGTCCATACCCAGAACTGGGGATGTTTTGAGTGGGTAAGCTCAGAATTTGGGATGTTTTGAGTGGATTTGGGATGTTTTGGGTGCCCAAACCCAGAGCTGGAGGATGTTTCGGGTGGATTTGGGATGTTTTGAGTGTATCTGTGACGTTTTGGGTGCCCAAACCCAGAGCTGGAGGATGTTTTGAGTACAAACCGGCGGCTCCGTGTCGGGATTATTGTGAGTGAAAACATCAGCTGGGAGGCAGCGGGGAGGATTTGCCTCTCCTTGCCCCGTCTCAGCCCCCAGAGGCCCAGACAAAAAGGAACAGCATGTCTTTGAGCCGGGCTGAGGTGGGCATTGTGCAACTTTCAGACGGGGACTCCATGGAGCGCGGGGGACACAAAGGCGTGTCTGAGTCCCCGAATCCCAGACGCTGTGATCTGCATTTTAATAGCGCAAAAATCAATTAAACAATCTTTCTAAATCCTTCCTTAGCTCCGGGGCTCGGCTAGTTCTGGTTTATTACGTCTTTTATTGTGCTGCATCCCGAGGATAAAATTCTCTCCTTTTTTTTTTTTTTGTTCTGTTTTCACTGCTCCTGGTTTTATTTGGGTTCTCCCACAGAACACGGGCACGGTGTGAGTTTGCCCTGGAAGTGCAGTGAATTTCTGTCTGGTTTTGCAAGCTGACTGATTTTTACACATGGCTACCTTAAATAGTGGCAGCAGCAATCTGATAATGCTGCTGAAATGAAAAGTTTCGAAATTTCACCCAAAAAAAAAAAAAAAAAAAACCCAATGAAGTGTTTGGGTTTTTACTCATGGGGGAGAGCTTTCCTATAAAACCAGCAGGAAGAAAAACTCCTTTCTGCCTTATTTTGAGGCTCACAGCAAAACCACTCTGTGTTAATTTGGGTTTGCTGTTTTGAGTTTTCATCTTTTTAATTTTCAGTTCAGGATTTTTATTTTTTTTTTCCTCGGGTGCAACTTTTGCTGGGGAGGGACTTTCAAGAAGAAATCACTAAAATGAGGTTTTGTAATCCGGTTTTCTGCCCTCCCTGCTGTGACTTAGGTGTGGACACAGGTGTGACCTGTGGGCTGTGAAGCTGCTGGGCTCCTTCATCCCCCCAAAGTGCTTCAGGCTGAGGAGGAGGAGGAGGAGAGGGGTCAGAGTGCATTTTGACATTAGGAAGGACAATTGCTGTCAGGGTGTCTAGACAGACCTGATAAGGATATTAGAGGCTCACAAAGAGCAGCATTGTGCAGGGGTCAGGGAATGGGTCACACATGTTCTGTGTGCTCTGGTTGTCAGGTGGACAGGGCTGGGGGGCAGAGCTTGTTCAGGGACGGGGGGGGGAAGGTCACAAACATCTTCATTATGGAGCGCTGGGCCTGGGTAAAGGGAAAGTTGGGGCTTGGTAAAGTTAAGGTTTAAGTGGCTGGAGGGTTCTGTTTTCGTCCAGCAAAACTTGCCACCATCAAATCCATCCTCAGGAGCGCTTTCCTTCTGAATCCCCACCATCAAATCCATCCCAGGGGCTCTTCTCATCCCAACCACCAAATCCATCCCCAGAAGCTCTTTCCTTCCCTTCCCCACCATCAAATCCAGCCTCAGGAGCTGTTTCCTCCTGAATCCCCACCACCAAATCCATCCCCTGGAGCTCTTTCCTTCCCAATCCCCACCATCAGACCCATCCCTAGAAGCTGTTTCTTAATCCTTACCACCAAATCCATCCCCAGGACCTCTTTCCTTCTGAATCCCCACCACCAAACCCATCCCCAGGAGCTCTTTCCTTCCCCACCCTTCACCTTCAGGAGCATCACTTCTCATTATTATTAACACTCTTAAAAAGTGTTTGTTCTCCTCCTGAGGGGGCTGGCTGGTGGTTGAGCACTCTCATCTGTAAACTCCTTTATTGAGGCTCCAGGTAAGGTTTTGAAGGCAGATTTGTGCAGATTTGTGCATCCCTTCCGTCCAGCGGTGCTAATGAATGTCTGAGTGTGCCAGACACTAATCAATACAGCCAGGCTTTAATATCAGCCTTGCCCTGGGAGCCAGAGCCTGTGATTTATCATCCTCGCTCATATCTGCTGCTCTCTCAAAGTGTCACTTTGGCCTTTCTGGCTGTTTTAGTTATCTTAAATCTTGTTACATCCCTGTGGTTTGGCTGTGCAAGTGTGAAAGGTGTTTTTTCCCTCAGTAGAAAACCACTCATGCTGATGAAAACACAGAAAAACAATGGCAAGACACTGCTCATGTTTAAATGGGGGAGGCCTCAAACCTCAACTTGTCTTCTCCTTTCAAGTGCCTTTAATTTTTAATTTCTAACCTGGGGGAATACAAGGTTGGAGAGTGAGAACAGCTGATCTGCAAGGAGGAAAACAAAACCTGAGAATTGCTTCAAAGAGCAGCTCGTGGCTCTGGTGACCGAATCCAAACCTGGAACAGAGATAAATTCAGGAATATTTTGAAATGTCCTTTGATGGCTTTTACTGGAGAACCTGTGGGCAGGGGGAACTCCCAATTTTGGGATCCTACAGTGCTTTCCTGTCAGAAACACTGGGGAGAAAAAAAACAAACCCTTTCCTCTGGTTTTAAAGTCTTTGTAAGGTATTTAACTGCCACTTTGTTTTTTAAAAGGTTTGGAGGAAATTGGCTGCGTTTATTGCCAGGATATTTGGGATGTTTTCATGGCAGAGAGGGAGGAATCATTTACAGGGTTAGCTGAACCACCCCAGCCCTGAGAGCTCTTTATCTGGGAATAAATGTGAAATTCCTCTGCAGGCCAGCAGCCCTGGGTGATGGATGAAACCCTGCCAGTTCCACCTTTCCCACGTTGTCATTTTTTTGGAAGGAGCAGGATTGTGACAGTCTCCCTCTATAAATATCAGAGCCAAGGCTTCCCTGGCAGCGTGGGTGCTGCTGGAACTATTGTCAGTTAAATGTTGATTTCTGTGTCACACACACATCAGAGCCACACAAACGGTTCTGTGGGTGAAACTCTGCTTGCACGCAGGTGGGGAGATGCCTTTGTTGTTGCCATTATGGGTTTGGGGTTTTTTACATTGCTGTGAACTCACTGCAGGTGCTGTTTATGAGCTCACACAACCTGGTGTAAACTGTGTGTTAATTCCTCACTCTGCCATTGAACCTTCCAGGAGTAAATCCTCTGCTCATCTGTGTCTGACCATCTTGGTTTTGCTTTGCTGGTGCTTTCAGGAGCTGGAGAAGCTGGGGCTGAGGGATGACGTGGATCTGCACGTCTATGAGGTCCCTGTTGAGTACCAGACCGTGCAGAGACTCATTCCTGCCTTGTGGAAGAAGCACAGTCCCCAAGTGAGTGAGTAAAGCGAGGAGGAAAAAACCACCCAGCCAAGGGTTGGAACCTGCAGTGGGCACCATGGGAAGTCTCCTTTTTCATTTATTCCCTCAGCCTGGCAGTCCTGGCTGGACTTTTTCCTCTTTTGTGGTGAGAAATATGTAGGATTTTACAGCTGGGAGTGCTGCAGCTCCCAGGAGCAGTGGGTGTGAAGGGGCCACTGCAAGGCACAATTCCTCCCAAGAATATTTCTGGGTTCCGCATTCTCTGAACCTCAGAGAAAGGAAAAACACAATTCTTATCATTTTCTGTGCCTGTGTTTGTGCCAAAGTAGAATGCAATGTGGAGATTGCTCACCCACAGTGATGGTGTTTGGTTCCTTGGCCTGTCAGGAAATAGCCCCACATTGCTCTGCACACAGAAAAGCAAGGCACAATTCCTCCCAAGAATATTTCTGGGTTTCACATTCTCTGAACCTCAGAGAAAGGAAAAACACAATTCTTACCATTTTCTGTGCCTGTGGTTGTGCCAAAGTAGAATGCAATGTGGGGATTGCTCACCCACAGTGATGGTGGTTTGGTTCCTTGGCCTGTCAGGGCCAAGTGTGTAACCCCACATTTCTCTTCACAGAGAAAAGCAAGGCACAATTCCTCCCAAGAATATTCTTATGTTATTTTCTGTGCCTGTGGTTGTGCCACAGCAGAATGCAATGTGGGGATTGTTCAGCCACAGTGATGGTGGTTTGGTGCCTTGGCCTGTCAGGAAATAGCCCCACATTCTCTTCACACAGAAAAGACACAATTCCTCCCAAGAATATTTCTAAGATTCACATTCTCTGAACCTCAGAGAATGATCAAACCAATTCTTATCTCATTTTCTGTGCCTGTGTTTGGCTTCTTGGCCTGTCAGGGCCTGGTGTGTAGGCCCACATTTCTCCTCACAGAGAAAAGCAAGGCACAATTCTTCCCAAGAAAATTTCTGGGTTCCACATTCTCTGAACCTCAGAGAACGATCAGAACAATTCTTACCACCCAGCACAGGTTGGACTCGATGACCTTAGGGGTCTCTCCCAGCCTCATTATTGTGCGATTTTGTGATTCTGTGATTGGGATTTTTGCACAACCCAACCCCGTCCCTTGTCCCCTGGCAGCTGGTGGTGCACGTGGGCGTGTCGGGCATGGCCACCACTGTCACCCTGGAGAAGTGTGGCCACAACGTGGGCTACAAGGGGCTGGACAACTGCCGCTTCTGCCCGGGCTCGCAGTGCTGCGTGGAGGGCGGCCCCGAGTGCATCGACTCCATCATCGACATGGACGCCGTCAGCAGCAGGGTCAGTGCCCTGGGCCTGGATGTCACTGTCACCATCTCCAAGGACGCTGGCAGGTACGGGGCCTTGGCGTCTTATCACTGTTGTGTCCTTATCACAAGGGTTTCACTCCTTCTTGGTGTTTTCTCGTGGTCAGCTCCTCAGAGCACTGAGTCTTGTTCGCAAAGCAGCCACTGGCCTCAGTTCCCTCCTCAGCCAGTTATATATTTACATTTATATTACATGTTTATATTTATAAAATATATTTATATTTATATTTAAATATATTTATCTATAAATATATAAAAATGTATATATTAAAATGTATATATAAAATTCTATAAAAATTCCTGCCTCACATTCCCCTAAATCCCAGGGTGCCACCACGATGCTGAACGATGGGGCCCCTACAGCTCATTTTATCTGGTTTTATCCTTTTTATTTTGAAAAAAAAAACAAGAGTGGTCTTCACATTTCTTGTCCTAAATTGAATTAAAACAATCCCAGACTCACAATTCCTGCCTCACATTTCCCTAAACCC
This sequence comes from Melospiza melodia melodia, assembly GCF_035770615.1. Taxonomy (NCBI): domain Eukaryota; kingdom Metazoa; phylum Chordata; class Aves; order Passeriformes; family Passerellidae; genus Melospiza; species Melospiza melodia. The sequence continues at coordinate 30,984,898 of NC_086200.1, forward strand.
CAGGATGCCACACGATGCTGAACGATGGGGACCTCACAGCTCATTTTATCTGTTTTTTTTCCCTAATTTTTCACTGAATAACCCCTGGTTTTGTGTTGCAGGTACCTGTGTGACTTCACCTACTACACCTCCTTGTACCAGAGCCATGGGAGGTCAGCGTTTGTCCACGTGCCTCCTCTGGGGAAACCTTACTCTGCAGAACAGCTGGGCCGGGCCCTGCAGGCCATCATAGAGGAAATGCTGGATTTTTTGGAGCACTCTGAAGACAAAATCAATTGTCAGCATGAACACTGAGCAGCCTGGCCAGGAGCTCTCCTAGTATTGCACTTCCAAAAATTTTTCCCTGCTCTGATGAAGTATTGGGGGGAAAAAGAAATATAAATCAAGCAACAGTTCCAGACCCAGAATTGGAGACGTCAAAAAAAAAAAAAAAAAACCAGAAAAAAAAAGGAAAATTCTACAAATTCTGCTTAGAAATTAACTTTTTTTGTTGTTGTTGAATCTGTGAGCTCCAGCCTGAGCAACAAAGGATTCAGAATCTCTTCTTTAGGACACCTGCAGCTCCTGATTCCCGAGGGGTTTGTGCTGTTCCTCACCTGGGCCAGCTCACCCAACCCTCTTGTGGCTCATTCTTGACATGAAAGGTTTGCTTCCAGGTGGTCTTGGGTTTGTTTCCCCCTCTCCTGACCCAAATTCAAGGTGATGGTGTGGAAGCACAGCTGGAGCTGTGGGGTTGGCATGGAAAGCAGAGTTTGGTGGGCATGAGGAGCCTGGAATTGCTCGGCTGGAATGGAAAATTATTTTGGGCGCTGATTCCTCTCTCCACACCCTCCAGACACCTCAGGCTGCTTAGCTGCAGTAGAAGGGATGTGTTTGGGATCCTTTTGGAACCCAAATCCAGCTGGAATTTTTTATTTTTAATTTCTGGAGCCTGATCCTAAACCTTTCCAAATCTCTTTTTCCCTCTTGGCCACCTCCCTTCCTCAAGGAGCTCCTGTACCAAACACCTCGGTTCAAATGTGTCCAAAACCAATCACTGATGGATAAAGAGCTTTGCTGAGGGCCACTTCCCCCACGGGAGACCTTTATCCTGGTGCTCCATGCTGGTTTTGAGGTGAAGGTTCAGTAATTTATCATTTCCCCAGCTGCAAATTCCCCCCTCGTGCTCCAGGTTAGGAGAGCAACGTTGAACTGAGATCCCAATTCCACCTGGATTTGAGTGGGGGCATAAAAGTGCAGATGGAAGTCTTCAAAATCCCTGCAAAAAAAAAATCAAATTTCAGCTCTTCAAACCCAATCCCACTGCCTGGGGAGCAGAGGGAATTATCTGAAATTCAGGAATTCTGCTCAGAGTGAGGATTCCAGGCTCTTTGCTGGTGTCCCCTCCCAATGGGAGGGCTCAGAAGTGGTTCTGGCTGCTCCTGGGGGTTTCCCCAGGGATTCTCTTGGGCCTCAGCAGGTGATGCTGGTCCTGTGAGGAGATTTTGCTGCCAAATTTTGAGATTGCAGCAAGGAAAACCCAGCTGGATTTGGAGCAGGACCAGACACCAAACTGGGAGCTGAGGCCTCGTGGAGAGGCCACGTGGACGGCGAGGTCTGTGATGCTTTTACAAATAGATAGAAATATATCTATAAACGGCATTTTAAACATTTTAAAGGTTTTTAAACCCCGTGGTTTTGAATTTCTCTGGTGCTGACTGGCTCTGCTATTGTAACTCTCAGTGAGAGCTGCCCTGGGCTTGCCAGGAGAAGTCTGGTGACAAAACCCGTCCTTGGAACCCCCGGGATGGGACAGAAACTCTGCACTGAGGGCACCTGGGCAGGGGGATGTGTTTGGATGGACCCAGGGAAATTCCTCCTCAGTTCTCCAGCCAGGAATTTGCCTTCAAGAGAGGTATTGTCATTGCCATCCACTCCAAGGTAGCACTTGTCAGATTTCCTGATTAGTAATTTATTTTATTTAATATTTTGTTGAAATCTTCATGCTTTGACACAGTTTGTTTTTTTTTTTTTTTTTAATTTTTATTTTTGTGATTAGTTGAGCTCCTTATCCCCATAGCATTTATTCCTTTGTTGGTGGGAAGTTTTTTTGTCCTGGGTGTTTTTTAGCTGCTAAACTTGGGGAAGAGGAAATGTCCCAGGGGGTTTGGTGATGGAGCAATCCCAGAAAAACAAACAAAAAACTGAATTAATTCACCTCTGATGTCACTGTGGGTGAAATGGAGGTGGGAAACCAACAGATTGGTGAGGCCACAGCAAAATTGCAAGGGTGGGATCTCAGCAGGGACCCACAGAGGGGTCAGGGAGGGATCAGCATCTCCTGGTGAGATGGTCCCTGTCCGTCTGTCCGTCTGTCCATCCCTGGTTCTGCACCCCTGGGTGTGTCTGGGGGTGCCCTGGATGGATCTGGGGGTGCCCTGGCAGTGCTGAGGATGCTCTAGGGATGCCCTGGATGGATCTGGGGGTGCCTTGGATGGGTCTGGGGGTGCCCTGGCAGTTCTGGGGGTGCCCTGGGTGGGTTTGGGGGTGCCCTGGATGGGGCTGGGGGTGCTCTGGATGGATCTGGGGGTGCCCTGGATGGGTCTGGGGGTGCCCTGGATGGGGCTGGGGGTGCCCTGGATGGATCTGGGGGTGCCCTGGATGGGTCTGGGGGTGCCTTGGATGAGTCTGGGGGTGCCCTGTGTGGATCTGGGGTTCCCCCTGGCAGTGTCTGGGGGTGCCCTGGCAGTTCTGGACATCACCTGGATGGATCAGGGGGTCCCTTGGCAATGTTGGGGGTGCCCTGGATGGGTCTGGGGTCCCCCTGGCAGTTCTGGGGTTGCCCTGGCAGTGCTGAGGGTGCTCTGGGGGTCCCCTGGGTGTATCTGGGGTGCCCTGAATGTGTCTGGAAGTGCCCTGGGTGTGTCTGGGGTGCCCCCTGGCAGTGCTGGGGGTGCCCTCTGTGTGTCTGGGGGTCCCCTGCAATGCTGAGGATGCTCTGGGGGTGCCCTGGATGGGTCTGGGGGTCCCCTGGGGGTGCCCTGGCAGTGCTGGGGATGCTCTGGGGGTGCCCTGGGTGGGTCTGGGGGTGCCCTGGCAGTTCTGAGGGTGCCCTGGATGGGTCTGGGGGTTCCCTGGCAGCTCAGGGGTCCCCCCAGGCTCCAGCACAGACAGCAGCAGCTCCGTGGGCAGAGCAGCTTCCCCACGTGGGTTTGCTCAGCCTGGGGAATTAAATCCTGCTCAGCACCTAAAAATATTCATTAAAATATTAATTTCTCTGGCTGCTCCCTGCTGTTCTGGGGGAAGATCCCTGTGCCTGCTGGGGGGCCCTGGGTGTGTCAGCATTAAAAATCCCATTTTTTTGGGGAAGATTTTTGGGCGTTGCTTTTCCTCCTGATCTGTTTTTGGGAAGCTCCATGTGATCAGTTCCTTAGAAAACGTAATTTATTTTATACTCCTTTTTTTTAGGGGGGTTTTTGGGAAGTTAGCCTGAGGTTGTGTTTATAAAAGGTGTCTTAGTGGTAGAGAAATTTCCTGTAGCCCAACTGGGGGAAAATGGCATTAAACTAATTTTATTTAATATGACCTAAATTAAATACTTTGGGGTTGGGTTTTTTTTTTTTTTTTTTTTTTTTTTTTTTTTTTTTGTCCAATTCACAAAGCTATTCCTATTTCCCTAAAATTTTCTTTGGGAGTAGGACATCAAACTGATGCAGAGCTTCAAAAATCTGATGTTTTACCGAATCCCATTTGCTTTCCACATCATCAATTAACAGAATTTGCTAATTTGCACTGACTGGGAGACCTGCTGCCAACCCAGAAACTTTGTGCTGGTGAATAAAAGGAAGTTCAGGTGGAGCTCATTCCCATGCCTGAAATGTGGGGGAAACGTCCAAAAAAATCTGAAATTTTGGAGTGCTGTGAGTGCAAAACCATCTGTGGGAATAAAGGTTCAGGGGGGAAATGGGGCTGAGGAGTTTTGGTGTGGAAGAGAGGATTTTGGGGACGTTCTGCTGGATTTAGGGTCTGGTGCCATTTCTCTGCCTGCAGCAGGGTCTGCCCCGCGTGGTTGGGATGACAAAATTCAATTGTTCCAGCCCCAAAATGCTGCAGGGGAGCTCCAGAGACTCAGCAATGTCCCAGCTGGGGGATGCTGCTCTGGGAGGTGAATCAAAATCGGGAATTTGCTTTAAAACCCCAGCAGAAAAAGGAATTTGGGAGGCTCTTGGCCTCCAGGATTCCTGGAAGTGAATTAAACTGGGAAATCTGCTTTAAAATCCCAGGAAAAAATGAGTTTGGGAGGCTCTTGGTCTCCAGGATTCCTGGAGATAAATTAAAATTTGGAAATTAAAATTAAAATTTGAAGTCTGATTTAAAACCCCAGGAAAAGGAGCTTGGGAGGCTCTTGGCCTCAAGGATTCCTGGAGATGAATTAAAATTTGGAAATCTGATTTAAAATCCTGGGGAAAAAGAGCTTGGGAGGCTTTCAGCCTCCAGGATTCATGGAGATGAATTAAAATTGGGAATCTGCTTTAAAACCCCAGGAAAAAGGAGCTTGGGAGGCTCTTGGCTTCAAGGATTCCTGGAGATGAATTAAAATTTGGAAATTAAAATTAAATTTGGGAACCTGCTTTGAAATCCCAGGAAAAGGAGCTTGGGAGGCTCTTGGCCTCCAGATTCCCATGGGATTTGACCCTTGGGGATCCCTCCCGTCCTGAGGGGTTCTTTGGGGCGGTTAAAGGATTTTTTGGGGGTTTTTGGGGGTGAAAATTGGAATTCACCTTCCCCGGAGCATCCCCCGAGCTGCTGAGCAGAGGGAGAGGAGGGAAGGGATGGAAAGGTGAGGAAGAGGGTTTGGGGCGAGGTTGTGGCAGAGGCTGCTGAGCTCCCAGAGTTATTCCAGTTATTCCCTGCAGGCTTGGAGACAGCATTAAAAAAAAAAAAAAAAAAAACCCTAAAAAAGTTGCTGTGCTTTGGGATAAATTTGGGGTAAATTTGGGGTAAATTCGGGGTAAATTTGGAATAAATTCGGGAGTTTTGGGGATGGTGATGCTCAGGGCAGGGAATCATTCCTTGAGGCAGGGAATGAGGGAATTGTCACCTCCGTGGGAGTGGTGCTGGGGGAAAATCCCCATTTGGGGCTGAGCTCACCTGTGGCCAGGTGTGGATGGAGCACCCAACCCTCCCTGTGTGAATATTGACCCTCCCAGTGCCTCAGCAGCTGGAAATTGGGATTATTCCGGGTGCTCACACTGCACAGCATCCCAGGGGTGCCGGTTCGGGTAAGGAAAGGTTTAAAAAAGCAATTTTAAATCCACGGAATTTATTCTGATGCTCAAGCAAATGCCTTGGGTCTGGGTGGTCTCTGAGGTGCCTCCCAACCCAAACCATCCCTGGCTCCTTGCCCTGGTGGGTGGAAATTTTGTAGGAATATTTTTTGGGAATTGCAGGAGGAAGAGGAGGAGTTTCCTCCAACCCAAAATGGGAAAAGCCTGGGAGGGAGGGAACTGGGTGAATCCCACAGGAGCTGCAGCAGTGATGATGATGATGATGATGATGGTGATGATGGGCTGGCCATGGGGGGTTGAGGGTTAATTCCTTTTCGTTCCTGGATTTCTCCCAAATTTCTCACCCCAGCCAAGGCTCAGACACAGAGCTGCTGCAGGGGGGAGTGGTGGTGTCCAAAATCTGACTGAAAATCAGGATCTTTAGGCATAAAAACTGTTTTCTCTATTTTTTTTTTTTTATTCTGATTTCCAGATTTCACCCCACAGCGCCGGCGAAGCTGTTCAGCAATGAATTTGTACAGATCCTTTCCCAAAGTAACTCCCTCTCATCTCCTTTTACTTTAATACTTTATCCAATAATATTTTAACGACTTAATTTTATTCTAACGATAGGAATTTCAGAGTTGCAAAGGCTCTTTCTAAATTTATTGACTTGGAGGAACCCCCACCCACTTGTTGATACCATAAATACTTGTCTTGATCTAGATGAATTTCTTATTTTTGCACCAGAATCCCTAATTTTTTTGCAGTATAAAGTGCACTTTTTCATAAAAAAAAAAAAAAATAATCTTGTATTCCTGTCTGATGAGTGTCTTATGTGCTGAAAGGGAAATTCTGCCAAAACTCCAGAGCTGTTAATTCCTCGAGGTGTTCACTGAAACCTGGGAATAAAACCAGATTATTTTTAAGTCAAAACAGGGAAGGAAATGCCTCCCCACGTATGGGAATTGACGGTGGGAAATGAAATTATCACTGCCCTTGCAGAAAACCCCGTGGGACTGCAGATCCCATCTTTGGGTCCTCGCCTGCACCAGCCTCTTCAATCACAAATGTTTACTCTGATGATCAGGGAGTGCCTTGTCCTGTGCTGGGCTCGCGTGTGGGAGGCAGGAGGGGACGGATTTACCCGGTGTGGGGTGGGAAATTCGGGCTGGAAACCCCTGGATTGGTGAGAATCCCAGTTTTTATCCCTGGGTGCTCCTCGGGGGCTGCGCTGAGTGCTGAGGTGGGCTCACACTCGCACACACGGGCAGCAAACGGAATTTCCATCTTCCCTTTTTGGTTGGGTCAACCCAAATCCTGATGGTTTTTCTCTTCCATCCTCATTTTTGGTTTAGTTGACCCAAATACGGATTATTTTGCTGCTCCATCCTCACTTTTGGTTGGGTTAACCCAAATCCTGATTTTTTTACTGTTCCATCTTCACTTTTTGGTTGAGTTAACCCAATTCCTGATGGTTTTGCTGTTCCATCTTAACTTTTTTGTTAGGTTGACCCAAATCCTGATTATTTTACTGTTCCATCCTCATTTTTGGTTGAGTTAACCCAATTCCTGATGGTTTTACTGCTCCATCCTCATGTTTGGTTGGGTTAACCCAATTCCTGATGGTTTTACTGCTCCATCATCATTTTTGGTTGGGTTAACCCAATTCCTGATTATTTTACTGTTCCATCCTCATTTTTGGTTGGGTTAACCCAATTCCCCATGGTTTTGCTCATTTTTGGATGTTTTAACCCAATTCCCGATGTTTTTGCTCATTTTGGATGTTTTAACCCAATTCCCCATGGTTTTGCTCACTTTTGGTTGGGTTGACCCAATTCCCAATGGTTTTGCTCACTTTTGGTTGGGTTAACCCAATTCCCCATGGTTTTGCTCACTTTTGGATGTTTTAACCCAATTCCCCATGGTTTTGCTCGTTTTTGGATGTTTTAACCCAATTCCCCGCGGTTTTGCTCATTTTTGGTTGGGTTAACCCAATTCCCGATGGTTTTGCTCATTTTTGGTTGGGTTAACCCAGTTCCCGATGGTTTTGCTCGTTTTTGGATGTTTTAACCCAATTCCCCGCGGTTTTGCTCATTTTTGGTTGGGTTGACCCAATTCCCAATGGTTTTGCTCATTTTTGGTTGGGTTAACCCAATTCCCCATGGTTTTGCTCACTTTTGGATGTTTTAACCCAATTCCCCATGGTTTTGCTCGTTTTTGGATGTTTTAACCCAATTCCCCGCGGTTTTGCTCATTTTTGGTTGGGTTAACCCAATTCCCGATGGTTTTGCTCATTTTTGGTTGGGTTAACCCAGTTCCCGATGGTTTTGCTCGTTTTTGGATGTTTTAACCCAATTCCCCATGGTTTTGCTCACTTTTGGATGTTTTAACCCAATTCCCCACGGTTTTGCTCGTTTTTGGATGTTTTAACCCAATTCCCCACGGTTTTGCTCGTTTTTTGATGTTTTAACCCAATTCCCCATGGTTTTGCTCATTTTTGGTTGGGTTAACCCAATTCCCGACGGTTTTGCTCGTTTTTTGATGTTTTAACCCAATTCCCCATGGTTTTGCTCACTTTTGGATGTTTTAACCCAATTCCCCGCGGTTTTGCCGTCTCCCTTAGGGGCGCGCCGTTCCTCCTGGCCCTTCCCCGGCCCCGTGTGTCCCCGGTGCAGCCGCCCGGTGTCCGTGGGGGCGTCCCGGGGGTCCCCTCGTGCTCCCCGGGGCTCCTGGGGCGCCAGTCCCGGCCCTTTGGGGTTCCTGCCGTGTTCTTGCAGTGCCTTTGTAAATCCCAGCAGTGCCCCCGACCCCGCGGGGGTCCCAGCTCGTACTGCCAGACTGGACTTTGTAATGAGGATTTGAGCCCCCCGTTTCAAAGGAAATAAAAAGAGTTTGGCTCTGACGCTGTGTGTCCTCTCGTCTTTATTGCTTCTAAAGGTGGTGGGTTGGTGCAAACCTGTTGCCCTGTCCGCCCTAAATGGTGTCCCCAAGTGTCACATCCACCCCTTTACCCCTAAATCCTGTCCCCAGGTGCCACATCCACATCTTTACCCATAAATGATCTCCCCAGTTGTCACATCCACAGCTTTATCCCCTCCACGGATGGGAAACTCTGTGCTGGCAGCTTTAAAGCTTCTCTCTCTCTCTGCTCAGCGTGCCTTCCCCTCCCTGCCCGCATCCAGGAGCTACAGATGGATATTCTCTGAATTCTCTGTATTCTCTATATCCTCTATATTCACTATATTCTCTATAGGATATTCTCTATATTCTCTGTATTCTATTCTCTATATTATATTCTCTATATTCGCTATATTCTCTGTATTCTCTGTATTGTCTACATTCTCTACATTCTCTATATCCTCTATATTCACTATATTCTCTATAGGATATTCTCTATATTCTATTCTCTATATTCTCCACATTCTCCATATTCTCTGTATTTTCTTTTCTATATTTTCTATATTCTCTATATTTTCTGTATTCTCTATATCCTCTATATTGTCTATATTTTCTGTACTCTCTATATTCTCAATATTCTCAATATTCTCTATATTTTCTATATTCTCTGTATTCTCTTTTCTATATTTTCTATAGTCTCAATATTCTCTATATTCTATTTTCTATATTTTCTGTATTCTCTATATTCTCTATATTTTCTGTATTCTCTATATTCTCTATATTTTCTATACTCTCTATTCTATATATTCTTTATATTGTCTATATTTTCTATACTCTCTATTCTATATATTCTTTATATTCTCTATATTTTCTATACTCTATAATCTATATATTCTTTATATTCTCTATATTTTCTGTACTATATATTCTCTATATTCTCTACATTTTCTAGACTCTCTATATTCTATATATTCTTTATATTCTCTATATTTTCTATATTCTCAATATTCTCTACATTCTCAATATTCTCTATATTCTCAATATTCTGTGCTGCAGGGTGGGATTCTCTTGCCCAGTTCCCAGCCAGCACCGTGGCTCCGGCCTGGAGTAAATCCCTGGAGGAAATCCCTACGTGCTGCCCCTCGGGAAGCACAAACCCCCCGGTGCCAGAGCATCTCCGAGGAGAGGGGAAGGTGCTTGTGGGGTGATGAGCCCTTCCCAAGGCACATTTCCATTTTTGGTGGTGGGACCAGAGGCATTTCCTGCCCTTCCCGGGCCTGAGGGGGTTGGGAATCCGAGTTAATCTTTGACCGTGGGTGCAGCCCAGGCAGGAATTTCTTTGTCCAAGTGGAGCAGAAGTCTCATTTTTGGGAGATGCCGTAAACTGGCGGCAGAGGGAGAGAGAAAAATGTGATTCCTGCTGTGGCGGGGCAAAAGCTGTTTTTTTTTTCTTGCTGAGCCATCGTGGTTGGCTTTGATTTGGAAACATCCAAAGGTCGCCTCTGTGTCCGCTCTGCTGATGTGTCCTGACAGCAGCCAGCGCTGGGAAAACCGGGGCCGTGCCTTCCCAACCATCCCAGCTGGCAGCAGAGACACAGCCCTGGACCCTGTCCCTGAATCCTGCCCATCTCCAGCCCTGAATCCCGCCCCTCTGTGCCCCTCTCCAGCCCTGAATCCTGTCCCTGGACCCTGTCCCTGAATCCTGCCCATCTCCAGCCCTGAATCCTGCCCCTCTGTGCCCCTCTCCAGCCCTGAATCCTGTCCCTGGACCCTGTCCCTGAATCCTGTCCCTGAATCCTGCCCTGAATCCTGCCCCTCTGTGCCCATCTCCAGCCCTGAATCCTGCCCTGAATCCTGCCCCTGAATCCTGCCCCTCTCCAGCCCGAATCCCATCCCTCTGTGCCCCTCTCCACACCTGAATCCTGCCCCTCTGTGCCCCTCTCCAGTCTGAATCCTGTCCCTGAATCCTGCCCTGAATCCTGCCCCTCTGTGCCCCTCTCCAGTCCTGAATCCTGTCCCTGAATCCTGCCCCTCTCCAACCCTGAATCCCATCCCTCTGTGCCCCTCTCCAGCCCTGAATCCTGTCCCTGAATCCTGTCCCTGAATCCTGCCCCTCTCCAGCCCTAATCCCATCCCTCTGTGCCCCTCTCCACACCTGAATCCTGCCCCTCTGTGCCCCTCTCCAGTCTGAATCTTGCCCCTGAATCCTGTCCCTGAATCCTGCCCATCTCCAGCCCTGAATCCCATCCCTCTGTGCCCATCTCCAGCCCTGAATCCTGCCCCTCTGTGCCCCTCTCCAGCCCTGAATCCTGTCCCTGAATCCTGTCCCTGAATCCTGTCCCTGAATCCTGCCCCTGAATCCTGTCCCTCTCCAGCCCTAATCCCATCCCTCTGTGCCCCTCTCCAGCCCTGAACTGAGGTGGGATGAAGCAAATCCCATCTGAAGCTTCCCACCCCAAATAATTCCTGGAGCCTCCAGCTTCCCCACGAGCTGCTTGGAGCTCCACGTGCTGGAAGCAGCAGCCAGCCCTTTTTATCCTTTTGTTTTAAAAACACCATGAGAAACCACGAACTGCCTTTTTCCCCCGGGAATCTCCCCCCTGCAGCACCCACCTTGCTCAGCCTCTGAGTGGTTTTGGGGAGCACTGAGCTCCTGCAGGGTGTGGGAAGGACCTGATCCCGTTCTGTCGCTCCCAGGGGTGATGCCACCAATTCCCAGAGGTCTCTGGGCACTTTTTGGGGATCCTCTGCTCAACAGCTGTGAGGAACTGAGAGCCCTAAAACCTGGAAGGCAGCACTTCCCCTCTTGCTGCTTGCGGTAAGGAGCTCTGCAAAAAAAACCCCAAATTTTCTGCCAGCTCGGGCAGCTGAGGGGAATTTCTGCATTTTGGGGAGCTGGAGCCCTCTGGAGCCTCCTGCTCTGAGTCCTTACCAGGACCAGCGTCTGGAGAAGGGAAAAACGTGATTTGTTTGGGATCACAGAATGATTTTGTTGGAAGGGACCTTAAAGCTCATCCCTGCCATGGGCAGGGACACCTTGCACTGTCCCAGGGTGCTCCAAACCCCATCCAAGCTGGTCTTGGACACTTCCACACATTTCCAGTGTGGAAATGGAGCTTCTCCTGGACTTCCCAGGGTGCTCCAAACCCCAACCAAGCTGGCCTTGGGCACTTCTACACCTTTCCAGTGTGGAAACAGGAGCTTCTCCTGGACTTCCCAGAGCTCCATCCTGCTCACCCTCAGCCCATCCCTGTTGCTCCTTCCCTGGGAGCAGCAATCCCCTGCTCCAGATCCACGCCAGGAGAGTTTTGCCGAGGTGAGGGACCCTGATGGGATGCATTAATTGGAGAGGAACCTTGATCCTGCTGGGAAAAGGCCCCCAGGAACCTCCTAGCCCTGAGTGAGTCCAGGAAGAGCTGAGGAAACGTGGGATGCAGAGGCTGCGCAATCTCCTCTCGCAGGCCGGTGAGGACACGCTGGGACATTTCATCATCCCTCGCTCAGGATCAAACCTCAGCTCCCAAAATCCCTCTTTTATGGCCCTGTAAATCTCTGGCTTCCACTGCTGGCGCCTCTGGGGGAAAACATCCGGCTCCAGCAACCTCTGCTGCTCCGGGAGTGCGTCACTCCTGGATGTGGGGCTCGCAGAAAATCCATTGCAAAAGCAGAACTTTGGGATTTCGGGGTTTCTGACGGGTCTTGCTCAATGTCACCGGGGAGGTCGGGGCCTCTTCCTGCACCCAGACACGCCGAGGGCTCCGTTTTGGGTCTGGATCAGCACATTTGGCACCCTGGGCATGATGGAGGGGCTGGTGTGGGCATGGGGATGCCAGAGGGAAGGGAATGGTGTGTGGTGTGGTGTGGTGGTTCTGCCCTTGTGCCATCCTGGGGTGATGCTCCCTCTCCTCCTCTCCTTTTCCCCCTGGATTTGGGGGACTGGAGGGCTGCAATCCCCCCGGATGATGAAATCCCTGGGACAGGAATGACAGCAGGCTCGGGGCTCTGGGAATTCCCTGTGGGAAGGTGCTCCAGGAGGGGAGCTCATCCCTGCCCAGCTGCTGGAGGGTGATGGGTGATGTCCCACACGGGACAAAACCCTGGAGACAAACCTGAGGTGTCCCTGTGAGCCACAGGTGGGGTTTCCTTCCAGGGTGGGAAGGGAAAAGCAGTGAAATGGGGAGGGGGCCTGGGGGATTCCTGCTCCTCCTCACCCCTCCTGCTGCAAGGACGGATCCAGAGCAGGGCAGCAAAGCCAGGACCAGGGCAATCCCCTTCACATGACCCCGGTCATCCTGACAGACTTCTCCTTTCCCAGGTTTTAGGGTGCAACTTCTCCCCGTGTTTTAGGGTGAAATTTCTTTCCCATGTTTTAGGGTGAAATTTCTTTCCCGTGTTTTAGGGTGAAATTTCTTTCCGTGTTTTAGGGTGAAACTTTTCCCGTGTTTTAGCGGAAACTTCTCCCGTGTTTTAGGGTACAATTTCTTTCCCGTGTTCTAGGCTTTGCCTCAGGCAACCCCTTGAGGACCCGGGTGAGAAAAGCCGGGGCAGGGCTGGAGCGAGTCCGGCGGAGGAGTGGGGACAGACAGCCCTAAATCCCGGGATTGGAGCGGGACAGACAGCCCTAAATCCCGGGATTGGAGCGGGACAGACAGCCCTAAATCCCGGGATTGGAGCGGGACAGACAGCCCTAAATCCCGGGATTGGAGCGGGACAGACAGCCCTAAATCACGGGATTGGAGCGGGACAGACAGCCCTAAATCCCGGGATTGGAGCGGGACAGACAGCCCTAAATCCCGGGATTGGAGCGGGACAGACAGCCCTAAATCCCGGGATTGGAGCGGGACAGACAGCCCTAAATCACGGGATTAGCGCCCGTTTCTCTGGCTGAGCACAGCCGGATCCCGGGCGCTCGGACGGACCTCGGGACACCGGGAATGGCCTCGCCTGCCCCGGGGGCCCGGCCCGTTCCCTCCCGCCGCCGGCAGCTCCTCATCCCTCCGCTCACGTTTTCCCGCTCCAAGCATCCCTGAGGAGCAGCGGGGAGAGGGGCGGTGCCGTGCCGGGCCCCGGGGGTCGTTCGCAGCCTGGATTGCCCTGCCCAGCCCCGCTCTGGCACGGCTCTGGCACGGCTCTGGCACGGCTCTGCCCGGCACACGCGGCCCCGCTGGCTCCGTGCCACCGGCGTGCCCGGCTCCATCCCGGCTGCCGCCCTTCGGGATGACGTAACCCCGGCCTCGGTTGCCTCAGAAGGACCCGGGCTCACCGGAGCCATCCCCGGGCCTCACCTGGCCGGTGGGACGAGCTCCGGTCCCGGTTCTTCCCCCGCTCCGCCCGCCCCATCCCCGCTCCGCCGGGATTTTGGGAAGGGGCGGATCGCGATAACGGCGACCGGAGCCGCGGATCGCGATAACAGCGACCCGATAACAGGCCAGGAGAGGTGGCTGAGGGTGCGAGGGTGGGAAACCCGTGCTCGGGATGCTCCCGCCCCGCACATCATCCCCTCTCCATCACCCCCAGGGCATTCCCCGAGCCGCGCCATCCCCGGGGAAAACCGCAGGTAGAAGGGAAATATTTGGGTCCGAAAAGGAATATTCCAGATTTTTTTTTTAAATCTCCGCAGCTGCAAACCAGCTTAGACATCACCCGCTGCAGCTCTCTCGGAGCTGCTGTCGGAAATCCCAGCGGAGAGGAGAGGAGAGGAGAGGAGAGGAGAGGAGAGGAGAGGAGAGGAGAGGAGAGGAGAGGAGAGGAGAGGAGAGGAGAGGAGAGGAGAGGAGAGGAGAGGAGAGGAGAGGAGAGGAGAGGAGAGGAGAGGAGAGGAGAGGAGAGGAGAGGAGAGGAGAGGAGAGGAGAGGAGAGGAGAGGAGAGGAGAGGAGAGGAGAGGAGAGGAGAGGAGAGGAGAGGAGAGGAGAGGAGAGGAGAGGAGAGGAGAGGAGAGGAGAGGAGAGGAGAGGAGAGGAGAGGAGAGGAGAGGAGAGGAGAGGAGAGGAGAGGAGAGGAGAAATTCCTGCTGGGAGTTCTCTCCGGCGTCACCCTCGGGGGAGGGCGGGCAAAGTTCGGCTCCTATAAAGTCAGGTCTGCTCCTCTTCATTCATTCCCCCGCCAGCCCCGCCGGCAGCAGCACGTCCGGCCCTTGCGGAGGAGCTGGGAATCCCAGCCCGGATCCCTGCAGGATGCCCATGAGGGGAGCGATGCCGCGGATCGCCGCCCTCACCTGCCTGCAGCTCCTGCTGCTGCTGCGGGCCGCGCAGTGCCGGCCCCACGCGTGGGACCAGGACAGGCTGCAGCTGGAGGCCGTCAAAAAGGCGATCCTGGAGCGGCTGGGGATGGCGGCTCCCCCCGCCATCCGGCACCGGCCGGACCCGGAGAGCATCCAGAGAGCGCAGCGGCTCTACCGGCGGGCAGCGGCGGAGCTGGCGGGCAACCGGAGCCGGGAGGAGGAGGAGGAGGAGGGAGAGGAGGAAGCCGTGCCCAGGCTGCACCGCCTGACCCCCACCCGTAAGTGGCCGCGGCTCGGTGTCACCCCCCGGCCCCCATGGCCCCCCACACGTCCCAGCGTGTCCCGGCCTCGGGAATGTCACCCCGCTGTCCCGGGACATGACCGGGCATGCAGCACCGTGCCGCGCTCCTTGTCCCGCTCCTTCCTTCGCCCTGGAACTGGGGAGGAGCCGCTGCGCCTGAAACCACGAAAAATGAGCGGGTTTGGGGATGGAAGGTTTGATCAGCCGGCTCGGGGCTCGGAGTGCGGCTGGGGGGGCTTGGGGGTGAGCGGGAGGGGGAAGTGGGGCGCCATCCCCCCCGATCCCCAGCTTCTGCCCCGGTTCGGGGGTTTGTCTGCGTCTGGGAGGGCGTTTAAATAATTAAATAAGTTAATTTATATTAAAATTTAAATTAATTTAAATAATCCCCTCCTGCTGCTTGGGCTGGCTGGGGTCGGTCCTGGGACGCCTTTTCTGGCACCGGGAGAGCTGAGACGCTCCAGCCAGGAGTGGATGGGGTGTCGGAATTTCCAGCACCCCTCGGGGTGTGGGTGATTCCCCGCAAGCAAAGGCTGGAGCTGATCCCAAGGCTGGGCTGACGAGGAATTCCTGTCTCTTACATCAGCTGTCGCCTCTGTCCCCGCAGTGCTGCCCTGGCTGGACATCCCCGAGGGACACCAGGACCCTGCAGGCCAGCGGGACGCGCAGGGACAGCGGGAGCCCCTCGGTGCCCGCCGCTACCGCCTGCTGCTGTCCCGCACCGCGCATTTCCAGCGGCAGCTCCGCGTGGTGCGGGCGGAGCTGAAGCTCCTCCGGCGGCCGCTGTCCCCTCCCGGCGCCTCGGTGCCACCTCGGGTCACCGTCTCCGCCCTGCCGGGGGCTGGGGACACCCCCCAGGTGCTGCAGAGCCAGGATCTGCGGGATTCCCTCGTTCTGGACCTGACAGGAGCCATCCGGCCCTGGCTGGCCGGGCCCGAGCCCTCGCTGCGCCTGCAGCTGGAGTTCAGCGCCGACGTCTCGGCAGCCCTGGCCACCTCCGAGGGGAACGCGCTGGAGCTGGAGGTGCAAACCCTGGAGAAACCGGGCCCGGGCGGCCCGGAGAGCCCGGGGGCTGCGGGAGGAGTGCGGGAAGGGCGACGGCAGGTGCTGCCTGAAGTCGCTCCGGGTCTCCTTCCAGGACATCGGCTGGGCCGACTGGGTGGTGGCCCCCAGCAGCTACCACATGCGCTTCTGCGAGGGCTCCTGCCCGCACAACTACAAACCGGCCAGCATGCACGCCCAGATCCAGTCCCGGGTGCACTCCCTGTCCAAGGCGGCGCCTCCGCCCTGCTGCGTCCCCGCCGGCTACGACCCCATGGTGCTGATGCACCTGGACGGCCAGGGCAGGCTGGTGTCCAGCCTCTTCGAGGACATGCTGGTCACCGGGTGCCACTGTGCCTGACAGCTGCAGCTGTGCCCGTCCCGGGGGGGCACGGCCACCCTGGCAGCTGCGGCGTCACCAAATCCACGTCCTGGGGCACCCTGAGCTCAGCCATGGGGTCTCCAGCTCCAGCACCCCCAAATCCGGGTCCTGTGGCACTGAATTACTCATCTCCAGCCCTGGATCCACTCAGCCGTGGAGTCTCCAGCATCAGCATCCCAAAATCCAGGTCCTGTGGCGCCAAGTGACTCCAACCAGCCCTGGCTCTGCTTCAGCCCTGGGGTCTCCAGCTCTGCCACCCAGCCCAGCCCCAGCATCTCCAGTTGTGACCTCTCTACCAAGATAACTGTTCCTCTGTCTCTTCTCCAATTTAAATCCATATTTTATTGAGCAGGTGGGTCCTTCCCACCCAGGAGACCCGGATGGGCTGGGGTGGGTCATGCCCAGGTGTCCATATCCCACTCCAAACCCTCTTCTCTGCTCAGAGACTTATTTATGCAACCCAGTTATTTATTTCTAACTTATTGTATTTTATAGCAAAATACCCCCTTTTTTAGGGGGGGAAAGATGGAGGGGCTCTTGTGATTTTTCTATTTTATATATTTCTATAAAACCCAAAGGATGTAATAACAATGAATAAAGTGATTGTAACAGGGGTTGTGCTGCTCCTCCTGCACACCTGGGGGGCTCTGCCAGGACCCCCAGCTCCCCTGGGATCTGCCTCCACACGGATTTGCTGGTAAATCCCCAGGGGTTTCCAGTGCCAGCAGGTGAGTAATGCCTGGGCACTGCTCCCAGAGACCTTTGGGCTGTTTGTGTCCTCGGGAAGGGCCCTGGGCACTGCTCTGACCCTGGGGGTGACCATTGCCCCATTCCCAGGTGCTCTGACACTGGGGGTGACCATTGCCCCATTCCCAGGTGCCTCCAAAGGGATGGGGGGACCCCCCCGGGAGCTTGGTGGCACCCACGGTGTCCCCAAGGCCTCCCCATGGGGTGGCTTTGCTGTCACAGCTCCTTTCTGTCCCCTCTTCCAGCGTGATCTGGGGCTGCCCCGGGCTCAGCAGCTCCTGCTGGGGACCTTGGGGCAGGGGGAATGTGGGAGCTCTGGGGTGGGATGGGGATTTTGGGGGCCAGGGACTGGGGGATGCAAGCTGAGATGGCCTCTCTGGGGACAGGGACTGGAGACACCTGGCTCTGGGTGCCTTGGGACCCCCACTTTGGGGACAGGAGCCCCCTTGGGACCCCCACTTTGGGGACACGAGGTCCTGAACCTCTGCCCCCTTGGGACCCCCACTTTGGGGACAGGAGCTCCCTTGGGACCCCCACTTTGGGGACAGGAGCTCCTGAGGGTCTGCCCCCTTGGGACCCCCACTTTGGGGACACGAGCTCCCTTGGGACCCCCACTTTGGGGACGCAGACTCTGGGACCCCCAGGCAAACCCCACGTCCTGCCCAGGGCTTCCCACAGACCACGAGCTATGCGGGTAATTAGAGATAATGAAACCATTTAATGGGGCACACTGAAGCCTCCCAGGGACTGGGGGGACCCCCAGACGAGCCATGGGGTCCCCGTGTCCCCATGGGTCTCCCCAGGAGGATTAAAAAAGGAGCTTTTTCTCGTTCCCCAAAGCGGCAGATTTAGCAGGAGAAGATTGAGCAGGTGGCACCGGATGTCCCCAACCGCCAGCCCGGCCCCGGGCGAGCTCTCCCTGGGCTCGGAAGGGGAAGGGGAAGCCGAGGCCGCGGTCAGCCCCGCCGCTCCCGCCGGCCCCGGGCGCGCCCCGGCCCCGCCGCTCCGGTGCCGCTGCCGGCGGATGCGGCCGAGGCGTCCCCGCGGTCGGTGGCCGCGGCCCCGGGAGGAAATGTCAGCTCGGCCCCCACCCCCGCCTGAGAACCGGGGCGAAGGAGCGAGCCGGGGCTGCCGAAAAACCCGAAAAACCCCGCGAAAGGCGCTGCCGCAGGATGTGCGTGGGAACCGCGCGTGGGGAATGTCCCTGTCCCCTCTGGGCCGGGGGAAAGGGACGCAGAGGGTCCCCCCGGTGTCCCCCGGTGTGCCCCCGGCCCCTCACGGGTCAGGAGTGAGGTAGATGTCCTCGCTGGGGCCCAGGGTGTTGGCGTAGATGGGCTGGTCCCCGGCATCGGCCGCGCTCTCCAGGAAATAATCCTCGTGCAGCGGGACCTGGGGGCTGGGACAGGGAATGCACGGGGGGCACGGGGGGAAAAGGTGGGAATGATGAACAGGATGGGATGGTACGGCGTGGGGTGGGGTGGGGATGGGATGGGATGGGATGGGATGGGATGGGTGGAAAAGGATGGATGAATGGAAAAGGATGGATGGATGGATGGATGGATGGATGGATGGATGGATGGATGGATGGATGGATGGATGGATGGATGGATGGATGGAAAAGGATGGATGGGATGAGGTGGGATGGGGTGGGATGGATGGATGGATGGATGGATGGATGGATGGATGGATGGATGGATGATGGATGGATGGATGGATGGATGGATGGATGGATGGATGGATGGATGGAAGGATGGATGCATGGATGGATGGCATGGATGTAAAGGGATGGATGGGATGTAAAGGGATGGATGGGAGGCAGGTTCAGCCCAGGATGGAGCAGGATGAGGCCGGATAGGGCAGGACAACCCACCGGGGGTGGAACACTCCCGGAACGCCCGTTCCCGGTGCCGGAGCCTCACCTGTAGCGCGGCTCCTGCCACGCCCGTGCCGATCCCTGCCCGGCAGCCGGGGCCGTGCCGGGGCTCACGAACACGTTCTCGTAGTCGGGCCCGTCGCTGGCGTCGGCGCTCCCGGCGTCCCGGCTGATGTAGCGGGGCTGGCGGGCGCTTCCAGCGGGGTCCTGCTTCCCCCGCGCCCCGCCGCCCGCCGCGGCCGCCGCTCTCCTCCGCCGGTGCCACCAGAGCGCGGCCACCGCCGCTGCCACCAGCGCGGCCACCGCGGCCACCGGCCCGGCCACCAGCGCGGCCACCGGCCCCGCGCCCGGCCCGCACTCGCGGCCGTGGAACTCCGTGGCGTTGTAGGGATGCCCGCGCGGGGTGAGGCACTGGCAGAGGATGCCCCCGCGGGCGCAGGGCGCCAGGACGGTGCCCAGCACGTCGCAGCGGCAGGACACGCTGAGCGAGCGCAGCGAGGGCTGGAAGGCGGCGGCGGGCACGGCGGGCAGCGGGTTCCCCTCCAGCCGCAGGCTCCGCAGCGCCGTGGCGTTGCTGAAGAAGCCGCGGGGCAGCTCCCGCAGCCGGTTCCCGGCCAGGTCCAGCTCCTCCAGCCGCGGGCCCAGGCGGGCCGAGGGGCTCAGGGCCTCGATGCCGTTGTGGGCCAGCAGCAGCCGCCGGTGCCCCCGGAACGGGCTCCAGTCCAGCTCGGCACAGCCGCTGCTCCTGCTGGTCAGGTTCAGCTCTGGGGAAAGGTCCAGCATCAAAGGGAAACAGGGGGACACCAGGAGGATGGGGCTCACGGGGAGCAGCAGCAGCAGCAGCAGCAGCGGGGCCGCGGGGCCCCCCATGGTCCTTGCGCTGCAGCGGGAGCCTGGTGGGAAAGGGGAATCAGGACCCCCATTGCCACCGATCGCCCCTCCCAGCGCAAACCAGCCAAGCCCCGTCTGGCCCCCGGCCCAGCGCCGCTGTGCAGCTCCCGGGGGTCCCAGCGGGGCATTTCCTGCCCCCCTTCCCCCTCCCAGCCGCCGCAGCCCCACTCGCCTGCGCTCCGGCCGCCGCTGCCTGGTGTGGGGAAGAGGAACAGGCGGGTCCGGCTGTCCCGTGTCACCCTGCCAGGGCGTAGCCAGCCCCGGGGGGGGGGGCAGCACCCCCACGTCAGCCCCCCCTGACCCCTGCCCGACCCCCGGCCCTTTCCTGGGGGGCTGAGCATCCCCCCGCGCTGGCTGAGTGTCCCGGTGACCCCGGTGATCCGAGGAGTGGGGGACACGCGTGTGGGCACTCAGACCCCCCCCGGCCGCACAGGGACCCCCCGAGTGTGAGGGGGCCCCGGGGCACGGTGGGAGCCGGGGGACTCTGTGGCTGTGTCCCCTGGCAGGGTGCGTGTCCCCATCCCGGTGTCCCCTCCCCGTGTCTGCAGCTCAGTGTCCCCAGTGCATCGTGCTCGTGTCCCCTCACCATGTCCGAGCCCCCTCCGGTGTCCGTGTCCCTCCATGTCCACCCCCTGTGTCCATCCCTGTCCCTCCGTGTCCCCTCCGTGTCCCCTCCCTGTCCCCTCCGTGTGCCCATCGTGTCCCCCCCGTGTCACAGCGTGTCCGTGTCCGCCCCCTGGTGTCCGAGTCCCTCCGTGACTCCCTGCTCCCATTCCTGTCCGTCTGTCCCCCCGCCGTGTCCGTGCGTCCCCCTCGTGTCCGTGTCCCCGTATGCTCAACCCCTCGCATGTGTCCACCCCGTCGTGTCCACGTCCACCGTGTCCCCTGTCACATCCGTGTCCCTCTGTGTCGCGTGTCTGTGGCCACCCCCTCGTGTCCCTCCATGACCATCCTGCCTTCATCCCCTCGTGTCGCTGCCCCTTTAAGTCCACCCCATCGCCTCCGCGTCCACCGTGTCACA
The DNA here is from genome assembly GCF_035770615.1 of Melospiza melodia melodia. Lineage (NCBI taxonomy): Eukaryota > Metazoa > Chordata > Aves > Passeriformes > Passerellidae > Melospiza > Melospiza melodia. The sequence continues at coordinate 31,005,519 of NC_086200.1, forward strand.
TCCGTGTCCCTCTGTGTCCCCCGTGTCCCCCGGTGTCCCCCCTCCCATGTCCACCCCTTCGTGCCCGTGCCCACCCTTTCCTGTCCGCGTCCCTCCGTGCCCACGCCCTCGTGTCCGTGTCCGCCCCGCCACATGTCCACCCCCTGTACCCGCCGTGTCCGCGCCCACCCCCTCGTGTCCCTGCGCGACCACCGTGCCCGAGTCCCCTCGTGTCACTGCCCCTTTAACTCACCCCCTGGTGTCCCTGACCCGCCGTGTGCCCCCTCCCTGGATGCCCACGCCCCTCGTGTCCCTGACCCCCCGTGTGTCCCTGCCCCTCCATGCCCACCCCCTCTCGCGCGTCCCCCGTGTCCGTGCCCACTCCTCATCCCCGCGTCCCCGCGCCCACCCAGCCCCATCCTCGCCCCCCTGAGCCCCCTGTGCCCACCCCGCGGTGCCCGTGACCCTCCTCGCCCACTCCCCTCGCCCCCCGTGTCCGTGTGTCCGTGTGTCCATGTGTCCGTGTGTCCGTGCGTCCCCCTCCCCGCTCCCTCTCTCCCTCCCTCCCTCCTCGGCGCGGTCCCCACCGCCTCCCCCCGCCGCCATCGCCCCTTTAAGCGCGGCGCGCGGCGCGGGGGGGGTGGTGGCGGCGCTGCCGGAACAGCCGCGCGGGGGGGGCGCGGCGGTTTCAAGCTCCCCCTCGGGCGCGCGGCCGCAGCCGGCGGGGCCGGGCCGGGCCGGGCCGGGATGGCGGCGGGGGCGGCGGGGGCGGCGGGGGCCGCGCGGGGCCGGGCCCGGGGCCGCTGACAGCCGCCGCCGCGCCATGTACGCCAAGGGCAAGGGCTCCGGCGTGCCCTCGGACGGCCAGGCCCGCGAGAAGTGAGTGCGGCGCCGGGCGGCGGCGGGGGACGGCCGGGGCGCGGAAGTTTTTGCCGGGGCGGGCGCCGGGGGAGCGGGGACGGAGCGGGAAGGGACGGGGGGGGGAGAGAGATCGGGAAAAGCGGGGGGAGATCGGGGGGCGGGCGGACCCCCCGGCCCCGCCCCGCCGGGGAGCACCGGCAGCCGCGGGGCAGCGGGAGCTGGCGGGGGTCAGCCGGGCACCGGGAGCCGGCACGAGCCCCCGCTCTGCGGCATCCCCCGGGGCACCGGGAGCCGGGATGAGCCCCCGGTCCGTAGCATCCCCCGGGGCACCGGGAGCCGGGGTGATCCCCCCGCTCCGTGCTGTCCCCCGGGGCACCGGGAGCTGCGGGGGCACCGGGAGCACGGATGATTCCCCCCGATCTGTGCCATTCCCCGGGGTACCGGCAACCGGGATGATCCCCCCGGTCCGTGGCTTCCCGGGGCACCGGGAGCCGGGATGATCCCCCTCGATCCGTGCCATCCCCCGGGGCACCGGGAGCTGCGGTGTGCCGGGGTCCGTGGCATCCCCCGGGGCACCGGGAGTCGCGATCACGCCGGGGCTAACGGGAGCCGGGATGTGCCCTCCGGGTATTGCCACATCTCGGGGCACCGGGAGCTGCGGGAGCACCGGGCTGATCTCCCCGGTCTGCGGCATCCCCGGGGGCACCGGCGGCCGGCATGCCCCTTCCCCGACCGTGCCATCCTCCGGGGCACCGGGACCCGGGCTGATCCCCCCGCTCCGTGCCATCCGCCAGGGTACGGGAGCGCTCCGAGGCTGCCGTGAGCGGGGCTGTGCCCCCCGGTCTGTGCCATCCTCCGGGGCACCGGGAGCCGGGGCGATCCCCCCGGTCTGTGCCATCCCCCGGGGCACCGTGCCCCGCGATGGCACCGGCGCTACCGGGAGCCGGGATGTGCCCGGTCCGCAGCATCCCTGAGGGCACCGGGAGCTCTCCCCGGCCGTGCCGGCGGCACCGGAACGGCCCCGGGGCTGCCGATGCCCCGCGGCCGCTGCCGCCCCCGGTCCCCGCTCCGTGCCCGCCGCTCCCCGGGGCGCTGCTGGCACCGGGGGCTGCTCCCACCGGGGCTGGGACCCCGCGAGTCCCGTTCCTGCTCCCGGGGCTCCGCGGGGACACCGGGCCCCGAGCCACATCCTGTGGGCTGTGTCACCCTGTGTCACCTGTCCTGGAGCCACCCCGGCGCTGTCACCGGCGGGAGTCGCTCGGTGCCACCGGCGGGAGTCGCTCCGTGCCGCCGCTGGGGTCCCTCGGGGCGGTGACATCGAAGCTCCTTCATTAACCCGCGCTAGTTGCGGGTGGGGGGCTCCATCCTGGCTGTCCCTCGGGCTCCGTTGGGTGGCGGTGTCACCGAGGGGGTGGCAGGCCCTGACCCTGTCCCTGTCCCCCTCCTGTCCCCCCAGGCTGGCGCTCTACGTCTACGAGTACCTGCTGCACGTGGGGGCCCAGAAATCCGCCCAGACCTTCTTGTCGGAGGTAAGGGGGGGGGGCAGCGCCCCCAGACCCCCCCATCCCACCCCGGGGGGGTCTTGGAGCCCCTCAGTCCCTGCCTGGGGGTGCTGACCCCCCCCGTGTCCCCCTCGCAGATCCGATGGGAGAAGAACATCACGCTGGGGGAGCCCCCCGGCTTCCTGCACTCCTGGTGGTGGTGAGTGGGGGGCTGGGGGGGTTGGGGAGGGGGGATCCCCCCCATTCCCATGGCAGAGGGGCAGGGAGGGGGTCTGGGATCTCCCCCCCCCACATCCCCTCGTACCCCATAAACACAACCCTGCCCCTCTGCTTTCCCCATCAGCGACTTGGGGGCCCCCCCTTTCCCTCCCATCGCGGCCCCCCCTGCCCGGCTCCTCCAGATGGATCCAATTTGGCACCGGGAGTGGGGCTGGGGGGGCTCCCGGCCCCGGGGCTGGACCCCCGCGCTGGGGGGGCCCCGCAGAGCCCCCCGAGGAGGGCGTGGGGATGTGGGGGGGCGTTAATTGTGGGGTGGGGGGCTCGGGGGTGGGCAGTGAGCGATCGGTTGGTGATTTGGGGAGGGGGCGCACGCAGCGAGGGGGGGTTCATTGGCACCCGGCCAGCACCCCCAAACCGGGGGGGCTCCCAGGGACACTCAGGGCCCCCCGTGCTGCCCCAGCGCAGGGCGGGGGGCGCGGGCAGGGACCCCCTCCCCACGGCGGGATGCTGCCGTGCCTGATGTAAAGTCGCAGGAATTTGGGCTCCGGCCGTGGCGACCGTTTCCAGGGAAAACAGGCGGGGAAAGCAGCGCCGGGAGCCGGGAGGCCCCGGCCGAGGGACGGAGGGAGCGGGGCCGGGCTGTGGGGACGGCGGGAGGGGTCGGGGTGTGAACGGGGGGGGGTCCTCACCCTGTGCCCCCCATCCCATCCCATCCCATCCCATCCCATCCCATCCCATCCCATCCCATCCCATGCCATCCCACCCCACCCCACCCCATCCCACCCCACCCCATCCCATCCCACCCCATCCCACCCCACCCCATCCCATCCCATCCCATCCCATCCCATCCCACCCCACCCCATCCCATCCCACCCCATCCCACCCCACCCCATCCCATCCCATCCCATCCCATCCCACCCCACCCCACCCCATCCCATCCCACCCCATCCCATCCCATCCCATCCCATCCCACCCCACCCCACCCCATCCCATCCCATCCCATCCCATCCCATCCCACCCCACCCCACCCCATCCCATCCCACCCCATCCCATCCCATCCCATCCCATCCCACCCCACCCCATCCCATCCCATCCCATCCCATCCCATCCCATCCCATCCCATCCCATCCCATCCCACCCCATCCCACCCCATCCCATCGCGCCCCATCCCATCCCATCCCATCCCATCCCATCCCATCCCATCCCATCCCATCCCATCCCATCCCATCCCATCCCATCCCATCCCATCCCACGCCATCCCCATCCCATCCCACCCCATCCCACCCCATCCCATCCCATCCCACCCCATCCCACCCCATCCCACCCCACCCCATCCCACCCCATCCCATCGCGCCCCGTTCCGTCCCCAGCGTGTTCTGGGATCTGTACTGCGCCGCCCCGGACCGCCGCGAGACCTGCGAGCATTCCAGCGAGGCCAAAGCCTTCCATGACTACGTGAGTGCCTCACGAGGGGGGGGTCCGTGCGCTGCCGACCCCCCCCCACACCGCCGGGACCCCCCCGTGCCGGCCCCGATCTCTGCCTGACCTATTTCCCTTTGCCCGTTGCACAGGGTGCCACTGAGGGGGGGTTAATCCCTGGGGGCCGGGCTCTGTGCCCCCCCCGGGGACCCCGGCGTGCCCTGGCGTGCCCATCCCCCTCTGTCACCCCCCCCCAGGGCACAGGGATCCCCCCCATTCCCCCCACACCATGGGCACGGTGCCAGCCGGGGTGTCCCCTGTGCCCACCCGGGGTCCTGGGGGTGTCCCCTGTGCCCACCCGGGGTCCTGGGGGTCGCTGCTGCGGGGCTGGGGCTCAGTGGGACCCCCCCCCGCTGGGATGCTGTGGGGGTTCAGGGTGGTGCAGGATGCAGAGCCCGTGGGATGCAGGATGGTACAGGATGCGTGCCCCGCGGGATGCTGTGGGATGCAGGAGGATGCTGTGGGATGCTGTGGGATGCAGGATGGTGCAGAGTTCCACAGCCCCACAGGGTGCAGGATTCTGTGGGACTCTGTGGAGCTCACGGTGCTCTGGGCCATCCTGGGGGTGCCACAGGATGCAGGAGGCCGTAGGATGATGCAGGAGGCCATGGGATGCTCTGGGATGATGCAGGAGGCTCTGGGATGCTCTGGGATGATGTAGGATGTTACGGGATGATGTAGGATGTTATGGGATGCTATAGGATGTTATGGGATGCTGTAGGATTCTGCTCCAGGGTGCTGTGGGATCCACAGCCCCACAGGATGCGGGGTGCTGTGCCGTGTAGGATGCCCCCGCGGGATGCAGGATGCGGAGCGGGGTCCCTGTCCCTGGGGGGACACCCACGGTGCCGTGGGGGCACTCTGTGGGCTGCAGGACCCTCGGTGCCCCCTGGGCTCGGGACCCCGCAGGGCCCATGGGCATCCCCTGGCCCCCAGGGATCCCCTGACCCCCGTTGGGTCCTGTGGGGTCCCGGAGGGTCCCGTTGGTTCCTGGGGGTTCCCGTGGGTTCCCGTGGGCCCCGTGGGGCCGCGCTGGCGCCGCGGGGGCTGCGGCAGGACCCCTCCCCGTCCCCTCGCCGCCGCCCCCGGCCCCGTGGCTGCGCAGAGCCGCTTGGTTCCCCATTTCCGTGCCGGAATTAATGAGGCTGCTGCCGGTGCGGTGCCGGTGACGCCGGGGACGCGGCGCGGGTCAGGCCGCGTTGCCATGGCGCTGCCGCCTGCCGGGGCCGGGGGAGCCCCGGGGCCCCCGCGCCCGCTGGGTGCCCCGCGCAGCCCCAGCCCCGCCCCGGAGCCCGGCTGGGCTGAACCGGGGGTCCCGGCGTGGGGCTGGGGTCCCCCCGTGTTCCCCCCAGCCCCCCCGGGCACGTCGGGACCCCCGGAGCGTCCCCCACAGAACTGGGGGGGCCCGGCCTGGGCTCAGCTGTCGGGGTGGGTGTGGCAGCGGCTGCCCCCCAGCGGGGTCTGGGGTCCCCCCGGGGGGGAGCAGCCCCCAGACCCCCCCCACGTGTGCCCCCCACCCCAATTCCTCCCTGCTGACCCTGAGCCCGCAGGAGGAGCCGCAGCTCCCCCGCCTGTTGCCATGGCAGCCGTGCTGAGCATCCCCGGCCTGGGGGGGCCCCGCTGGGTCCCTGCCGTGGGGGGACAGCGCCGTCACCCCGGGGGCTGCGGTGCCCCCAGCCGGGCCCTGCGGCCGTGTCCGGGGTGTGCCCAGGAGGGGACACAGCCCTGGGACCCCCCAGGACCCCCCCCGTGGGGCACAGACCCCATCTGGGTGTCCCTGAGCTCTCGGTGCCACCAACCCCGGGTGCCACCCGTGTCCCAGGTGTCACCATGGCCATCGCTGTCCCCATGCCGTGGGTACCGCCACCCCCGCAAGCACCTCGGGCCCCCCATCCCCGCTGGCCTTGGGGGGCTTGGGGCCCCCCGGGCGGCGGGGGCAGCGCGGGGTCCCCCCCTTCCCCTCCGTGCTCCAAATTGGAACCATTTGTGGCGCCGGGGCCGGGCCGGAGGAGCGGAAAGCGCCGCATTCCTTCCCTTTACAGCTCCCCCCGGGCCGGGCAGAGCGGGGCCCCGGGCTCGGTGCGGCGCGGGGGGCGATGGGGACCCCCCGGCCCCGCTCTGAGCCGTCCGTCCGTCTGTCTGTCTGTGCCCGCAGAGCGCGGCGGCGGCGCCCAGCCCGGTGATGGGGAACCTGCCCCCCGGGGACGGCATGGCCGGGGGTCCCGTGCCCCCCGCCTTCTTCCAGGTATCCGTGTGTCCTGTGTGTGTCCGTGTGTCTTTGTGACCGTGTGACTGTGTGTCCTGTGTCCGTATGTCCGTGTGACCGTGTGACCATGTGACTGTGCGTCATGTGTGTCCTCTGTGTCCGTGTGTCTGTGTGTCCTGTGTGTCCGCGTGTCCGTGTGTCCTGTGTGTCCGTGTGACCGTGTGTCTGTGTGTCCTCAGCGGGTTTTGGGGGGTGGGGGGATCACACCTCCACCATGGCACAGCCTCCCCCTGTGTCCCCACAGCCCCCCCCAGGGGTCACAGCCCCCCCAGGGGTCACCACCCCCCCCCCCCAGGACCCCCCCATGGTGACACCGACCCCCCCCAAACCCCAGCTGACCCCCCAGAACCCCCTTTCTCTCTCTCTTGCAGCCTTTCATGTCCCCCCGGTACCCCGGCGGCCCCCGGCCCCCGCTCCGGATGCCCAACCAGGTGAGGCGGTCACTGCCGGAGCCCCCTCCCCAAATAAATAACGGGGGGCACCCAAACAAAGGGGGGCACCCAGATAAAGGGGTGCAGCCCCTCCCCAGCCCCCTGACCCGCTGTCCCCCCTCTCTCCCCGCAGCCCCCCGTGGGTGTTCCCGGCTCGCAGCCGCTGCTGCCCAACGCCATGGACCCGGCCGCGCGGGCTCAGGGTGAGTCTGGGGTCCCCCGGGGTCCCTGAGCCCCCCCCAGAGCCCAGAGCGGGGGTTCGGGGGGGCTCTGGGGGTCTCACGGCTCCCCCTCCCCGCTCTGTGCAGGGCATCCCGGCATGGGGGGCCCGATGCAGCGCATGAACCCCCCCCGAGGCATGGCCGCCATGGGGCCGCAGGTACGGGGACAGTGGGGTGGGGGGACTGGGATGGGGGGGACTGGGGTACGGGATAGGGGGCAATGGGGTACTGGGATGGGGGGCAATGGGGTACTGGGATGGGGGGGACTGGGATGGGGGGGACTGGGGTACGGGATAGGGGGGGACTGGGGTACGGGATAGGGGGGGACTGGGGTACAGGGATAGGGGGCAATGGGGTATTGGGATGGGGGGCAATGGGGTACTGGGATGGGGGGGACTGGGATGGGGGGGACTGGGGTATGGGATGGGGGGCAATGGCGTACAGGGATAGGGGGGTACTGGGGTATGGGATAGGGGGGGACTGGGGTATGGGATAGGGGGCAATGGGGTACTGGGATGGGGGGGGACTGGGGTACAGGGATAAGGGGGGACTGGGGTACTGGGATAGGGGGGTAATGGGGTACAGGGATGCTGGGATAGGGGGGAACTGGGATAGGGGGATACTGGGGTGCTGGGATACTGGGATAGGGGGATACTGGGTTAATGGGGTACTGGGATAGTGGGGTAATGGGGTACTGGGATGGTGGGGTAATGGGGTACTGGGATGGTGGGGTAATGGGAAAATGGATTAATGGGATACTGGGATAATGGGGTACTGGGATAATGGAATAATGGGGTACCGGGATGATGGGATACTGGGATGATAGAATGATGGGATATGGAGACAATGGGATATACTGGGGTACTGGGATGATGGAATAATGGGGTACTGGGATATGGGGATGATGGGATACTGAGATAGTGGAATAATGGGGTACTGGGATGAGGGGTTACGAGGATAATGGGATACTGGGGTACAGGGGTACTGGGATGATGGGATAGTGGCACAATGGGGTACTGGGATGATGGGATAGTGGGGCACTGGGATAGGGCAGGGTCAGGGATGCAGGGGTGGGAGCGGTTACGGGGGCAGGGTGACGAGGATATGGGGATGGGAATGGGAACAGTGGGACAGGAATGGGGGCACAGGGATGGGGTACAGGGATAAAGGGACGGGAATGGGAATTCAGGGATGGGGACGGGAATGGGGACAGGGAAACGAGAATAAGGACATGGGTGGGGACGGGGATGGGGGTAACAGGGGCAGGGAATGGGGATGCAGGGATGGGGATGGCTTTTGGGGACAGGGACGGAGGTCACAGCGGGGCTGGGGACAGTGCAGGGGTGTCCCAGCCCCGCTGACCCCCCCGGTCCCACAGAGCTACGGCAGTGGGATGCGCCCCCCCCCCAGCTCTCTGGCCGGCCCTGGGATGCCCGCCATGAACATGTAAGACCCCCGTGCCCCCCCCATAGCCCCCCCAGCGTGGGGGGAGCCCCGGGCCCGGCAGGACCCCCCCTCACTGTCCCCATTGCCTCCCCAGGGGTCCCGGTGGCCGCGGGCCCTGGCCCAACCCCAACGCCAACTCCGTAAGTTTGGGATTTTGGGGATTTTGGGGAGGGGGAGATACCTTGGGGTGGGGGGCTCCTATGGGGGTGCTGCCCCCGCGTCCCCCCCGTGCTGACTCCCCTTTGTCCCCCCAGATTGCCTACTCCTCCTCATCCCCTGGCAATTACGTGGTGAGTATTGGGGTGCAGTGCTGGGGACTGGGGGGCTGCAGTGACCCTGTGACCCCCCCAAACCCACCCCCCATTTTTCCTTTTTCCTTTTCCCTTCCAGGGCCCTCCTGGGGGCGGTGGCCCCCCTGGTACCCCCATCCTGCCCAGCCCCGGAGGTGAGTGAGGGGATTTGGGGGTGTGAGTGGGATTTGGGGGGCGTGATTGGGATTTTCGGGTATAAGTGGGATTTTTGGGGGTGTGGGTAGGATTGGGGGAGAATGAGTGGGATTTGGGGGAGTGAGTGGGGTTTGGGGGGGGTATGATTGGGATTTGGGGGGGTCATGAATGGGATTTGGGGGTATAAGTGGGATTTTTATGTATGTGAGTTGGATTTGGGGGGTATGAGTGGGATTTGGGGGCGTGATTGTGATTTGGGGGAGTGTGATTGGGATGTGGAGGCATAAGTGGGGTTTGGGAGAGTCTGGGTGGGATTTGGGAGAGTCTGAGTGGGATTTGGGTCTATAAGTGGGATTTTTGGGGGTGTGATTGGGATTTGGGGAGTGTGATTGTGATTTGGGGGGTGTGATAGGGATTTGGGGGTATAAGTGGGATTTTTAGGGCTGTGATTGTGATTTGGGGCTATAACTGGGATCTGGGGAATGTGACTGTGACTGGGGGCTATAAGTGGGATCTGGGGGTGCCACACTCACCCCCCCCCTCGTGTGCTGTGCCCCCCCAGACTCCACCAACTCCAGTGAGAACATGTACACCATGATGAACCCCATGGGACCCGCGGGGAGCCGGCCCAACGTGAGCCACGGAGGGGACACGGGGCTTGGGGGGGACACAGGGTTGGGGACGGGGCCGGGGGTCCCTCGGGGGTCCCTCGGGGTCCCCCAGGCTCCCTCAGCCCCCCCATTTTCCCTTGCAGTTCCCCATGGGGCCCGGAGCCGAGGGGCCCCTGGGCGGGATGAGCGCCATGGAGCCGCACCACATGAACGGGTCCTTAGGTGGGTGACAGCCCCGGGGACAGCGGGGACAGCAGGGAGCCCAGAGTCCCAAACCCGGCGGGACTGGGGCTCCTTCTGAGGCCGGGTGGGCTCCTGAAGCAGGAGGGGCTCGGGGGTGGGAGGGGGAATGGATTGAGGGGACACACGCACGGATTTGGGGACATGGACGCCGATTCGGGGACACAAACGGGGATTTGGGGATACACATGAGGATTTGGGGACATGGACACGGATTTGGGGACACAAATGGGGATTTGGGGACATGGACACGGATTTGGGGACACAAACGGGGATTTGGGGACATGGACGCCGATTTGGGGACACAAACGGGAATTTGGGGACATGGACACGGATTTGGGGACACAAACGGGGATTTGGGGACACACACAAATTGGGAGTCACACACAGGGGTTTGTGGACACAGATTTGGGGACATAAACAGGGATTTGAGGACACATACACAGATTTGGGGACGTGTACACGGATTTGGGGACGGGCACAGATTTGGGGACACACACAGGGATTTGGGGACATGGACACAGATTTGGGGACATACAGAGGGATTTGGGGACATGGACACAGATTTGGGGACACAAACAGGGATTTCAGGACACATACACAGATTTGGGGATGTGTACACGGATTTGGGGACGGGCACAGATTTGGGGACACACACAGGGATTTGGGGTCATGGACACAGATTTGGGGACATACACAGGGATTTGGGGACATGGACACAGATTTGGGGACACAAACAGGGATTTCAGGACACATACACAGATTTGGGGATGTGTACACGGATTTGGGGACGGGCACAGATTTGGGGACATACACAGGGATTTGGGGACACACACACATTGAGAGGACACACACAGGGATTTAGGGACATGGACACAGATTTGGGGACACACACACAAATTTGGGGACACACATGGTTTGAGAAGGACACGTGGATTATGGAGGATTGGGGACACAGTTTGGGGGACATGCGTGGGTTAGGGACGCACAAATTTGGGGGTCACTAATGCCCCTCTGTCACCCTGGCAGGCTCCGGGGACATGGACGGGCTGCCAAAGGTGAGCTGGGGACCCGGGGACCCCCACGGTGCTGGCACCCCCTTTATTGGGGTCCCCCATGTTCTGGGAGCTCTGTTTGTTGGGAATCTCCAGGGTGCTGGGACCCCTTTACTGGGAACTCCAGTAAATGCACTGGGAGCCCTCCTCATCCATTGGGATCCCGTTTTTTGGGGGCTCCTCCATATTCTGGGACCACCCCATTTACTGGGACCCCATTTATTGCCCCCACCATGTACTGGGACCCCATTTACAGGGGGTAAATGTGCTGGGGAGCCTGTGGCCCCTCACTTATTGGGACCCCGTTTATTTGGGTCCCCCACCATTTACTGGGATCCCATTTATTTGGGCTCCCTCATGTGCTGGGACCACCCCATTTATGGGGACCCCATTTATTTGGGTTCCCACATATACTGGGACCACCCCATTTTTTGGGACTCCATTTATTGCCCCCCACAATTTACTGGGACCCCATTTATTGCCCCTCACCATATACTGGGATCACCCCATTATTGGGACCGCATTTATTGGGACCCCATTTTTTGGGACCTCATTTATTGCCCCCCACAATTTACTGGGACCCCATTTATTTGAGTTCCCCCATGTTCTGGGACCACCCCATTTATGGGGACCCCATTTATTTGGGTTCCCCTGTGTCCACCCCATTTTCTGGGACCTCATTTATCACCCCCCACAGTTTACTTGGATGGCATTTATTTGGGTTCCTCCATTTATTTGGACCCCATTTATTTGTGTTCCCCCATTATTTACTGTGACCCCCTTTATTTGGGTTCCCCCATTATTTACTGTGACTCCCTTTATTTGGGTTCCCCCATGTCCTGGGATCCCATTTATTTGGGACCCCATTTATTTTGGTTCCCCCATTTACTTGGACCCCATTTATTTGGGTTCCCCCATTTATTTTGGTTCCCCCATTTACTGTGACCCCATTTATTTGGGTTCCCCATGTCCTGTGATCACCCCATTTATTTGGGACCCCATTTATTTGGGCTCCCACATTATTTAGTGTGACCCCATTTGTTTGGGTTTCCCCATGTCCTGTGACCACCCCATTTATTTGGGTTCCTCCATTTACCGAAACCCCATTTATTTGAGCTCCCCCATGTCCTGTGACCCCATTTATTTGCCCCCCACCATTTACTGTGACCCCATTTATTTGGGTTCCCCCATTTACTGAAACCCCATTTATTTGGCTCCCCCATTATTTACTGTGACCCCATTTATTTGGGTTCCCCATGTCTTGTGACCACCCCATTTATTTGGGACCCCATTTATTTGTGCTCCCCCATTATTTACTGTGACCCCATTTATTTGGGTTCCTCCATTTACCGAAACCCCATTTATTTGGGCTCCCCCATTATTTACTGTGACCCCATTTATTTGGGCTCCCCCATTATTTACTGTGACCCCATTTATTTGGGCTCCCCCATTTACTGTGACCCCATTTATTTGCCCCCCGCCATTTACTGGGACCCCATTTATTTCCCGCCAACACCGTGACTCCCCCACCCCATTAATGCCCCCGCACACACACCCCCATGCCCCCACCCGCGCTAACTCTTGTCCCCCCTCCCTCCAGAGCTCCCCCAGTAACTTGGGGGCCCTGAGCAACCCCCCCGGGACCCCTCGCGACGACGCCGAGCTGAGCGGCAATTTCCTAAACCCCTTCCAAAGCGACAGCGTAAGGGACCCGGCGGGGACCCCCGCGCACCCCCGGGGGGGCAGGCGGCGAGGGCGGGGGGCGCGGGGGGGGCGCGGCGGCGGCCGGGGGCGGGGGGGGTCGGCGAGCAGAGCGCAGCACTGGCGACCCCCGCCCCGAATCGCGTCACCCCCGGCACCGGCGGCACCGGCGGCATCGGCGGCGGCGGCGGGGGGGGCGCCGTGGCCGAGCGAGGCGTGAGGATGAGGATGAGGATGAGGATGAGGATGAGGAGGGCGGCGCCGGGGGGGGGCAGCGCTGGGTGTGTGCGCGCACCCCCCCCCCCCCATCCCCAGAGCCGGGACCCCCGCCCCGGCCCCCGCCGCCGGTAACGCTGTGGTGTCTCCGCTCTCTCTATAGTACTCGCCCAGCATGACAATGAGCGTGTGAGCCCCGCGCCGAGGCCGCCGACAGCCAGACCGCCCTCACCCGCCACCGAAAAACACAAAAAAAAACAAATTAATTAATTAATTCATTGATTTTAACGATCAAATGATCAGATTCCCCCCCCCCCCCCCCGCCCCACACCACACACACGCCCCCCACACCCGGCCCCGCCCCGTCACCCCCCCCCCCCATTCAACGCCCCCCCCCCTTTCCCGGTTCCGCCCCCTCCCCTGTTTTGTTTTGTTTTTTTTTTTTTTTTTAATTATTATTTTTTGGGTTTTTTTTTTTTTTTTTTTTTGTCCAAACGAACACTAAAAAGGAGCAGGAAAAAAAGCGCGGGAGGAAAAAAAAAAACCAAAAAAAACCAAAAAAAAAAAATTATAATGATGATTAGGAATAAGTCACCGGACTTATTTGCTGCCCCCTCCCCTCCCTCCTTTCCAGCACTGGGACCCCCCCTAAACATTGGGGACCCCTCAAAACTGCTGGGACCCCATTTACTGCCCCCCCCCCTCAGCACTGGGGACCCCCCCCCAAGCATTGGGGACCCCTGCAAAACCGCTGGGACCCCATTTACTGCCCCCCCCAGCAATGGGAGCCCCCCCCTTTGGGCAGGGACCCCATTTATTGAATCCCCCCCAGCACTGGGGACCCCCAAACTGGGCTGGGACCCCATTTATTGCCCCCCCCCACATTCCCATCTGCAGCCCCCCCCTCCCCAAGGTGGGATCGGTGCTGAGGGGGGGTCCGGCACTGGGGGCGGGACCAAAGGGGCATTTTTGGGGTGTTTTGCCCCCCCACATAGGGAGGGGGATTTTTTGAGATTTTTTTTTGGGGGGGGGGCTCCGTGGCACTGTGCCCCCCCCCCTCCCCTCCATGGCAGGTGGTGCCAATCTCCCCCCCAAAATTTGGGGTATCTGGGGGGGTTCCCTGGGCTGTGCCCCCCCCAGGCTGGGGGAGTGTGACCCCCCCCCCCCAATTCTCCAGTGCCCCCCCCGAGTCTGGAGGGGCAGAACCAGCCTGGCCCCCCCGTATGGGTGCAGACCCCCCCCCAATAAATCCCAGGGGGAATGAGTGGGGGGGGTCCAGGCCGTGCCCCCCCCGTGGCTCAGCCCCCCAGTGCCCCCCATCCCCCCGGCCCCCCCAGTCTGTGTGCTCAGCCAGCACTGTGACCCCCGGCCCCCCCCGAGCACCAGACCGGGGCCCCCCCCGACTGCCCCCCCCAGGGACCACTTTTTTCATATGAAGGATTTTTTTTTTTTTTTTTTTTTTGGTGTGGTTTGGATTTTTTTTTTTTTTTTGTGTTTATTTTTATTTTTTCCTTTTATTTTTTTTTTCTGATTTTTTTCCTCTTGTATAACAGAAAGGACCTCAAAGCCCCCCCCCCTTACCCCCCCTCAAGAGCCCCCCCAAAATGCCGCTGCACACCCGGACCCCCCCTCCCCTGTACAGCCCCCCCAAATGGGGTGACCCCCCCCATAGGCGTAGTTCTGTTCTGTGTAGGGACCCCCCCTCATTTCTAAACCTCCAAATCCCCCCCCCCGCCCATTGCTTATCAAAACAAAATGGGGGAACACCCCCCCAAAAAAAAAAAAAACAAACCAAAAAAGAAAAAAAAGAAAAAATACAAAAAGCAAAAAAAAAAAAAAAAAAAAAAAACAAAAACCAAAAAAAAAAAAACCCCAACAAAAAAAAAAGCCCTAAAATGACAAAAAAAAAAAAAAAAATCCACGACCCCCCCCAACACCCCCCTTCTCGCATCAATAAATGTAATTTGATTTTTTTTCAGAAGGCGGCGATGGTTGGGTCTGGCTGGGGGTGGGGGGGACCCCAAAACCGGGTGAGGGGACCCCAAAACCTCACGGAGAGGAACGAGGTGAGGGGCACCCCAAGAACCAAATAAAGGCACCCCACAAAAGGGTGAAGGAACTCCCAGAACCAAATAAAGGGACCCCAAAAGCCGCTGAGGTTCCAAGGAACCACCAGGGGGACCCCAAATACCAGATGAGACCCCAAAACCAAATGATAGACCCAAAAAACCAAAGTGAAGAGACTCCAAAACCAAGTGAAGGACCCCAAAACCAGCTAAAGTTCCAAGGAACAACCGGGGGGACCCCAAAGACCAGATGAGACCCCAAAACCAAATGAAGGCTCCCAAATCCAAGTGAAGGACCCCAAAAGCAGCTGAGGTTCCAAGGAGGACCCCAAATACCACATGAGACCCCAAACCCAAGTGAAGAAACCCAAGAACCAAGGGAGGGACCCCAAAAGCAGCTGAGGTTCCAAGGAACAACCGGGGGGACCCCAAAGACCAGATGAGACCCCAAAAACCAAATGAAGGCTCCCAAAGCCAAGTGAAGGACCCCAAAACCAAATGAAGGACCCCAAATCCAAGTGACCCCAAAAACCAAATGAAGGACCCCAAAACCAAATGAAGGCTCTCAAATCCAAGTGAAGGACCCCAAAAACCAAATGAAGGCTCCCAAAGCCAAGTGAAGGACCCAAAAACCAAATGAAGGACCCCAAAGCCGAGTGAAGGACCCCAAAAACCAAATGAAGGACCCCAAAGCCAAGTGAAGGACCCCAAATACCAAATGAAGGACCCCAAATCCAAGTGAAGGACCCCAAACCCAAGTGAAGGACCCCAAATACCAAATAAAGGCCCCCAAATCCAAATGAAGGACCCCAAAAACCAAATGAAGGCCCCCAAATCCAAGTGAAGGACCCCAAAAACCAAATGAAGGCCCCCAAATCCAAGTGAAGAGACCCCAAAGACGGCCGGGGGGGTCGCGCTGTGCTCGGGTTTATTGGTGGGTACAAATTTCACAGTTTGGATTCTCCATCACCGATCGGGGGCGGGGGGGGTGAGGTAAAACCGCCCCCCCCAAACCCACCCGTGCCCCCCACCCCCCTAAAAACCCCCGCGGTCGGGGTCAGTCGGCGCCGTCGATGTGCAGGGGGGCGCACGGGGGGTGCCCGTTGAGCTGGGCGGGCACCGGGGGGCTCTTCTTGGGCACCAGGGGACACGCGGCCCCCCCGGGGCAGGCGCGCTTGGCGCTCGGCCGCTGCATCTTGTGCTCCAGCTGCATGTGGTTCTGGGGGGGCAGCCCCAGGCACGCCCTGCGGGGCACACAGGGGGGTCAGGGGGGCACACGCGGGGGTCAGGGGGGCACACACGGGCATGGGGGGGCACACACGGGGGTCAGGGGGGCACACGCGGAGGTCAGGGGGGCACACGGGGGTCAGGGGGGCACACACGGGGGTCAGGGGGGCACACACGGGGGTCAGGGGGGCACACGGGGGGGTCAGAGGGGCACACACGGGCATGGGAGGGCACACACGGGGCTCAGGGGGGCACACACGGGGGTCAGGGGGGCACACAGGGGGTCAGGGGGGCACACGGGGGTCAGGGGGGCACACACAGGGGTCAGGGGGGCACACACGGGGGTCAGGGGGGCACACACGGGCATGGGAGGGCACACACGGGGGTCAGGGGGGCACACACGGGGATCAGGGGGGCACACACGGGGCCCAGGGGGGCACATGCGGGCATGGCGGGGCACACACGGGGCTCAGGGGGGCACACAGGGGGTCAGGGGGGCACACAGGGGGTCAGGGGGGCACACACGGGGGTCAGGGGGGCACACACGGGGGTCAGGGGGCACACGGGGGTCAGGGGGGCACACACGGGGCTCAGGGGGGCACACGGGGGTCAGGGGGGCACACACAGGGGTCAGGGGGGCACACACAGGGGTCAGGGGGGCACACACGGGCATGGGAGGGCACACACAGGGCTCAGGGGGGCACACACGGGGCTCAGGGGGGCACACGGGGGTCAGGGGGGCACACACGGGGCTCAGGGGGGCACACACGGGGGTCAGGGGGGCACACGGGGCTCAGGGGGGCACACGGGGGTCAGGGGGGCACACACGGCTCAGGGGGGCACACGGGGGGTCAGGGGGGCACACACGGGGGGTCAGGGGGGCACACGGGGGGTCAGGGGGCACACACGGGGGGTCAGGGGGGCACACACGGGGGTCAGGGGGCACACAGGGGGTCAGGGGGGCACACGGAGGCTCAGGGGGGCACACAGGGGGTCAGGGGGGCACACACGGGGGTCAGGGGGGCACACGGGGGTCAGGGGGGCACACACGGGGGTCAGGGGGGCACACGGGGGTCAGGGGGGCACACACAGGGATCAGGGGGGCACACACGGGGATCAGGGGGGCACACACGGGGGTCAGGGGGGCACACACGGGGGTCAGGGGGGCACACAGGGCTCAGGGGGGCACACACGGGGGTCAGGGGGGCACACACAGGGCTCAGGGGGGCACACACGGGGGTCAGGGGGGCACACAGGGGGTCAGGGGGGCACACACGGGCATGGGGGGGCACACGCGGGGGTCAGGGGGGCACACAGGGGGTCAGGGGGGCACACACGGGCATGGGGGGGCACACGCGGGGGTCAGGGGGGCACACAGGGGGTCAGGGGGGCACACGCGGGGCTCAGGGGGGCACACACGGGCATGGGGGGGCACACAGGGGGTCAGGGGGGCACACGGGGGGCTCAGGGGGGCACACACGGGGGTCAGGAGGGCACACGGGGGTCAGGGGGGCACACACGGGGATCAGGGGGGCACACACGGGCATGGGGGGGCACACACGGGGATCAGGAGGGCACACGGGGGTCAGGGGGGCACACACGGGGGTCAGGGGGGCACACGGGGCTCAGGGGGGCACACGGGGGGCTCAGGGGGGCACACACGGGGCTCAGGGGGGCACACGGGGTCAGGGGGGCACACGCGGGGGTCAGGGGGGCACACACGGGGGTCAGGGGGGCACACGCGGGGCTCAGGGGGGCACACACGGGCATGGGGGGGCACACACGGGGGTCAGGGGGGCACACACGGGGGTCAAGGGGGCACACGCGGGCATGGGGGGGCACACACGGGCATGGGGGGGCACACGGGGCTCAGGGGGGCACACACGGGGGTCAGGGGGGCACACACGGGGGTCAGGGGGGCACACGGGGGGCTCAGGGGGGCACACACGGGGGTCAGGGGGGCACACGGGGGGCTCAGGGGGGCACACACGGGGCTCAGGGGGGCACACACGGGGGTCAGGGGGGCACACGGGGGTCAGGGGGGCACACACGGGGGTCAGGGGGGCACACGCGGGCATGGGGGGGCACACACGGGGCTCAGGGGGGCACATGGGGGGGTCAGAGGGGCACACACGGGGGTCAGGGGGGCACACGCGGGGCTCAGGGGGGCACACACGGGGATCAGGGGGGCACACGGGGGGCTCAGGGGGGCACACACGGGGCTCAGGGGGGCACACACGGGGCTCAGGGGGTGGCACGGGGCAGGGGAGGGATGGGGGACACGGGGAGGGGGGTGTGGGGGGATTGGGATGGGTGCTTTGGCACTGCTGGGGTTTGGGATGGGTGTTTGGGGCACCGGGGTTGTGGGGTGGGTGTTCAGGCACTGGCGGGATGAGTTTTGGGAACTGGGGGACACCGGAGTGTGGCACCTCCGGGTGTTGGGCACCGGGAGCAGCTGGAATGGGAGCAGGGAGCCCCAATGCTGCTCAGATCTGTGAGATTTGGCACCCGCTGGAGTTGGGCACCCCCGGGCACTGGGAACCCCAAGGTTTGGGGACCTCTGGTACTGGGAACCCCAAGGTTTGGTTACTGGGAGCCACTGGTGCTGGCCACTGGGATCCACTGGTTTTGGGCACCCCCTGGGGCATCAGGGACCCGCTGGGTGCCAGGGTCTGTGTGCCGGGACACCAAATGGGCACTGGGACCTTGCTCCCCTTGGGCACCCCCTGACTGGGAAATGGGGACCCACCCGAGCTGGGACCTTGGTGCTGGGCATCTCCAGGACCTCTGGGCGCTGGCACCGTCACTAGCACACACTGGAACCCACTGGTGCCACTGGGACCCACCCCCAGCACCGGGCACCCCAGGCCTCGAGCTCCAGTACCCCTGGAGCTGGACACCCCATGGTGGGCACTGGGACCCCCTGGCAGCCCGGGTACCCCACCCTGGAACCCCTGCACAGCTCTGGGTGCCCCTGTGGGCACAGGGGTGGTGGCACCGGGTGCCCCGGGTACCTGAGGATGTTCTCGATGCAGCTGCGCTGGCGGAACAGAGCGTTGACCACGGGGGAGCCCTCGGGCACCAGCGGGGCCTTGCACAGGAAGGCCAGGATGGACAGGACGCTGTGGAAGCCCTGGAACTCGGCGTCGGCCTCGGTGCGGAAGGAGATGCGCTGGCACAGCTCCGTCAGGATGGCCAGGTCCAGGATGATGGGGCTGGCCAGCAGCGAGTCCTGCGGGCAGCCGGGGGTCAGCAGCCACCCGGGGACACCGTGGGGACACCCCGGGGACACCGTGGGGACACCGTGGGGACGCCCCGCACGCACCTCGCAGGTGTTGTGGATGACGATGGTGTTGGTGCCGCCCATCATGATCTCGGACGTGTACTCATCCAGCGCCCGCTTGCTGTCCCCCACGTAGGGCACGTACTTGATCACCACCTGCCAAAGCCACGTCCCCGTCACCCCACTGTCACCCCCGTGTGTGTGTGCGACCCCCCCGGGCCCCCTCCCCACTCACGCAGTGGTCGGGCTTGTCCTGGGGGCCGTAGAGGACGGGGTTGGCCTGCACCGTGTCGTCCACCACGTTGCTCTTGGAGATCTCCTTGGAGCGGAACTGCTGCGGCGCCGACAGGTTCTTGCCGTCGTTGTTGCCCAGGTGGTTGTAGCTCACGATGGACTTGGTCTGGGCAGGGGGCACGGCCGGGTCACCCCCCGTGCCCCGCAGGCAGGCACAGACCCCGCTGGGCCCCCACGCACCTTGAGGCCGGCGCCCACCAGGAAATCCACCAGCACCGACTTGAGCTTGGTCTGGCCCGACTTGAAGTCGTCGCCGCCGATGAAGACGCGGCGCTGGGCGGCCAATTCCACGGCGCCGGGCACGAACGTGTTCTGGGGGGAGCCGTTGATGTAGGCACAGCCCTCCAGGATGCTGGCCACGGCGAACAGCGTGGACGGGGACACCTCCAGGCCTCGCTGCGGGGACACGGGGCGGCTCAGCGGGGCTGTCACCCTCCCAAGGGTGTCACCTTTCCCAGAATGTCACCCTCCCAAGGGTGTCACCCTCCCCAGAGTGTCACCCTCCCCAGAGTGTCACCTCGATGGCCCTCAGCAGGTTGTCGGCGGTGTCGTTGAGCCCCGGCACGATGTCACAGAACCTCTCCGTGTTGGCCGTCCACAGGACGATGACTTTGTCCACGCCGCTGCTCTCCTTGAAGTCTCGGATGTCCCTGCGGATCTGCTCCACCTGGGGCGGCGTGGGGGACGGATGAGCTCGGTGCCACCTCCCCCGTGCCCCCTGTGCCCTCCCCGCCCGCCCGGCCGCACCTGCTGGGCCATGGGGCCGCTCAGGACGTTGTCCGCCCGCTCCTCCTGGTTGGCGGCGATGAACTCGGGGATGTAGATGGACGGACGGGGCTTCATCTTCTCCATGTGCGGCCACAGCTGCTCCTGCAGCGGCCACTCCAGCACCTCCGCCCGCCGCATGGCCTCGGCCAGGTTCAGCGAGGAGATGTCCCAGCCTGGGGGACAGGGGGTGACCCAGGCGCTCGGGGGGTCCCGCGCCGCCCGGGGGGCCCCCCGTACCCCACCTACCGTCGAACACGATGTCGTTGGGGTGCACCATGGGCAGCAGGTCCCGGAAGGGCACGTACACGTCACCCGAGGGGCCCGTGCCCAGGCACACGGTGGAGGCTTGCAGCAGGGAGCCGTAGTAGTTGGCTGTCTGGGAGGGGATGGGCAGAGATGAGGGGCTGGGGGGGTCAGAGGGGTCCCTGCGCCCCCAGAGTGAGGGGCGGGGGCTGCAGAGCCCCTCTGAGGGCAGGGAGGGCATTGGGGGGCAGGACGCCAGGGCGGCTGAGCTGGGTGTCCCCAGCCCTGCGGGGTGACCCCAGGTGCCAGGACATCGCTGGGGTCCTTCTGGGGACACCCCGGGGACGTGGCCCTTGTGGGGTCACACTGGGTGCCCTCAGAGCTCGCTGGGGTCACAGTGAGGACACCCATGCCACCGAGGTCACTCTGGGGACACCCTCTTTACTGGGGTCACGCTGGGGACACACCTCTCGCAGGGACCCTGCTGGGAACACCCACCTGGCGGGGATCAGGCTGGGGACACCCACCTGGCTGGGGTATCTCTGGGGACACCCACCCTGACGGAGTGACACTGGGGACTCCCACCTGGCTGGGATCTCTCTGGGGACACCCACCTTGAAGGGGTCACACTGGGGGGACCCCCTCCCTCAGGTCACACCGGGGACACCCCCCTCGCTGGGCACACGCACCTTGCGGCCGGTTTTGGTCATCCAGGAGAGCCCCAGCCTGTTGGCCAGCACGGCCGCCGTCACGGTGGTGCCGTTGTTGCCCCCCCAGCCCACCAGCATCACCCCCAGGCGCGGCACCTGCCGGCCCGTGCGGAACGTGAAGCGGGTGGAGCACGGCCGCACCTGGGGACAGAGGGGACACAGAGAGGGCACAGCTGGGGGCGGCGGGGACGGGCCGAGCCCCCCCGAGCCCCCCGGCGCCCCTGCCCACCTTGGTGACGCCGTTCTCCTTGCAGACGTGCACCGTGCTGTAGGTGTACTTGGCCTCGATGAAGTCCTTGCTGTAGGTGACGTCGGGGCTGTCCACGAGGAATGGCTCTGCCATTGTTCCTGGAGCTGCAATGGCAGGAAATGGGTGTCAGCGGCCGGGCCACCCCCCCGGGCCCTCCGCCCTGCTGGGACGTGGCTGTGCCGCCCGTGGGGACCTTGGCTCCGTGCCCTGCGCGCCGCCGGTTCGGTCGCTGCGGCCCCGTCCCACCCGTGTCGGGGACAGGGGGGGCTTCGGGGGGCACAGCCGCACCCCAGGAGCGCACAGAGGGCCCAGAGCGGGGCACGGTGCCGCTCAGGGCAGGCGGGGACTGTGCCCTGTCCCCTCTCTGGGGGTGGCACTGCAGGACCAGGGATGCTCCGGGGGACAGGGGTGTCCCTGCACGCCGGGGGGCTCTGGGGGTGCAGGGGACACTGTGGGGACAGCCCCGCACCCTGGGGTGGCGCACAGGGGGACCGGGGGTGTCCCTGCTCCTGAGGGTGACGGAGCGCGCAGGGGACGTGGGGACAGAGGCTGTCCCGGCTCCCAGGCATGTGGAGAATTTGGTGACAGGGGCGGTCCCTACGCCCTGGGGTGACAGATGGGGCAGGGGACGTGGGGACCAGCGCTGTTCCCACTGCCAGAGCTGTCCCAGGGGACATCGCGACCGGGACTGCCCAGGGGTGGCAGAGGGGACGCGGGGACAGAGGCTGTCCCTGCACCCCGGGGTGGCACCGGGGGAACAAGGGCTGTCCCTCTGCCGGGGAAAGGGCGCCTGGGGACAGCGGCGTCCCCGGGGTGGCACAGGGGGACACCGCGCCGAGGGCACGGCGGGACCCGGACCCGCAAACCCGAACCCGCAAACCCGAACCGCTCCGGGTCAGTCCCGCCCCCCGCGGGCACTCACCGGGCCGGGCCGCGCCGGGCGCGCAGGAGCCGGAGCCGGTGCCTGAGTCTGTATCGGTGCCGGTGCCCGGTGTCCGGTGCCAGTGGTTGTGCCCGTTGCCCGTTGTCCGGTGGCGATACCCTGTGCCCGGTGTTCGGTGCCCAGCGCCGACAGCCGGTGTTCGGTGTTCAGCGTCCGGTGTTCTGTGCCCGATGTTCAGTGCCCGATGCCTGGTGTCGGTGCCCGGCGTCCCGTGCCCGGTGTCCGGTGCTGCCCCGCGGGGACGATGCGATCGCGCTGCGGCCGCCCCGGCTCCCGCCGCTTAATCGGCTCGGCGGCCCCGCCCCGGCCCCGCCCCCGCCCGGCCCCGCCCCCCGCACGTGCCCACCGGCACCGGCAGCCCCGGACCCCCCGGACCCCCCCGACCCCCGGTCCCGGGGCACGTGCGGGGCTCCCCGGGCCCCGCCGGCCGCTCGTACCGGGAGAGGGGGGCGGGAGGGGCCGGCCGGGACGGGGAAGCGGCCGCTGACCCGGGAAGGGGAAGTGTCGCCGGGGCCGGTCCCGGGCCGGGACCGGGGGTCCCGCCGCCGCCTTCCGGCCATTGAGAGCCCCGGGCCGGCGGCTTCCTGCGCCCGGGACCCGCGGGCGCCTTCCCACGGCGCCGCTCCCACGGGGCTGCCAGCCCGGCACCGGCACCAGCACCGGCACCGGCACCGTGCTGCCGCTGTTATCCCGCTGCTGCCCCCGGTGTGGGCACCCCGAAAACCACGGCACCCTGGAGCCCCCGGCGTGGGCACCCCGGAGGTCACGGCACCCCAGAGCCCCGGGCACGGGCACCCCGAAAGTCCCGGCTGGCCGGAGCCCCCGACCCGGAGCCCGTTAGCCCCGTTAGCCCCGAGCCCGCGGGGCGGACTCGCCGCGGAGCCCCCAGCGCCCAGCCCGGCTCCCTGCCGGCGCTGCCGGGGGCACCGAGCCCGTGTGGGGCCGCACCCGCACCCGGGGGAGCGCGGGGAGCGCCCGGGGCCGGGCAGGGAACGGGGTCGTGGCCGCCCCCCCGCTGGCGGCCCCCGGGGTCCCGCTGCCTTTCAATGGCCCGCCCCGCTTCAAAGGGGCCCCGGAGCCGCAGCAACGCCCCGGCCCCCTCCCCACCCCGCTCCCCGCAGACACGGCGAGGACAGCTCTGCCCTCCTCCGCCACCCACCCCGCTCCTCGGGGCTCGCTGCCATCGCCACCCGGCCTCCGGCACGCAGCGGGACGGGACCCACCGGGACCGAGCCCGGAGGGCACCTGCGGCCGGGCGGCCGCGGGGAGAGGCGGCGGTGGAGGGCACGGCGGTGCCGGGGGGCCGCGTCCGGCCCCTTGGCCATGGAGGAACAATGATCCCTTGGTGCCGGGCTGGAGGACAAAACGAGCCCCGCGCTGGAATGCCAGTGCCTCAGCAAATTATTGAAACAAAAATAACATTTCTTTGTACAATAATCCTGGGGCGGGGAGGGTCCGGGCAGCGCTGCCAGGGGCCCAGAACTGGTATTTTTCCACTGCTTTCCTCTTTTTTTTTTTTTTCCTCTTATTTTTTTCCTTTTTTTTTTTTTTTTTTTTTCGCCCCCCTCCCATAACTCCCACCATTGTTCCTTCCCCCACTCCCTTCCCACTCCTCCCACGCTCGGCACCGCATGAGCGGGGCTCCCTTGTTCCCGCTCGCCCAACGCGTCCATGGGCCGGGAGCCCGGGCCGGCCGCCCAGCGCCTTCGCTCCCCAGCTGCCGGGGGCTGGCCGGGGGCCAGCGGAGCCGCAGCGGAGCCATAGCGACCGGCCCGGCCGCCGCAGCAATGGAGCCCACCCCCCGCTCCCCGCGGACCCCCCGCCCCAGCCCCGGGACGGGCTCCAGGCCCCGCAGCCCCCCCGGGGGCTCCCGAGCTTCATTCTGAGCAGGTTCAGGGGCTGCTCCTGCCGCAGCCGGAGATGCTGCGGGCGCTGGATGGGCTCGGCTGGGGGGTCCTGCCTCTGACCCCCCCCCAAAACAGGTCGAGGCCGACCCCGCCAAGCCCGGGTTTGTGCCTCGCAGCAGCCTCAGCGTTCCCTTGCCACGTTTTCCTTCCTCCACAGTTGGGTTTTTTCCCCTCGTGTAACACAATCCCGAGCCCTGGCCCTTCATTATATCCCTGCTGGCAGCTCCTCATCCTCCTCCCTCTCGCTGTGCCATCGCCCTGGCGGCGCTGCGTGCCCAAGGTCGGACCCGCGCCTGCGAGGGGGGAGCAGGGGCTGATTCCGGGGGTCGTGCGGGCGCTGGAGGTGCAGCAGCTGCGCTGGGAGAGGGACCAGCGCCACCGGACCGTGGCGAGGACAAATTATTCTAATGAGCTTCCTCCTGTAAACGAGCCACGAGCACTGAAAGGTGCCCAGGGAAAAAACCCACGGGGGAAAAATCCACAGGGGAAAAAACCCATGGGGAAAATAAAAACCACAAGGGAAAAAACCCGCAGTGCTGTTTAGGGTTTCCAGCACCCCTAAAACCTGGCCAGGGCCTTCCCACGGCTGCGTGACCCCAGGTTAGGGGCAGTCTGTGCACGATGCGATGCAAGGTGACTTTTCCCAAGTGTGACCC
Source organism: Melospiza melodia melodia (assembly GCF_035770615.1). Lineage (NCBI taxonomy): Eukaryota > Metazoa > Chordata > Aves > Passeriformes > Passerellidae > Melospiza > Melospiza melodia. The sequence continues at coordinate 31,030,539 of NC_086200.1, forward strand.
GAGTTATGGGTGAGTTATCAGAGCCAGGCTCCTCCCGAGCCCGCGGCCGGCCGGGTTTTGCCGTGCGGGAGGGCGCGGGTATGCTCCCGGTGCGGCGGGGCCGATAAGGAGGCGGCGGCGGCGGCGGGAGCCCGGCTGGCTCTGGCACGGCGAACGCAGCCAGTAAATTTCCACTGGGGCAGCTCCGAGTTAATGAGCTCAATGCGTGACCCCGGGCAGCGCCGGAGCTGCCAGCGGTCGGGAGGAATTCCCCAGGAAGGCTGGGAGGAGATGGGGACCCTTCCTGTGCGGGCAGGGCCGGCCCTGGAGCCGCTCAGAGCCCGGGGAGCTCACGGAGGGCGAAGGGGCCCGGGGTGCAGAGCTTGGCTCAGAAACCACATCTGAAACGAAAACTGGAGGATTTGGGGATTTGCTGAGCCTGGGCTCGGCCCTTGCTCCGTGGCCGAGTCCCACGGGCGTCTCCTCGTGTCAGCTGCAAGGACAAGAACACCTTTAACAAATAAACCGAGACTCTGTGAAGCGTTATTTGACGCCTGGATGATTGTCACCTTCTCCACCGTGTGCTGTTTTGGAGGGACAGTCCCCAGTCCAGCACTTAACCCAAGGGAACACGGTTTGGGCACAGGAATGCAGGGCCAGCAGCACCTGCGGCCTCCAGCCCCGAGTTTGTGCTCCAGGAGGGAGGCAGCACCCACACTGCAGCTGTCCTGCACTCCCGAGGAGTTTCATCCTTGGTTTCATTGTGCCTGCTCCATCCAGCCCCGGGGATGCTGCTGAGGGCAGGGCCAGAGAAATGCACGGTGCCAGCGGGGCAAGGGACACTCCTGGCACGGCCCAGGCGCCCTTTGCCTCCCGGGCTTTTCTGGGATGATTCAGCCAGGTGGGAGCTGCAGCAGGGTCCGTGCCAGGCTGTTCCCAGCTCCTGCTCCTGCAGCAGCCCGGGACGAGCCTCGCTCCCTCCTGCAGCAGCCCCTCGGCGCATCCCGAGCATCCCTGAGCTCCAGGGCCCCTCCAGCTGCCCCAGCAGCATCCAGAGCCTCCTCCAAGCAGCTTCTCCCCCAAAATCCCCGAGGGTGCTGCAGTGGGAAGGCCCAGCCGGTGCCAGGGCTGCAGGCCGAGCCCAGCTCAGCGTTCCAAGGAGCTGCCCCGCTCCAGGCTCCTCGTCCCTCTCCTCTTTCTTACCTACTCCCTGCTCTGACACTCGAGCCCGCTCAAGTGACCCGGTTCCTTCCCGTTTCCTGCTTCCAAGCTCCACGCCAGCCATTTATCACCTTTCCCTTTTTGAGTTTCCTTGCAGGGAGAAGCACTGAAAAGAAATCCACAACCTTATTGTCTGCTTGTTTTCCAATACAGTGAATTTATTATATGTTGCAAAATCAGCATTCAGCTTTTTTAGTGTACAAAAAAAGGACACTAGCTCTTAAGAAAAAAGATTAGGAAAGCTGAAGACTATGCTGCCTTGAAATTGTAACATTTTGGCAAAGTGAAAAGCTCTTTTGTAAACTCCAACTCCATGGCTCAATATAGTTTTTATCCACAGTACAATATTACAAAGTAAAACACAGTATCAATAAGTTAAGATCATACTTAAATCACCTAGAACTGGTTTCTATTAACCCAAAAAGCACAAAATTTTGCCTAAGCTGCGTCGTCTCTAAAAAGAAAAAAAAAAAAAAAAGAAAAAAGAAAAAAAAAGGCAGATTCGACTACAATTCTTTAACACAGTCCAAAAGAAAAGTGAAGCAGGAAGCTGGTGGATGCTAATTGGGTCTCACAGTTTGGATAATTAATTAAATATTTTCAGGGTTTTTTTTAATATTCAAATTTTTTTAGAAGTTCCAGAATATACATGTAAATGTACACAATACATCTTTGTATACAACTCTGTTTGCAAAAATATCTTATAGCAGATGTATAAAGATTGAGATCCATCTCTATCCCTCCCCTCCCCAAGCAACAACAACAAAAAAACAAAACCCCTCCTTTCAAAACGTGAAGGATCAGGAGAAGTGTTTCCATGGAAGAATTTACTCATCCTGGCTCTGTAGCTGCTGCCTCTTCTGCCATCCCGAGTTCTGCCTCCTCCGCAGTGGGAACGAAGCCCCCCAGCCCCAGCCCCGGGCAAATTCCCGTTTTCCACCCCAAAATCGCGGCGCGGGGCAGGGCCGGCGGTGCTGGGCTGTGCAGTGCCAGTCCCAGAGCGGGGTTTGGGGCTTTGGGAGCATTGGGGATGTGCCAGGGGCTCCTCATCCCCTCCCGGACCCCCGGGGCTCCCCGGAATTCCCAACGGGGAGCCCAGAGCTCCAGGATTCCCACCAAGAGCCCCTTCCCCACAACCCCCGGCGTTTCCAGAGCACCCGAGGCAGGAGGAGCTGCCCCAGCGCTCCTGAGCCCCAGCTCTGGCGTGGGGAGGGAGGGAGGGATGGGAGCAGAGCGTTCCTGACCCCCAGATTCCCAGCAGGGACGGCCTGGGGGGTCCTGGGGTGCTCCCCCTGTGCTCCTTGGGCACAAAGAGCCTTTCCCACCCCCTTTCTCCACTGGAAGAGTGGTGGCATTCCAAGGGCCACCACGTCCCTCTGGCTGTCACCTCTCCCTTGGAGAAGGGGATGGCAAAGCCCTGCTGAGCGCTGGATGCACAGGGAGAGACCTCAGAATAAAGTGACAAAGCAAAAGCAGTGGCCCTGGCCGTGTGACAACAATGAAATTATAATATAATAATAATAATAATAATAATAATTAGCCCTGGCTGTGTGAAATTATAATATAATAATTCGTTAATTTTATCTCCTATTTTTAATACAGCAGATGGACCCACGTTTCGTTTGGGGCAAGGAAAAAAAAAAAAAAACAAAAAAACCCAAAACTTCAAAATAACTCCTTGTTGTAAGAAGTGTTTCCCTCCTTAACTCTGCCATTCCTCTCCTTCAAAGGGTGAAAGGCTCCTCAGGGCCACCTCCAAGGGAAGGAGACTCCACAGGGAAGGAATCTTTACTTTGAGATAAACGGAAGCGGGGAGAAGTCAAATCCCACAGGCTGGCAGGATTAGAAAGGGGAGAGGGGGGAGAAAGAAAGGAACAGCAGAGTTAAAGGACACCTTTGTGCTTTCTGGAGTGTTTCTCACACCCTGGCCATACTCTGAAACGTCCCCTTCAACCCAAAGTAAAGAATTCAATAAGAAAATCAGGAAGCAGGGCTGCAGGGAGAAGCTGGCTGAGCTGGAGCGCACCAGTGGAAGGGATCCGCGTGGGAAACCAGCACCTTGCTGCTCTCACAAGGATTTGCTGCTGCCTCGCAAAGACACACACACAGACACACAGAAAATACCCCAGGAGGAAGCAGAGCACCCCCCACCCCTCCTGCCACGGATCAGGGAATGAAGTCACTGCTCTGGGTGACTCCTGGGGCGCTTGGAGTAATACTGCAAGGAAAGGGTCCCAAGCACTCGGCCTAAAAGGAAAAGGGAGGCACGGTTTTAGAAAAAAGATGCTTTTTTCTTTGATACAAAAATAGACCATAGTCTCATTAGCAGTTAATAAAATTGGCTGCCTTGGTAGAAAATTAGAAAAGTCAAAGCCAGACAGGTCTCCATCTTGCCAGCACTGGTGGCTGGAGGTGAACTGGGCAGACTGGGCAGGAGGTTTGCACCCCAACGCACAAAGCAGAGAAAAAAAAGGGGGTTTGGGGGTTTGGTTTTTTCCTTTTTTTGGGATCCACCTCTGCCCTGGGCGAGGTGCTGAGCCCCAGGGGAGCCCCTGTGCTGCCACCACCCCTGCCCACCCGAGGATGCCAATGACAAAGCAGGGCCAGACAAGCAGAGCTCAGGGAACGTGGTGTATTTCCGCGGAGCCGGGAGCACACAGCTCTCATTCCAGACAGTCCTAGCAGCAATTCCAGTTCCTCACCATTTGTAGGACAATTTGTAACCCACGTGGAGCTGGGCAATTACAACTTCATGCCAAACTTTTAATCCATGAAAACTACAGATTCTTAACCTTTGGGAGCTTCGGTCACTTTAGGCAAGTTTTCCCTTAAGTGTCAAACGCTGGCTTCAAATAAGCAGAATTTTTTTTTGTTTCTTTTTTTTTTTTTTGTTTGTTTGTTTTTTGTTATCCATTTGTTACATTCCAACATTCAGAGAGGCTTAAAAACTCGGGAGGAGCGTGCTGGACGTGGACATGACAGATCTGGCATCTTAAAGTCATCCCCAAGTTCTTCAACCACGAGGAATTAATGCTCGTCTCTGAAAGGGATTTTGGGTGTACAAAAGGGAACGTAACGTCCAGGCTGACTGGATTTTGGTTTGCCCTACCCAGTCCAGGGGTGAGTGGCAGCTAAAACTGCTGCTGGTCATACTCTGCTATCAGTTTTTTGATGTGGGCCAGTTTGTTGTGGAGGTATTCGCAGCGGTTCTTCTCTTGGCTGTAGTTGGGGTTTGTCTGCAAGACAAAACAAAACAAAAATGGAAGTGCAGAGGTGGGAAAGGTCCTGGACAAATCAAAGCTGAGCCTTGACAGCACAGAGCAGATCGTGGGATGGTTTGGGTTGGAGGGAATGCAAAGATTTCCTCATCCCATGGGCAGGGACACCCAAACCCATCCAACAGTTCCGGGGATCCAGGGGCAGCCACAGCTTCTCTTGGGAATTCCATCCCATTCCTTCCCAGGGAAGAATTTCCCCCTCATACCCCCCCTGAACCTCCCCTCTTTCAGCTTAAAACCATGGAAAGAAGCTTTTTTAGATCCCTCTTTAAAACAGCCCTGTTCTGACCAAACCCAGCCAAGAATAAATTCCCTTTTCAGCATTATCCAGCTCCAGGAGCCTCCTCACAGGGAAGGAGCACACCTGAGTCAGGCTCAGCCTAGCTAGGCTTCCAACAATCCCCACCTGCCCTCAGCCCCACCTCAGAGGCTGTGGGACAAAGATGAACTTCCAACATGCAGGGAATCTCTCCAAAGAGCTCCTAAATCCCTCAGGACAACAGGGCTTGGGACCATATTCACTTATTGAAAAGAAAAAAAAATCCAAATCCCTACTAGTGTGTGGATGCTTTGCATAAAAATACTGAAATTTTATGTGCCCCAAACTCCAAAAATGCAGGGCCAGAGCTCCAGAGGCTGCTCCCAGCTGGGATGCTGTGCATGAGGAACACAAACTGTTCCTTCCCTGGAGAGATAAAGGCCCTGGGTGAGCACAGCCATTGTGCCAGGGCCACGGCTCAGCGATCCCAGCACCAGGGGCACTCCCAGCTCCCCCCAAACCCTTTCTGAGCTGCTCCAGGGACGGGCTGGGGCTGAACAAAGATCTGCTGCAATTGCCTCAGAGCCTGGGCTTGCTCTTGGCAAGGGCCCATCTCTTTCAGTCACACCAGGGGCACCACCCAAAAGCCGCCTGTGGCCAAGGACATTCCCCCCTTACCTTTTTAATTTTCCGATATTCCTGTAAAATTTGATCGTGGATGGTCTAAAAAATATAAAGAGAGAGAGAGAAAAAAAATAGGGCATTATTTTCAGTTCTGCAGTAGGTGTTCACTGATGGCTCAATGTACACAATTTCTCCAAATTCCAACCAAAATCTGCTCCCTGCATGGCTCCCCTGGGCAGATCCAAACCAGCTCTGGCTCCATGGATATCCTGGAGCTGACACAGAAGGATGAAGCCTCATTCCTCACCTGTGACAAGCACCTGGATTCCAGGACAATTCACATTTCCAAAGCCCCAGCTGCTCTTTTTTCCCCCCACCAAGATCTAAAAGCAATCCAGTGAGGAATTTTGCAAGGAGAAGGGCAGGAGGTTGGAGGGAGGAAGCTGTGCTTAGCACAATAGGTGCTCTGTAAAAATCTGTTTATTATCCTCGACGAGACTCGCTCCTTCAAGCTAATGAATAGCTAAAACTCTTTAAAAATCACTCTGACAAGCCCAATAATGCTGCATTATTAAGATCAAAGATTGCAGAGGAACAGATGACCCCGTGCTAACTCCCCTTCCAGCCCTGATACGCTCCCATATGTGCAAATATGAGTTTTTCTGGCTGGGATACACTAATAGCTTCCAGCAGCTTTTGGCTAAGGACACCAATTGTCTCACTGAGGCCTTTCCTTGTCAACAAGTCCCATGATGTGGCTCCAGCCTGCAAAAGGAGCAGCACAGAGCCGGGCTAGGAGCGCTCCCCAAAGCCGTCAGCTGCGTGCACGTTCCCCAGCAGCTCCGGGGCTGGAATTCACACCCCGAGCCAGCCCAGGAGAGCAGGACCAAAGCCCTGCAGCTCTGCCCCACGCTCAGCGAGCTCCCTCAGCTCTCTCCCCACCTTGTACTCCTCAGAGCCCTGCAGAAGCTGCTTCAGCTTGGCGTCCAGCTGGGTGAACCGTCGGGTTATCCGCTCTATCCGGGCGTGCAAGTCCCGGTACTCGTTGTACTCCGCGTTGAAGTCGTTCTTGTAGCTCTGACGCTGCTCCGAGGAGGAAATGGCTGCGTATTTTCTGCAGGGGAAAAGGCTCTGGTCAATGGGTCTGGAGAGGGGGATTTGGTCTGGGGGAGATTGGTTTGCGGGTATTGGTTTTAGGGGATTCCCTCTGGGTTGCTGCAGTGGGGATGAGCCTGGAAATCGTGGGCAACTGAGGATCACAGCATCACCTAAATGGGGTTTCGGGAAGGAATAGGTTTTGAGGTCAATGGGTTTTGAGGAGGGAACTCGTATGGGGGTATTGGTTTTAGGTGGGGGGATTGGTTTAGGGGGATTCTCTCTGGGTTGCTGTAGTGCTGAGCACAGGGGGATGAGCCTGGAAACAAAATTGTGGATAATCGAGGATCACAGGATCATCTAAATGGGGTTTTGGAAGGGGATTGGTTTAGGGGGGAGATACTGGTTTTAGGGGGGGAATTGGTTTTGGGGAATTCTCTCTGGGTTGTTGCAGTGCTGAGCAGGAGATGATGAGTCTTGAAACAAAATCATGGCTAATTGAGGATCACAGGATCACCTAAATGGGGTTTTGGGAAGGAATGGGTTTTGAGGTCAATGGGTTTTGAGGAGGGGATTGGTTTTAGGGGAGAATTGGTTTTAGGGGATTCTCTCTCAGATGCTGCTGTGGGGATGAGCCTGGAAACAAAATCAGGATAACTGAGGATCACAGGAGCATCTAAATGGGGTTTGGGGAAGGAATTCTTCACTGTGAGGGGTCTGGGATGGAATTCCCAGAGAAGCTGTGGTTGTCTCATCCCTGGAGCACACTGGGATGGTGGAAGGTGTCTCTGCCCATGGCAGGGTGGGACTGGATGGGCTCCAGCTCATTCCAGCCCAAACCATTCTGGGGTTAAAGCTGGAAAAGCCCTCCAAGATCAAATCCCAGCACTGCCAAGGCCACCGCTGAACCACGTCCCCAAATCCCTCCAGGGATGGTGATTCCCTGTGCCTGTGAGGAAATTCTCCCCAATATCCCATCCAAACCCCCCTGGTGCAGCTTGAGGCCGTTTCCTCTCATCCTGACTTGCATTAAAGTAGCAAATTATGGAGGCAACCAGCGGGAATTGTTGCCTTGACCTCCTGTAAAACAAACAATGTTTGCTCCCAAAACTCGCTATCTCTGCCAGATAGGGTGGAATGGGCAGGTACAGCCCAGCCTGGAGCAGTGGGAGTGGAGGAGGACACTCAGATAGTGCTGCTACAGCTTCCCTGACTCCTGCTGGCCCGCAGAACATGGAGTTCTGCATCTGTGCCAGGCATTGGAACAGCAGGAATATGATGCTTCCAGTGCTAAGAGTCTTTAAAGGAACACAAAAAGCATTGAGCCATCGTTGCAAAACGCTGGCAGGGCCATTATGTGGCAAGAGCATGACAAGAAACCACGGTGAGGAGCTTTATTCAGTATTTTTTCTTCCACCAGTAACTCTATTTCCAGCACCTTCCTGAGACACTTGATGTGTCCTGAGCTCAGGTTGAACTGATGTGCCTTCGGGGGCCTTTTGGAAGTTATTTTGCTCAACAAAAAGCCATCAAAGCTGATTTTTACAGCTCTCTCGGAAGGTAAAACTCATCTTTTGGTAGGTGATGGCTCTAATTTGCCTCCCTGCTCTGGCTGCAGCAGGGCCAGTGTGGTGCCTGAACATGGAAAAGCTGATTTAGGCCTCAGATTAAGGGAAACTTTCAGTGCTTTAACTTTTTATGTGCTCCAAACTTCTAGAACAGATAAAGAACCATCCCCACAGGACAGAGAGAATCAGACAGCAGTGACAGGACTCACAGTCTGAGGAGCTGGGCACAAACCAGCCAGATCACCCTGGGTGAGAGCACAGAGCTCCCAGAGCTCAGAAACCTCTCCCAGTTTCTTTGGGGAGAGCCCAGGGAGCTGCAATGTCCCATTTTGGGAGGGACCAGCACGTGGGTTAGAGAAAAAAAACAGAATTTTTCCCCCAGCCACACGAATTCTTTGGAATAACCCTAAAAGCGTCACCTTGAAGGGACTGTTTGTATGGCTGATCCAGCACAACCACAGCAGAAACCTTTATCTGCCCTGGAGCTTCCTCCTCCTCCTCCTCCTCCTCGCAGCAATGCCAGCACTGCCAAACCAGCTCTGATGGGAACAACCCCAGGGCTGGGACATGCACACAGAATTTTCCTCCCAGCTATAAGTTCTTCCCTCACCCCAAAGCTTTGTTTAGGACAGGTTTGGGTTTATGCAGATTCTGGGTTTCCTTCACAGGGATTTTTGGGCTTTGGCTGTTTAATTAACCTTGGGGGGGTCTGATTAAAGAGTCAAGGAACAGCTCAGATCCTAACCCAGGGGTTGGAGCCTCCCAGGAAAGAATATTTCACTGCTTTATGGAGATGATCTTGGCTCTGAAGAGGGCAAGAATGAACAAACCAGCCCAAATCCTTCCTTGCCCTGCCTTCCCCAGCAGATTATTCCAAGTTTCCAGCTGGAACGTGGAGATGTTTAATCCTCACAAACCCCTCTAAGGTATGAGATGTTTCTTGAAGTGCTTAAACAATTTATAGGAGATAACCTTGAACTCCTCAAGGAGGTAAAAAACCAGCTTTGATATCAAGTTCAGTCTCAACTATTCATCTGCAGAGCTGGGTTTACTCTTTTCCTTACACCCACCTAACAAAGTTCTATCAAATAACACAAAAAGTCCAACAAAAATCCCCAGCATGTTGTGATTTCTTAGCTTGAAACATGACCCCAAAGTGATGAAGCAACTGATAAACATACTTACAATAAATAATCTGGCATGTCTGAAGTTGATGTTGGTACACTAGAATTATTGCATGTTCCATTTAAACCTGAAAAAATAAAGATCTGTTTATAAATGTTCTTAAACTTCAAAGCTTTTTGCAATTCAGCTTCAAACTCGTAAAACTTGACTGAAACATAGAGTTTATGGAATTCTAAAGGATGTCTGTTTTGCTTGGAACTGACAGAGGCAGAGGAGCCACAACAAGGTGGCTCAAAGTTCAAGGCTCCTCCAGTATTTGTCTGTCAGCAAAACAACACCAACATCAGCCTGTGCACCGAGCAGGGAAAAAAAATCTGAGTTTAATTGGAGGGTAAACAGTGCCTGGAGTGGGATAACACTGAGAGCAGCACTGGGGAGGAGGAAAACACAGCCCTGAGCCCAGAGAGCTGAGCTGGGCAAGGGAAAACTTCTGTTCTGCTGCTTCCACACTTGAGGGATTGCTCTGGGCATCTCCAGGGTGAGATTCTGAATTAATATCCCAGAGCAGGGCACCACAGAGAGGATTTTGGGGCAAAATCCAGGCATTAAAGAATGCTCAGAAACTGAAGGAAGAACAGAATCAACCTAGAGCGGACTCACCCTGCACATCCACCCAACAGTGCAGGATAAAAGTGAGGGGGAAAGCAGCTGGATCCACCTTTGGAAAGGGACACTTCCCACAAATTGTGTGTGACATTCCAAACCCTCAGCACGTCCAGCTGCACAACTTGAGCCAGAACTGCCCTGAAATTTCCTCTGCATTTCCAGGGAAAAGCTCTCCTGAGCAGGATGGGAGAATGGCACAAAAAAACCCCCATGGTTTCTGAATCCATCCCAATCCCAAATTCCTGCTGCAGCTCCTCCTGCTTTCCCCCTTTCCTGACCACAGCCTGGGAGATGCAGAGCAGGGTTTGAGGATGGTGCAAGGGACACAGGAGGTTTATTCTGCCTGTGAGTGCCACCTACTGACTGAAAGGACCCCAAAGGTCCCTCCAGAGCCTCTGGAACAAAATTCCTGGGAGAAACTCCCACTTGCGGCAGGAGGTGTCCCTGCCCACGCAGGTGGTGGAAGCAGAGGAGCTTTAAGGTCCTTCCAACCCAAACTTTTGGTGATTCTCTGCTTCCCTACAGCTCCAGGGGGAATGTGGGGAAGGAGCGGGACGAGGCTGGTGCTACCACAGAAGGAAAACATCCCAGCCCTGTCTGTCCAGGATCCAAGCAGGACTGACCACATCCTGTTTATGACTGCTCCCAGCCCAGCTCGTGTTTGTTACCTCAAAACAGCAGCAGGAACAAACCCCAGCTCCCAATAATTAACAAAAATCCAGGAATTAAACAGCAAAGAGAAGCAGAAAAGGTGGTGGTGGAGGCTCAGCAATTTCCCAGGGATTTGGGTGTTTATAAGACAAAAAGAGAGAATTTGTGAGTGTCTCTCCAGAGGCTCATGGGGAACAGAAACAATGTGGAAGAAACACAAAGTTCACAGAGAAAAACCTGGGATTGACACAAAAGTGGAAGAATTCTCAGTTCTGCAGTGCCACACACCCACCAGCCCCACAGACTGTCCTTAGCTGAGCCACTAAAATGAATTTTGTCACTGCTGCAAAGCCCGTGGGGAAGGGGAGGGCTGGACCAGCTCAATCCCAACACCCTGAGAAGCTCCCCCTTTCCAGGAACCCAGCAAAGGAGTCTCCATTTCAAAATATTGTCCTTCTGGAGCCAAAACTGGAGGATTTTCATGCGCCAAGGAGGAAGGGGAATGTAGAAAATAGTAACAGGGTGAAGGGAAATGCACAAAGGAATTTAACAGATATTCCCAGAGGCTGCAGGGGAAGTCCCAGGGCTCTGGGGAGCTGCAACAAACAGCAGAAAACATGGAAACAGCCCGAGAAGGAATGGATGGGATCAGCCAAGAAATATTCTCTGCTCTGACTTCTCAGAGAGCACAGACCTGGCTTTGGAACAGTGGCCTGATGGAAAATGTTTTCACCCCACCTCAGTGGAGATTCACTGCTGTGTCAGCCCTTGGATAAATAAATCCCCAGCCCCAGTGGGATGTGAGGAAGCTTTCCCAGCCTGGAAGAGCTGGTTCTCCACTGCTCTAACAGCATTTATCACCAGCTTTATCTATCATTTCTTTTGTAGCCAGTTTTAAAAAGCTTTTGTGAGTAACTTTTCATTAAAAACCCAAACAACAGTCATCACAAGAGCCAACCCAAGCGCTGCACTGCTCTTCCCACTGCTCCCAGCCTTTCATCCCCACAGATTATCCCAGCTTTTAATTTAACCAGGAGAAACATGACACGCTGTGAGGCAGCTCCGTGAAAGGTTAAACAGGAAAAACCTGATAGCCTGTGTGAGGAGAGGAAGCACCTCTGGTGATCTGGAGGGAGGACAGCGCTGGCATTTGGGTCCCCAGAGCAGCTGGGGCGGCCCAGGATGTGCCCATTGCTGCAGGGAACCCTGGCACCACACCCGGCCCACAGCAGAGCACCTCCGGGCCCCCACTCACTCACCTGGCACCTGCTCCTGGGCAACACTAACTAAATCAGCATTTTTTATTACTTCACAGTTCTGCTTCTCCTCTTTGCACTTCTCCTCGCTCTTCTTCTCCTTCCTGTCCTTCTCCTTGTCTTTGTGCTTTTTGGATTTTTTCTTGGATTTGACGTAGGAGCCGCAGTTGTGTTTGCTGCTCTGGGCACAGTCTGTGGGCAGGGGGTGACTCAGTCTCTCGGGAGGCTCCGTGCTGCTCTCACAGTCTCTGCCGTTGTGCGCCGGGTCGTTGCTGACATCCGAGAGGGGGTCGTGGGGCCTGGGCAGCTCCAGGGCCGGCAGGGAGGAGCTGGAGCCCACGGGCTCCGGGGGCAGGGCCGGGGCAGGGGCGGCCAGGCTGTCCTTGCCGTTGGAGGAATTCAGCTTCCCGTTCAGGGTGGGCTGGCTTCTGTGGGCCAGGTGGGAGATCCTGGGCTTTTTGTTGGCCAGGGGGTCGATGAACTCCACAGGTAAGGGTCGTTTCTGCTAGGGAGAGGGGGGAAGAAAGGAGAATTAAATCGCGTTCACGGCGCAGCAGTGGAGCTGGGTGCTGCTGCCACTAGGTGGTGGTGCAATACAGGGGAGAAGGGAACATCGCAGGAAAAGCAGCTGATCCATCCCAGGCTGCTTCCCAGAGAGCACGGCTTGGTGGGACAGCCTAAAGAACCCCAGCAGCAATTCCTGACCTGCCCTGTTATCCACACACAGCCCCAGCCCACCCTCACTGCAGCTCCTTTCAAACCCAGCCCTTTGGAACCCAAACCCTGCCCCATCCCACCCAGTTGGAGAGTGGAAATATCCCTGGAAGTGACCAAAGCCAGGCTGGACAGGGCTTGGAGCACCCTGGGACACACTGCAAGGTGTCCCTGCCCATGGCAGGAGTGGCACTGGATCGTCCTTAAGCTCCCTTCCGACCCAAACAATTCTGGGATAAACACATCTGTCCTGACCACCCCAAAGTGAAGGAAAAACGTGTGCTCAGCCCTCTGGAGCAGGGAGGGATCGGCAGTTCTGCATTTCACCCCCAGCTCTGTGGCCAAGAGCTTCACCCCTTCCTCTCTCAGGAGCGAGGCATTGCCCGGAAGGGGGGAGGAAGTGCCAAGTGCTCAGTTCTCAGAACTTCAGGCACAAGGGGACACCGAGGCAGCCACGTCACAGGGGCCAACGTGACCCGAGCAACCCTTTCTGAGCAGGGCTGCAGAGGGAGGTGGCTCCCAGCCGTGCCCAAGCTTGGAGGCAGCTGCTCCGTGCAAGGAGCCATCCATCAGGCTGAGCCCAGCCCAGGCAGCTCAGCCAGCCCTCACTGTGTGCCCACCTGGCAGCTCTGGGGCTGCACCAGCTCTGGGCCAAGGATTATTCCGTGCCCAGAGGAAAACAAGCGATAGCTCTGGCTATTTCTCTTGGATAATCCATTATTTTCTTTCTGTCTCAGGCAGGATGGCGACGTGTTTGCGAATGGAAATGTTGTTCCGTGGCTGAGGTGCAGCTGCATGGTGGCTGCCCCTAATTCCCTCTTTTTCACCTAGATTTTTCTCTCTCTTTGCTAACTCAGGGGTCTTGAGGACACTGCTCAGTGCCAGGAATTCTTTCCACCTGTCAGGGTAATTAAGGCAGAGCTGCTGGTTCTGCCACTGAGCTCAAGGGGCAAGGACAGCACGTCCGACCGGCTTGGCAACATCACCTCCCCCAGGAGGGGACACCTCCATCTGCAGGGCTCCCAACAGGTGACACAGCTCAAAAACCTGCCAGGTTTTACAACCTTTTCTCTAAAAACAACCAATGTCAGCTTCTCCAAACTCATCCCTCTGGTTAGGAGGGTTCTACACATTCATTTTCTAGAATTACCACACCGATCTCCTTCACCTTCATTCCACAACTGAACCTTCCCAAAATATTCTGCATTCCAGCCCACCAAATCCCAATCCCCTGCTGGCACTGCACCCATTAGAAACCATTTCTCTAAATAGAAACTACAGCCAGAGAGTATTTAAAAAGTGTCAGCTCACAGTGCTGTGGTTTGCTGTCTGACACGGCAGAATCATGCTGGTAACATTTCTATTCCACGCTGGATAGGCTGGTGAAACAGGGACATTCTTAAATCCAACCCAACCAACCACCCAGAGTTTCAGCTGGGTCATTCTGAGAGATCAAAACCTCACCCTAAAGACCTCTGAATCTTTAAAATACAGACAGCCAGAGAAACAAGATGATTTTTCAACCTTAAAAAACGACACAAAACCAAGATCTTTGTGAGCTAACTTGAAGGTGATCATTCTCCATTCACCAGGAACATGGCCACAGCAGAGCAGGAGAGGATTTGCAATCAGCTACCTGGCAAACAAGTTACACAGTCCTTGTTCTCAACCAGAGAACTGCCTCCCTCTCAGTGCCAGAGAGCACATAACTTCTTTACCTGTTAATATTCTTTGCCACTAATCCTCGGTGCGTCTGTCCAGACAAGCAGGCATTACACATTCCATTGGCAGGAGAAGAATAAATACTCAACTTGTCTGGGCTGACCCACACTGGGAGAAGGGAAGGCAGAGCACTGGGAAGGCAGAACGTTTCACAATGCCTGTGCTGGGAGATCCTGGGAGAAGTGGGGACAAGGCACACGTCAAACGTGGCTCCTGTGTGGTTTATGGTCATGGAAAAAGCAGGCAAAATGTTCTTTTCACAGCTCCCTGCTCTGGCATCTCTGAGGCAGGAGCAGCCCAACCTGCCCCTGATCTGTCACAGCAATTAGGCTGCAAAAGGTCAAGGGTTTTAATAACTCAGCCGTGTTTGGGAGCTGCTTATTACAGCTTCGTTCCACTCAATTATTGGTAATGAGGAAAACACAAGCTCCTTCTCCCAGGAACTCCAGCAGGGATGGAGGCACTGCAAAAGGAATTCAGCCCTTAAAACTAAACCTGAGCCTCCTTGTCAGAGATCCTCCCCACAGGCCCTGGCTGAGCCACGTCCAGAGCAGAAACAGATGCTGAGCAAAGCCCGAGCGAGACTCCAAGTTAATAAAAGAGGAATAAAAACCCCAAGGCCCTCCTGACCCGGCAGCAGGTGATTACAGGGTGCAGACAGGCACGGCCAGAGCCATCAGGAGCACCAGGGGCAGGCAGGAGGGGGATCACCCACCTGGGGGGGAGAGCTGGAGCTCAGCGTGTCCTTTGGAGGGCTCAGGGAAGGAGCTTCTCCCTGGAAAGCGCCGCTGTTCTGGGGCTGGCACAGCTTCCTGCAAAACACAACCGGGCTGCTCACTGTACCCTGCCAGGGCACGCTGCACACCCCGGGCTCTAACTCTGCTCGAGGGGTCACAGAGGGGCTCCTCCAGCCCCTGGCCTCTGATACAATCCCTGAGGAATGAGAAACTACGGTGGGAAAACATCAGTGACAAATTCTCCTTCTTGCCTTCCCGTGATTTCTGTGGCTCCTCGGCAATGGAAGGGACACCTTGGACCTCTTTCTTTTCAATTCCCTGTTGAATCTGGAATTCCTTTTTCAACAATTTCACCTTTTTTCTCTTCAACTGGTGATGTAAGAATTCAAACAAATTAATCCCAGCCTCAGAAACATAATTCACATGGAGGCCGGTGAAAGTGGCATTGAATTTGAAGGTGTAAAGGATATCAGATATTATTCCTGCTGATTGAAATACAGCTCAGGGAGACATTAATTGAACAAATTTCTGCTGAGTGTTTGCTTTCTGAGACAACCCAGAAAGCAAAGCTCACTGAAGAGGGGCTGAAACTCAAGCTCAGATGTTGAGGAATAAACTCTCCCACTCATTAGCATCATTAAAAAAAACATTTTATGGCAACAGGAGCCCTTTCAGCAGCGAGCTCCTCTGGGTCCAGGAAAAGCAGCATTATAACAGGAACTGCTGAGGTATTATTGGTCCACCAGGATTTACATTTTGGGCTTCCCAATAATACTTTTAAGTTGCATCATGCAAAACAGAGCTACTCTGGGCTGTATTTGTGGTATTGGACAAATAAAACAAAAACCTTTTGTAGCAACAAAAAGCACAATTAGAATCACTTGGATTCCCCTCCAGGCTGGGTCTCTGCAGATCTCAGAGTATTTTCCCAGCCCACCAGCTCTGACCAACAATTTTGACACCAGACTGCCCCTCAATTAATCATTCAAAAAAAAAAAAATCCCACTCTTGCATCAAGCTGCAGCTGACAAACTGAAAAAAAAAAAAAAAAACCAACAGAATTCAGGGTTAAAGGTTTTAATAAAGCAGCTCTGCAGTCAGTTTGTCAGGAGCTGTGGAGCCTGAATAACCCCACTTTTAAATTCTCCCAAGCAACTGCAATCAGCATTAAAGCTCACTCATACCATTCAAACATTGGGAAGATTTATCTCAGAGATAACACCCAGCACTTGACAAGATCTGGCTTTTAACCTGAGCTTGAACCTTGGGCTGTGCTGCAGCAATATTTGGACATCTGCAGTGTCACCACTGTCCTGGCTTTGTTTAATTTTATTTAAAACAACCTCAGCAGCCACAGAGCAGCTCAAGGAAAGGACCTGGGGACTGTGAGCATGGGGACACTGACACTGCCCAAACAACCCAGTCAAAGTGGCTTCTGGGGGCTGCTTGAGCAAGCCTGGCACGTCTTCTAATGGTTAATTGTGGATTTAAGGAGTCAGGAAAGCACTGAGCTCAGCAGAGGAAGGATTTCAGGGAATGGTTTGGGATGGAAGGAGCTGGAAGCTCACCCAGCCCCAGGCTGGGACACGGCCCAGGGTCCCCAAGGGTGGCACAGGGATGGAAAGCATAAAAAAAGGAGGAAAAATGAGCTGGTTTAACCCAAGCCTAGCTAGACCCAGCTTTAGCATCTGCAGATGTGTTAATGACTGCAGATGTGCTAATTAATTACTGCAGCTGCTGGGGCCACTGGCCCTGACACCCAGGAGGAGCTGAACCACTGGGTATCATGCAAACCCTGCTGCCTCCTGTGCCCTCTCTCTGTTTTCCTCCTGTCTCCAACCCAACATGTTTTTTTCCCATTTTGGAGCCTCATTACCTGCACTGCCTGAGCAGGGCTTTGTTTGTACAGTTGAATACATCCTTTCCAAGGTCTATTTTTAGACCCCAGCCCAAGTGAATGCCACAATTCTAGAAAAAGCAGTAAACATGGCTTTTCTACAGGGAGAAATTCACTTTGGGTATTTTAATTTTTTTTTCTGAAAGCCATAAAGATTGCATGGCAGTTGTATTTTTCCTTTTAATTATAATTTCCCATCAAGGCCATTTAAATGGGTTTTGATTTTCCTTGAGCACACCAAAGCACTTGGAGTGCAAGTTTTCTGTTGGTTTAAAAAGTCTCATCTCCAAGTCAATTGTGCTTTTAAATCATGGGAAGTGCTCAAACAGAGCATGCTGTGCTTCAGCTTAACCAAAAGCGCAATAAAATAAAGCACAAGTAAAAGCTCTGCCTGCATGACAAAATCTGAAGCAAGGCACTGAAAAATATCAACACTGAGAGCAGAATTCTGTGTAAAACTGGGAGATTTCTTTCCTGCCAGCCAGAAGCTTCCAAGCTTGGAGGCTTCACCTAAGGAAAATATCTCTAGAGGGGGAAAAATGTCAGCAATAAGGATGAACTGAGTCAGTTAAGGGCTGTTCCAGGAGGGAACAAGGGAACAGAGATCACACTCCAAGCAGCAGGATTTTAAAGGGATTTATCCCCACAGAACAACCGCTTGCTTTTCCACACATCCACGATTTCAACCCAATCTCAGATTTAGGGATGAAACACTTCAGGCTGCACAGGAAGACGTGGAAAAGGGAAGGAGAGTTTCAAGGGAAAACTGAGCTGGAGACATGTAATCACTTCATCTCCATTTCAGACCAGCAGCATTAACTGCACCAGCTCTGCTCCCTGGCAGGTTTTCCCCAAGCTTTGCCTCTAATGATTTAAAGACAGCCCAGGATGATGTGAAGAGTGGATCCACTTGGATATTCAACTTTAGCCACACCTACAGGTCCCTGGGTGATGGACAGTTTAAAATGATGTCAAAATATCAACTTACAGACCTTGGGCACCCTGATTTACAGAACCTTCCCTGGATGATATCACAGAGAAGAAAATGGGTAATTACCTAACGAGGATCCTCTTCAACAACTGCTGATCTCCTTCTGAGTAGCCAGGCCAGTCCTTCTGCACCTCTTTGTATACACAATCTTTCAGTGTGAAAGTGCTGTCCTTGGCACTCAGATTTGCCACCTGCAACAGAAGGAATTTGGAAAACCATCATTAGGCTTTCATTTCCTCACTTCCTCCAGCAAACAAGAGCTAAGATGAAGGCAAAATCTGAGCAGACTTAGCAGCTGTTAGTAGTGTCAGAGAACAAGGAGAGACTTTAATATTTCATTTCCTTATTATTAAGATTATTTAATCAAAGTGTGCCTTTCCTTTCGCCTTGTCACTGCAATAATTCATAATGAGCTTCTAAAGCACATCCAGTTGAGTGGGAAATAAGTCATATCTAAAGGAGATTATTCAGCTTGGGGAGCCTGGAGCAGCACACCACCACTTGACGGAAACACCTGGAAATAAAGCCTTAATGGGAACAGGCAGTTCACTTATCATACCTGTCCCACAGCCAAAATGGGGCAGTTTATGGCCAAAGAGGAACTCTGGGGGCCATAACTTGGTTAACAATTGCCAGCAGATAATTTCTCACTAACGAGCCAACAGAACAGGCCACAGAGAGCTGCTTTCTCAGGGAGCTGTGAGAGAATGCCCTGGGACCACCTGGATTCTATGGAGAACTTCTCCAGGGCAAGAACAGCACCTGGGATTTCCAGAGCACTGCAGGGAGCTCAGCACACTCGTGACATTTTATCCAGCCCTACCCCGTGGAGTTTCCCCACAAACCCTGCGTGGTGCCTGCACGGAGAGGAGAAGCTGCTGGAATGGGCACAGCTGGATTAGAATGGAAACAGCCTGGGAAAGAGTTATCCCACTTGGATCAGCCTTTCCACAGCCTGACTGAAAATTTAACTTCTTGCTGTTGGTACACGCCTGAAAATCCAGAGCTGGAGGAAAGCAAAGAGTCCCAGCGAGGCTTTCACAGGGAGTGAAAACTCTCGGGTGATCCATGGAATGCTCTGGTTCCATCAGATTCCAAGGGCAGGGACACCTCCCATTATCCCAGATTGCTCCCTGGACACTCCCAGGGATGGGGCAGCTCCTCTGGGCAACCCCAGCTTGCAGAGCACGGCAGGTTTCAAATGGAAACATGAAAATAAAGCCTTCAATGTGTGTGTGGAGAGGGATGAGGAGGCCCAGGTGCCAAAGGCTCTGCCCACAGGCGGGCACAGCAGCAGCTGCAGCCCAAATTCCCTGCTGGAGCCCCTCAGCCCAGGGACTGCTCCCCTTCAAAGTGGAAAACGCTTTCATTCACTGCATGGGGATCTCGTGCATCTGTTTAGGGATTACTGCTCTCCATTCAGGACGTGGCTGTGCTCAGGGATTTCTATTATCCACACAGCAGGAAAGTGCCTCAAAAACAAGCTAAGGAGTGGGAAGTCTTGAATGAACTGAAGATGCTGCTGATTCCCCTGCTTCTGCTTTTCTACAACCTAATATAAAAATATTAAAAATCTAGGCATTTCAGAGCAAAAGGCTGCACAACCACCACGGCAAACTCTCCTGATAAGCAAAAAATAGAAAGCCCAGTTATCAGTTTACATGACAAACACTTTGTTTTTCCTTTCAGTCCTGTCAGCTTTCCAAAATCCTGAGCCAAAATACAACAAGAATTTGAGCTGTGTTTTACATCGAGGTATCCCTGTAAACACACCCAGGAGACAAAAGCCAATCCAGGTTCTGCTGCACCAAAAAAAAAAAAAAAAAGAACCAAAAACCAAAAACAACAACTCTCCCAGAATTTCTCTGTTTCCTGCCTGTTCCTGGAGCCTGGGAAGAACAACTTGGATTTTTCTGTGCACAGAGGCTGAGAGCTGCTACCTCCTTGTTTTGCTCGTGTGGGACTCTGCAAGCTCCACCCCAACCCTCCCAAAAATAGAAACCTTGCAAAATGAGGCAAAAAGGCCGCCAGGAACACGGAGTCCTGCGAGAGAGAGAGAGAGAGAGAGAGAGATGCAAGAGCACAATGAAACCCACACCTAGACAGATTTAGCTTTAACACAGGCTGTAATTTTTAGCTTATCTGTGTCTGCCTGTGGATGGGAGCCCTGGGAGGGCTGAGAGGGATTAACTTTACGAGCTGCACGTTCACAGCCAGAGCAGCCTGAGCGAGGTGGCCCCGCACGCGCCGGGGCTGGGGCACAGCATCCATCAAAGGCCAGCAGCACAAACAGAGATCTCTGCTCTGAAACTCGGGGAGAGGACTGAAAAAGGGCTGCAAAAAAGCTGCTGGGAAATGAAGGGCTCTGGGATTAAAGTCTAAGGAAGGAACGGGTTGTGCCAGCTGTGACTCTGTTTTTAATACGACCTGCCCTGCGCCCTTGGGCAAAGTGAACTCCTGTCTCACTCTTTATAAAAGGAGTAAAACAGAAAAAAAGAGGGAGTTTTTTTTTCCAGAATTGATTCCAACCCAGAAGGAGGCAGCTGCAGCATTTAAATAAATAGCCATGATGTGTTTAACAAAGCAATGAAGGTGTTTACTGTGAGGCCTAAAATGGCACCTTTAATGTGACTCAAAGCGCTAGGAACTGATTCAGCTTGGAACAGCTTTCACACTTGACACACAAATAATCTGCTTGGCAAGGAGCTGCATGATCTTCACACCTGACCACTGGCACCTCCAAGCAGGAAGGGCTCTGAGGAGTACAAAACAACTGGGGACATCTTTTCCTTCATATACAAAACTTGTACCAATACAGAGCGTGGCTCGTTTACGTCCGTGAGAATTAAATAGAGATTTAGAGGTTATAATCAAATAACTTGAAGATCCTCTGTTAAGAGAATCCTCCCCATGACCAAGCAGAAGTGTCCCTCTGAAAGGGACTGATCTGGTGAGCCAAAACCATCCAGCTTGGCTGCACCCCTCTAACCCGAGGCGTAGCCAGGGGAGGCTCCTGCTATCTCTGCAGCAGCACTGGCAGCTGAGAACTGTGTCCCCCACAGCCTTTAGAGTCACACTCAGCTGCAGCCTGGAGATAACAGCTCCCACTGCCACGGGAGGGAGAGGGGGCTGACGAGTATATATAAAAATAAAAAAAATTTATTTTTTCCCTTTACCTAAATCGTTGCCTTCATCAGAGTACAAACCTGTTGCAGAAGGTTATCCAGCAAATCCTTGTCCTGCTGAGAAAGTCCATCCTTCTGCAATCTGAGAATAAGTTCAGGTTTCTTATAAGGCTTTAGTGCCAGTAAGTGCACAACCCTATCTTTGAAGGGTCTCTGGGAAATGGCACTATTGCCTCTCTTTATTGCACTGGCAAGGTTGACTGGCGTTGGGCGCTTCCTGGAGGGAACAGCATCGGAAGCTCCTGGTGCAGGTTTACGCACCTGAACCTTTTTGCCTAAAATGAGATGAGAATAGTGAAGTGCAGCAGTCGCCTCGCAAAGGCCAGGGGGCTGTCACCACCGATCCAGAGTCCATCACAGCCCTGGCAAGTGGCACGAGGTGACAGGGAAGGACAAACACCACCAGCGCACCCCCTGGGTCCCGACGCGCATCCCGTGAGCTTTATGGGTCATGACAGGCTTGGAACGAGTAAACAGCACCACCAAGCTCTGGAAACCTGAGCATTATTGGCCACCAGCTCACATAAAGCTCCCTTTGTTTGCCAGCTTTTCATTTATTCCAAGTGCACGTATCCCCCACGGTTAATCGAACTATTTCTGCCCTCCCTACGAGAGGAAAATTCTGCATTATTGTGTAGAAGAGTGGGAAATACGGAGTGGAAAGACCAGAACTGGTCAACGAGCGGCTCCCCGCTGCTGAGCTCAGCAAAAACGCTCCTCCAGCAGATGTTTCTGCTTTTAGAACAATAGGAACTTTATGGGGCTGGGTCACCTCCCTTCCCCCTCCAAACAGGCCCCATGAATGGGGCTGACACTGGGCCATCAGCCTATTCACGAGGGTGCTGATGGAATAACCCCTTCTCCACTGCACTGAAGTGACAGCACAGAGCTGCCCCAGGAGCGCATCTCAGCCCCATCCCCACTGTGGCTCTTGGCTGCTGACAGCACGACCCAACAATTCATTTCTCCCATTCCTACTGACAAACAGACCCCTCACAGCATCCCTCAGCAGAGCCCAATCAAAGGATGGGGACTGTTTCAAGCACAGGAGCAGGTTCCTGCTACCAAAGGCAGACCAAGCAAAGCTGAAAACAAAACGTGTGGGTTCCAAGGTCTAGAAACCTGGAGATCCAATCAATAATCACTTGGGCTGGAGAAAGTGACCTTCACTAGGACAAACAACATCCAGCATTTACTGCAAGTGTTTGGGAGGTTTGTTCCAGCAGGGCACTGCTCCATTGCTAGGAAGCAACGTTTGCAACTGAGTCATCTGAAGATACTGGGGATTGTCTGCACTGTTTGTTTTACTGAGCTGCACATTGCGTAACCCTGGCCCCATTTCCTGGCTTTTTACTCTACACCACAGAGCTGGGAGAGGAAGCACGACCCATCCTCAGCAGGGCTGAGGGGAGGTGAGAGGGGGAACAGCACCAATTCGCACGTTGAACATCCCACAATCCAGAGGTCAACTGGATTTTGTTTCCAGAAATGGGACAGGAGAAGATTCGTCAGCTCTCTAGAACTGCCTTAACTCTTGCCAGGTCATGAACAGTAAAAACATCACGTTGGGAGGTTTCCATTTAAAGGCTGGAGCCAAAATGTGCAGTGATAGGAAAAGAAAAAAACAAGTTAAGCCAGGACACAAAGGATTTTCAAATATTTGTACACGTGTGTGTCTGTGGCTGCAAGCACACACATTCAGTGTGGCTGCAAGCACACCTCCCCTGCAGCTTTACCTGCAGCTCTCCATTTACATTTCTATTTATTCAAGTGTCAGCTCACATCTGTAAGTCCTGCTGCTCTCCAGTTTCAACATTTCCTATAAATTTTTCCACATCTGAGCTGCCTGGAAGGACTCCCCTGGCACTGGAGTGCTGAGCTCCGTGTTCTCCTGGAAATGTGAGAGGCAGCCCTGTCCCTCCAGCCCAGCCTGCAGCAATCAGCTGATGCTGCTGCTGGCACTCCAGGACCTGCAGATCCCACACCAGGACTGTCCTTCCAAGCCCTTCTTGGAGCAGAGCTCTCCTGCTCAAACACTGACATCTCATCTAGGAGCACTGAGCTCTGCCCCTGCTGCTTTCACAGGCTCTGTCTCCATTTCAGGCCACTGAAAGGCTTTAGCCAGGAGTATTTTTAATTTTAAAAAAGTTTTGCTCCATCTTTCCAGGAAGCAAATTGCTTTGAGAATCTTCTCCCTCAGAAGCTTTAACTTCAGGCACTTACTGTAATGTTCTCAAAGAGGAGCTAAACAAAATAATCTTCTGGCCTACGGGAAATCAATGCATTTCCTTCCTGATTACTATCTCCTTTCTCAGCCCTGAGCACTTGGCTGCTGTGACAATGAGTCTGGGTCAGTTCTACATTTTGCAACTCAATCCTTCTCATCACAGATCCCTCAGAGAAGAGACTGGCTGCAGATCACATGGGCTGCAGGAAAAGCAGCTGCCTCAGGAAAAAAAATAATGAAAATAGTGAAACTGCATTCTGGTTACTGTTTGTGCCCAAGGTCTGTGAGCTGAGCTTGAGCAGGGCCCTGGGTCTGTGCAGGCTCCCTGTGTCATTTGCCACGGTTTGATTTCCTCTGCTCAGGCTTTCCTGCTGCTGTCTCAGGGAGAGGGGCTGTGCCAGGCTGCTTTAGTGCCTGTGTTTATACAGAGGGCACTGCTGCCTGTGCCCTCCCTGCCAGGGTGCCGTGGGGCACAGCTGTGACACGGGGGTGGCACTCTCAGCTGAGCTGGCCAGGAGCAGGGACACTGGGAGGGCTCAGCAGCGCCCACGTGACAGACGTGACCCAAGGCCAGAGCTCTGCACATGGACAACCCTCAGTGCTGCTGGCTGGATGCCACCTTAAAATCACCCTGTGCCACCCTCTGCCAGGGCAGGGACACCTCTGGGCTGCTCCAGCCTCATCCTGGACACCTCCAGGGCAGCCACAGCTCCTCGGGGTGACGATGGAAGCGAGGACAACATGACACAATGAGAGCAGCCCCCTGAATCACCCACAAAGAACTACCAGGAACTATTCAGGTGCCACAACCGAGCCAACAACATCAGGATTTGCCTCCAGAGCCTGCTGGGTCCCAGCTGGAGTGCAGAGCCCCAGAAGGAGTGGCTGCTTACCTACATATCTCCCCCCAGGTTTAATGACTATGGCGCTCCGGCTGCGAGTCTCCTCCTCTGCCTGTGCCATGCTCTGCCTCGCCTTCTGGTAGGAATCATCAGTAGCACACACGGTGATTTTATCCTGTATGCTTCCCAGGCAATCCAAATGGATATTGCCATTGCTGCAAGAGAAATGCAATGCAAAAGGTACTCCTGGCACTGCACAGGGACATCAGGCTGGCACTGGGGGGTGTTAGCTGAATAACAGTGGGGGCACACAGGGGAGCTGACAGGGAACCAGATGCTTCCCAAAAAAACCACATCAAAACAGATCAGAAAGGCTCTAAAAAGGAAGAACGTGCATTAAGCTTTGTTAGGGAAAAGATGCTCCAGAAGAGAAGGTAAAAAATAAAAAACCAAAAGAGGCTGGTTTTTCCTTGGACACACTCACCTGGAGACATACTGCTGGATGCAGTCAAAGCTCCCCTGGGGGCTGTCCTTGCCAATGTTGGAGAGATAAAAGGTGAAGGTCCTCACTTCTGCCGGTCGGTCGGGCCTCGGGATGGCGATGTGCTGCTCGGGACAGGAGGAGGAGGAGGAGGGACAGCATTGGTCACTCGGCTCACCCCAGGCTCAGGAGAGCTCATTCCCCCGCAGCCAGGCTGCTCTGAGGCATTGTGCAACGAGGAAAGCACCTGGATACTGCACACACAGGCTGCCAGAGGAATCCCAGCTATCTGCACTGTGTGCAGGGGAAGGAGAAGGTGACTGAGGGAAAGAGCAGCTGAGGATGTTTGAGGCAGCTCTGTTCTCTCACAGCCACATCCAGAGCCCTCAACCACCCTGCTCTAGGAACCTGACCCAATTCTATTGATTCTGCCTCAAAACAGGCTCGCTCCCACTGTTTATATTCAATGTAAAACACTCGAGGCTCGTTTCTGCAGAATTACTGATCCAGCACTAAACATAGCACCAGCCAGGTCACTAGGTAGCATGCTTATTCTTTTTTAAGAAATTATAATTCCATAACAAGATTTCATGGCTCACAGTAGAGTGTGACGCTGCTGCTAAATTAAATATTTAATCAAGCATTAAGTGTGCTCCACAGACAACTCCACAGCCATCCTGCATTGTTTTCTTCACCCCCCTCCACCGCAGCCATTCATTTTTCAAAAGGGAAAACTGTCTCCCCTCTGCATTCAGGATCCAGCATAAATGTCAGCATCTGAGCTCTACTACCCCATCAATATTTGATAATTAAGATGGCTCCCAGAAGCTGAGCCAGGAGGAACACCAGCCCCAGCCTATTTTAGGCCAGGCTTTACCACACGGGTTTATATTTACCCAGATTGCCACATGTACGCAGAACACACACGCTCCCAGCAAGGCAGCCCGTGGCACCCACACATGACTGTGCTGGGCCAGGAGGGGTTTTGGGTGGTTTCCTCCAGCCCTCAGCCGTCTCCAGCAGCCTGGAAAACCCAGGGATGTGTGTCCCTCTGCTAAACCACGGCACGTTCTCCAGCCAAGCCCGAGCACGGCGTTCCCCTGCCCTCAAACAGAGCTCCCTTCTTCCAAAAACCAGCCCAGAAACCCAGACCCATGCCTTGCTCTGTACAGCAGGACAAGTTATCCCCGGGATGCAGGGCTGACAGGACTGGGAGCAGATTTTCTGGGTGCTGCTGGACCCTCCCTGAGCAGCCCCATTATCTCCCCTGCCAAACGTGTGCCACAGCCCTTGAGCCCTTTTAATCTCTCCTGGCATCCTCTGCCCCCACCCAGGCAGGGGGAAGAAAATTCCCTTCTGCTTTACAAGAAGAGCCAGAAAGGCAGAGTTATGTAAGCAGCAGATTTGGGGGGATTTTACAGCTGGAAATTTGGTGGGAATGGGAAGGGAAGGAGAGGAAAACCCAACAGGGGGACTGAGCTGTGCTGCACCTGAGCCTGGAAAATAAAACCTGCAGGGTGTCACCACATCACATCCCCACACACCAAAGAACTTTCTCCTCGCTCCTGCTTCACCCACTGGAAAAAACAGCTGCTCCAAAAGCCCCAGGTTTGGATTTTTGTAGGGTTTTTGCAGCGTTTCCAGAGGCTGTAAAACGAGGCAGAGTCACTTTAGTACTGAAAAGTGTCTCGTGTGCGAGCCGGCCGTTATCTAGGAATTATTTTTAGCTGAAAACAGAAGGTTTCTCAAGCCACCAAATCAGCATGGTGACTGCTTTGAGGGAGCCCTAATTTTGGTGCTGGGTACTGCACCAGTAACCAGAGACACTTAAAAATAGCCTGGTACAGATGTAACTTCTGTTTTCCTCTTTCAAGTAACATTCATCTGTGGACAGCTCTGAACTGAGACTTCACCTCCCTCTGTTAACACCAAAACTTCCCCAAGCAGCAGGGGAAATGCTGCATTTTCCAATCACAAAGCAAAAGGTGTTTTTGCTGCCAACAGTCACTCTAAAAATGCTGCACACACACGTGTGTGTTTGGCACCTGAAGGGTATTTTCCCCCCTCAGTTCAATTCTGCCCCTGCTCTCACTACCCCACAAGCACCTGCAAATTTCAGCCAGCCTAATGATTCTGCGTGTCTTTTCACCAAAATAGAAGCGTTTTCAGTAATTCTAGCACACAATTTGTAATGCTGTGGTACTCCAGCTCTTAAATTCTAATTTACGTGCACACTGACACGAGCAAAATGCTCAAAACTCCATAAAAATTGATGAAGCTATCCAAGAAAATCCACGAGGATAAAGTGACAGCCAGGTGCTGCTCCTGAGGAATATCCATGGTCCCACTTTAGAGGAACACTCTGGTAAAGACAACCTGGTTATTACAACTGAAATTCTGATTATTACACACAATAAAAGCCATTAACAAGAGCAGCATCACCACAGAGAAACGTCTCAAGACAGAATCCCAAAAGTTTTTATCAGCTCCTGTGAGACTGGATCCAGAGCAGGGTCCAGGCAGGAGAGGTTTTGTCCCTTATCACTGGAACAGCTGTTTTATTTTTATATTTTATTTTTACAACCACTGACTTCCTCCTCTCTGCTGCACCTTGCTGACCCCGGGTTTTATTCCAACAATTCCCTTCCCTGGTTAATTAGTGTCTCAAACATGGAAGTTTCTTTTTCTGTGTATTAGAAACTGAAAGTATCTTTGACAGCTTTTAGAGTGACACTGGAATAGGTGAAAACACATGGCCATGGTAATTTAAGGGCTTCTAGAGAATTAAATTCAAGAAGCAGCAGCTTGTTTAAATTCTTATTTTATGTCCTGCCTCCCTAGATCATCAAGTGAAGCTTTTCCCTCTTGAGAGAGGGATACTTGCAAAGAAAATCCCCACTATTAAAACCTCACTGCTTTAAATCACACTGACACCTGTGCTATGCACAACCTTCCCACCCAAAAAAGTTTTTGGGATTCTCCACTGATGCTTTGTTTTGTGAAGCAAAATAGGAAGGCAGCAAATTGGGGAATTGAGGAAGGAATATTATGGAAGACATAATTTATGGAAGAGTTAAGGAATAATTTATGGAAGCAATAATTTAAAAAGTAAAATACGTTTTAATGTTTAAAAGTAAAATATGTTGTAATGGCATCCTCTGGATGTGAGAGCCTGGGAAATTCCTGGAATTATCTCTGCAGCCCAACTGATGGAGGATCCCTAGAAAGCATTCCAAGGCTCAGCTCCTTGAAAAGCAGGAGAATCCTGACAGGCAGAGTCCTACCCTTAAAAGCAGATGGTTCCCCAGCTGCCAGCTCCTTGTCATACCCAGGGAAAATAATAATGAAGGGACAAAGAGCTCTTTCTGTGCTCCCAGGGAGCTGCAGCTCCCCCAAAGCTCTACCTTTGGCCTCTCCTCGTCAGTGCCATCAATTAAACCCCGAGGAGGAGCAGGCAGAGGTCAGCCCTGGCTGCCACATCTGAGCCCAGCCCAGCCCTGCTGGCTCCTCTGCTCCTGCAGGGAGTGACACTGCAGGTGCCAGGCAGCTCTGCCACCAGCAACTCACCCTGGCAGTCCAGGGCTCAAACTGAATTAACTCTCCTATTTTTGTATTTTTTTTATTAATTATATTTTTATATTTTTAATTTCTAGAAGCAACTGTAGCATTTGAAAATATTTTTAATTAGCCACAGAAATTAATATTTGTCCATATCAGATCCATGTGGAACCCACCACCACAGGCTCAGGGCAGAGGAGCATTTTAATCTGTTTTCATCCCTTTCGCTGCACTTCCTTCAAGGAAAACCATTCAGAGGAGGCATTTCCAGAACTTAAACAGCTCTATAGGAAAATTCAGGTGTAGATCCTGCTTCCAAAGGGAAAGGAAGGCATTCCCAGTGCTTTTAGCTTCCTCATTCCATGAGCAAAGCTCATCAAATAAAGACACATCACCCACCCTCCATCCTCCTCCTCTCCTGACTGTGCCCAAGCTCAGGGGCAGATTTTGATCTCAACTTTCATGCTGAGCTTTCAGGGAAGTTTGAGTCTAAACAAAGTAAAAAACCTGGAAATTGCTCCTTTCTTTATTTCCCAGGACAAGGAGGTCTGTATTTTTCTTCTAAACTTACAATAACAATCATGTCTTTCCTGCCACATTTTCTATGGACTCTTAGTGGGAATAATATCACAAAGTAGGATGTGGGCAAGGACAATGTGCTGGGTTTAATGTCCACTCAGCCCAAGCCTTTCTGAAAGCTTTAATGTGCCAATGCATAAAAAATAACCACAAGTTACAGCTGAATTCAGATTCTTGAAAAAAAAATTAAAAAAAATTAAAAATTAAATTCCCCTCCTTTATGCAGAGACTAAAGTTAAAGACAGGCCTTTTTAGCAATAAAAGGTAGCTACATGACATTTTTCAAGTTCACTGAAGGGCTGCATTGCTTTACCAGAAACACCAGCACGTAAATCTCAGCGTTGTCAGCAACTGGCATGACAGACTGGTGCAAGGGGCTAAAAATATCCCAGAGTTCTGTCACTGGAACACAAGTTGGGGAAGTAAAACTCCTAAATCTAAAATAACTTCTGGTGCTCCCAGCACTGCAGTTACATCAAATAAACCTCCAGGACTCTCAGGGCAGCCCCCAAGCTCTGCTGCTGGGAGGAACTGGGACCCCAAAATCCCTGCAGTGAGTTTAGCACGGGGTTTTCTTGGGGTGCAGGTGAGGATTCCGTGGATTTCTGCTTCCTTTCCTTCTCCCTGTTTAATTCATTACCCAATTCATAAATCTGAATTTCCCATGGATTTAGCAAGGTCAGGAAACAAAGAGGAGGGAAAAGGTTTTTTAGAGACCCCATGAGCAAACCCCCTCCTGGAGCACAGCTGGAGCTCCATCTCAGCAATTCCAGCACCATTCCTTGAGCTGGAACAGCCCAAACTCCTCAACCCCATGAAATGGAAAAGAACTTTCCAGGGACAAACTTACCCCTTGGCTTCCTTGAAACTGGATGACTGGTTTTGACGTCACAGCATCCTACAAAAACAAGTGGAAAAACAGAAATTACCTCAGAGAAATTCCCAACTCCGCCAAGTTTAGAATTCACCAAGCTGCACTCGAGCTTGATTTTTCACCTGGATTTTTTACTTTCCTTATTGTTTTTTCAAGGGGAAAGGTCAGAGAAGTGTGTATTTCAAACAAGAAAGCAGAAAAAAGCCCTGAAACAGTGATTTGTGCCAGGAAAAGGATAAGCTGAGGTCACCCTGAGCCCAGGAGAGCAGCAGCTCAGAGGTGACACTTGGTTCCTCCTGACCCTCCACCACATTCTGGGCACAGAGCAGCTCAGCTTTGGTGCTTATGTAAGTTTGGAGTTAAAAAATGGACACTTGAGGGGAAAATTTATTCCAGCTCTCGGCCTGAGAGGACGCAAAGTGAATTTTTTCCAGGAGAAAGCTGGCAACCCTTTGGAAAAGCAAACTGCAGCTCCGTTGCAAAATCCTCTTGTTCCTTTGCCTGTTTCAACAATCGGCCTCTTCCTCCAGGCTCAGCTGCTTACATTTAAAAATTGTATTCCTGTGACTCTAAAATGCTCCATTTTCAGCCTTTTTGCCTCGCTGATTTCAGAGATCCCACAGACACCTCAATTCCAACTCTCACCTGCGGTTTTAATTGAAGTAAAAAGTACCAGAGCCGACCCAAGGCAGGCTGAGTTTGGATTTCCCCCATTCCAGCAGAATTGGGGCTGTGGATGTTTCCTTTCCTAAATCACACAAAGCATCCAAGACAGGAATTGTGCTCCATGGGGCTGGTGGGACCCCACTGTGAAGCTTTCCAAAGGGACAGAAGAATTTATAAAGAAGATGACAGCATCATTTATGAGTGCAAATGTTGTCATGTGTATGGGAGACACATTTCTATGGGAAAGCCACCAGGAATTTGGGAGAAACGAGCCCAAAACGTGAGTTGGATTGTACTGTTTGTGTCACCCAATTTCCAATGAATTAGAGAAACAGATATTTAAATTTTAGCAGCAAGAGAGTTAAACAGCTTGAAATTCATGAAGTTAACCATCCCTCATAAAACTTTTCCAGCACAGCAGGGAAGAATCTCAGGCACGACATCCACAAAAAATGGATAAATTCACCAACAAAATAAAAACCCTTTTAGGCCAGATAAAGCTAACAAAAGTTGGATGGATAAAGGAACCCAAGACAGAGCCCATCCAATGGGATTGCCCAGCTCTGCATCACACCCAGGATCATTACAGGACATTTATGATGCTGAGGAAAGCAGGAACACGCTCGGAGCTGACAGCACTCCCTGCGTGCTGGATAAAGAATTTTATAGACCCAGAACAACCTTTAGAAAAGCACCAATAAATAACATCTTGGTACAAAGATCACTGGATTCCTCGAGTGCCACGACACTGCATTCCACAGCACACTGTTCATGGACAGCCTGGCCAGCTTTTTGTTCCCCGTGTCCAGAAATTCACAGCAACATACTTGAGCAAACAAGCATTTGAAACATGATAAAAATCTGGATTTAAGAAAAAAAAAATAAAAATCAAACCAAGCCATGTGGTTCTTGTACAGCAAATTACAGATTTGGGAAGTTCTCTCTTCTGGAAAGTTGTTTAAAGGGAATAAAAAGGGGGTAAGGAGGATGGAAGTGGAATAAGGAGGCAGGAGCAGAAGTCCTGATGCACAAATCAGACATGGTTTAATTACAGAACTTCTAAATCCCACAACCTACAAATAAACTGCTCTGAAGTGAATGGGTAACATCAGCTTTATGCAATTCAATGGCAGAGCTGAGATGTATTCCCAAAATTCAGCATTTCTGCCTGTGCCTGTTTGGGATCCCTGTGGAGGAAAAAATCAGTGTTGGAGTTCCCAGGCAGGCTCCAGAGGGGATCACAGATGGATCTGGATGGACACTGCAAACTCCAGTTCCCTTTGGAGGCAGGGAAGGATTTTGGGATCTCAGCAGCACCATCCTGACCCTCCCTGATGTCCAATTCCCCAGTTCCAGCTCCTTCAGGGGGCTCATGGAAGAGGAGAGCACACTGCACACCCTGAACTGATTAAGGATGTGACTCTGAGTACCTTTATTAGGTGAAATTAACTCCCTGCATGGACACCTTCATTCAGAACAAAAAGAACAGATGAATGACGTGAAACCAAACTAAAACCACATTTCCATTTTTATCTCCATTTGGATGAACAGCCCTGATCATCGAGTTCCTGCTGCCCTTTCCAAAACCCCTGTGTCATTCTGTGAGGAGTCACCTCAGAGTCACCCAATTCCTGTTCCTCAGTGATGCCATGACTGCATTTCCTGTGTCAGTTCCTACGAATGCCATTCCATCCCTCCTGAGGGGAACTTGGCCTTTCCAACTAAACCAAGGCACCAACTCAGCCCTGCATGCAGCAAATCCTTGGCAAATCAAGGGTGCTGATGAAACCTCAGCTTTGTGCTCAAACAAGAGGAAAACCAGGCAGATTTGTCCAAGCAAAGGGGCACAACCTCATCCCCTTCCAATGAATTCCAAGACACTCTCTGGGTTTAAAAACAGCTGGTGAAAGATAAAAATCTAAGGAAGAAAAGCACAATCTGGGTACTCTGCAGCAGGTTTTGTGCTGCTGCCAGGTACCAGATACTCATCCCTGCAGCTCATCCATGAGGCGGGATGGAAGGAATACAATTCCTGAGATCTTCCTGGGATCTCTGGGACTAGGGAACAAGCATGAAGGAGCACAATTCCTAGGATCTGTGGGACCAGAAAACACAATTCCTGGGATCTGTGGGGAACCCCACACAAGAACCTGCAGCTCCCAGAGGCAACAAAGCCCCTTTAAGCTCACCTCAGCTGCAGGAATTCCATCCCTGCCCCGCCACTGTCCCAGCTGAACGCCCCCTGAGCAGCTGGAAGGTTGGCAGAGCATTCCCAAAGCTCCAGAGGCTGCCAGGTGCCACAAGGAGCTGTGTCAAACTTGCTCTGGAAGGCAAAGGAGCTGCAGGGCCCCTGCTGCAGCCCCAGAGCTCTGCAGGAACAACTCCCACAGGAACATCCAAGCCACAGCTGCAGCTCTGAGATCCACCCAGACTGGAATGACCACTCCAGCCTCTGCACCTGAGTGCAAACAGACCCTCAGAAATGGCCTGGCCAGCATCTACCCCATAAAATGTCATTGATTTCCCATCAGGAAAGAGAACTGCCTCACGTCCATGCTCATTCTCTGCTTTCCACAGCTCCTGCTGCACTCCCTGGGAATGAGGGAGAAATAAAACCCTTGAAGCTCTGCTCTGGGATGCCAACATGAATAAAAACCCCACAGACCCAAGTGGCTTTTGTCAGCCCTCCACATGCCATAAGATTATTTCAAAAGTCATGAGATTAAACCAGAAAAACCCCAAAACTCATCCCAAAGCTCCCACAGGATCTTTGGCTTTTATTATCACAGCATTCTGCTCATCCTTTAGTTTCCCCAGGCTAGAGGGGAGCAAGAAACCCCAAACAGAGACTCTAAGAGCTCACAGAGGTGGTGGCAACGCACAAACACTGCTCACACTTAAATACTCCAGGTGTGGAAGCTGAGGAAAAATAAGAGAGCATCAATAAAATATGGAAGAATTGAATGTAAAATGAATGATTTTATCAGGGCTGACTGAAGCTGGCAGAAGGTTTTCAATACCTTTAGAGGAAAAGCTGGATGGGAAGTTCCTACCCAGCATCAGAAAGGACACTGGAAACACTCAGCTCAAGGAGCCAGCTGGAAGCCTCTCTGTTCCTTCAGGGAAATACAGATAATTAAAGAAGACATCATTTTGGGAAGTTCTGTCGTGTATTTACTGGAATTTATACTGCAGGCTGTGTCCTATGGAAAATGTTTGCCTAAACTCAGTATTGATGTGTTTGTGTGTTTTGTTGGAAGTTCAGAGCCACCAGTGCTCAGAGTGCAACTGAAAATTTACCCTTATTTGTGCTGGAACAAGGGCATCATTTTCAGAATTTAAAGCTTCTTACAAACAGTTAAAATTAGCAGCAAGAATTCCA
Organism: Melospiza melodia melodia; assembly: GCF_035770615.1. Lineage (NCBI taxonomy): Eukaryota > Metazoa > Chordata > Aves > Passeriformes > Passerellidae > Melospiza > Melospiza melodia. Next base: position 31,064,116 of record NC_086200.1, read on the forward strand.
ATAAATATAGAGAGAAACTATAAAATCCTGCTGAGCGGGGCTGGCATTATTGGGATGTTTCCAACCATCATGAGCAATTCCAGGTAAAACCAGTGCCCAGGTAAAGCTGCTGCACCTCAGCAAGCACTTACAAAAATGGGAACAACAAGAAATTGCTTCAAAAGCACAAATTTCAGACTCTGTGATGGCCCAGACTCCAGGTTCCTCTTTAATTCTTTGGTTATGACTGGTTTATGTTCCTTTAGCCCACACAGCAAGGTCTAAATATAGGCAGGGCTGCCTCCCAGCACAGCTGGGCTAAAGGTGGGGTAAAAACACCCCAAATCCAGGAGGATCCTCAGTTCCTGCACACCACCCAGACTGCACTTTCCATTTATATTTCTGTTTTTATATTTCTGTTTTGCCCCCAAGAGCAAAGCAAAGCAGAGCCCAAAGGCAGAGCAGATCCACCCCGGCCCAGGGGACAGCTGAGAGTCCCTGAGTTCATTAACAGCAAGAAACCCAAATCCCAGGGGAAAGGAGCCCCTGGAAGAGCCCCCAGCTCCCAGGGAGGCTGTGGCAGCTCTGCTGGCAGCCAATTAGCCCAGGCTGGCCCAGGAGAGAGCACTGAGGCTGCTCCCACTGTCCCAAGGCTGGTATTCACCTCCTCCCAGAAACTCAGCAGCCAGAAAAGCCTCCTGAATATTCCCTTTTTCATGTCCCATCTATTACTCGTGGAATTAAAGCACAGCCTCCCCTGCAACACAATTTCCATCTGCAATTTGGGGCCTCTCAAGGATCCCGTTTGAAGTTGAGCACAGATGGGACGGAGCCGGCTGCGAGTCCAAAATTACAGTTTTGCTATTCAAATCCAACATTCTCATGTAGAGAGCCCTGGAAATTCCATGTGAATGCAGCAGTGTTTGAGGCTTCCCACTCAGGAGAGGAGCCAGGTGAGCTTGGGGATGCTGCTGGAGGATCTGGGGCTCACCCACGTCCTTGCAGGGATGCTGATGGGATCCTGCACACCCCAGGCAGGGCAACCCCCAAATTACCCCATGGGCACCTCTGCTCACTCCTCCCCTCCGAGATAATCCCCCATGATCCAGCGCTCTCCCCAGCATTTAAAAGAATTTATTTCGATAATCCCATTTATCACCCCCATGATCCAGTGCTCCCACAGACCCCCCTCATTTTCCTCTCCCCAACATCTAAAAGAATTTATTTTGGGCAGAAGTGAACACTCGAGCTTTTAACACAAATAATTATTAAAAAAGGTGCTTTTGATGAAGGTTTAAGGGCTGGACTCTCACCAATTACTCTAAACTGTAGTTTGTATTTATTATTTATCATTTGCCTAATAGGCATTAATGGACACATTATCACCATAATATTAAAGCACCTACAAATCCTGCCCAGAAGTACAAGCAGCAATAAAATGCTCAAAAGCTTTTATGTCAGCCAAAACGCTGTGCTGCATGTTTGAAAGTTTTTAATTGCTAAACTGCAAAAGGCACACTGGCTTCTTTGGTTATAATTGCATCGTTTAAAGTGGGCTGTACAGCACAAATGTTGCTTCCTCAGTAGTTTAATTTTCCAGGGTTAAAATTTGAGATTGAAAATAAAGGAGTTTAAAGTGTCAGCTCAAAAAAACCCTCAACTTGATCTGCTGAAATTTATGGTTATGTTAAAGAATTTTACCATTCCCAGGTCCTTATAGAATTTCATTCATTCCCACCTCCAAAGTTACAGAATTTCATTTACCAGTCCCAGCTCGAAAGTTACAGAGTCTCACCACTCCCAGATCCTCAGAGTTACAGAATTTCACCATTCCCAGCTCCAGAGTTACAGAATTTCACCATTCCCAGCTCCTCAGAGTTACAGAATTTCACCATTCTAACAAAATTACCAATGTTACCAGGAAGCATCAGGAGCAGGCTTTGACACCACCACACACTGAGCATCTCAGCTACCATCCCACATGAAATGCAGGAAAACTCCACCTTTGTGCAAAGTTTAGAGAGTAAGACACATGATTAAGTTAAAACCCAAACTGTAGCCTAATGGAAACGCTTTGTCCTGCCCTGTACAGCAGAAAGCCAGGCCCTAAATGGACAATGGGCTGTATCAGCAAAGCAGAGAGCAATTAAACTCCACTGTCATCAAGATGTCACCCCACAGGCACGAGAGCTGAGCCAGCCGTGCAGCCTGTTCCCTCTCGCATGCCTGGAGCTTCTGATCTCGGCTAATCCAGGTTAAAAAGCTGCTCCTGAACAAAATGCAGGGTGTTTGTTGGCTCCCTGCTGCAGCATTCAGCTGGGACTCCAAACGAACTGAGCTGGGCAGGGCTGAGGCAGCCCAGGCCTGCAGCTCTGCAAGGGCCAGAGCTCATTCTGGCAGGAATGAGATGGAATTAGGGGGAAGGAGATGGAATTGGGACACATGAACCCATGGCTCCCCAAATACCCACCCCAAAATCTCAGGACAAGGGATGGAGGTGGGGGCTCTCCAGCCTCAGTGATAGGCTGCAGCACATGGTGATTTTTGCCAGATTCCCACTGTTTTTTCACAGAATAACAGAATGGTTTGGGTTGGCAGGGACCTTAAATCCCATCCAGATCCACCCCCAGCCACGGGCAGGGACGCTGTCGCTATCCTAAGTTGCTCAAGCCCAGCAAAACTTTTTTGTTTCAATTTGGTAACTCCAAGTAAAACTTTCCAGCACTTCAAAGCCATCTTCTGCTTCCTAGCACATCATTAAGTGATGATTTTTCTGTGTTTCCCAAAAAAAAAGCTTTAAACTCCCAAAGAACAGACAGCTCTGACACAGTCTGATCCCCTGGTCATCCTCAGCCAGCTCGGGAAAGGTGGACTGGGAAAGGAGCTGCAGCTCCCCACACACCCCAAAAAGCCCTGGGACACCCACACTGCTCCTGAGCACCAAGGCAGGATGTTTGGCCAACACAAGGTGCAGGTGCTTTCCACCAGGAAGGAAAGCTGGGCACAGAGGCAATTTAGGCAATGCCTTTCAGGAAGAAAATGAAAAGGAGGCTCAAATCCTTGGAGAAATAATTAAAGTATTGTGAATTGGTATCGAGTTTGCTCAGCCCACTGCGGAGCAGGAGACTTTGTTTGGCTGGAGCAGAGCCTGGCTCTGGCAAACAGAGCAGCCCCATCCCTGGGCTGAGCCTTCCCCAGAGCAGGAACCACCAAATGCCCTCCTGCAATCCCAAATTTCCATTCCCAAATGCCTTCCTGCAATCCCAAATTTCCATTCCCAAATGCCTTCCTGCAATCCCAAATTTCCATTCCCAAATGCCCTCCTGCAATCCCAAATTTCCATGGCACTGCAGAACTGAGGAACTCTTTCATGAGCACAGACATGGAGAGGGATTTGCTCTGCAATAAATGCAAACACAGAGAGAGAAAAGGCTGCAAGGAGGAAATGCTGTCTCCAAAGGAAATTCCAGCTTGTTTATGCAGAGGACACTGAAGAGTTAAATGCACCTGTCTGCAGGGACAGGCTCACCTGCCAGGGCGTGGGGAGACACACTGCAAGAGGACAAGAAAATACAGGTTCATTACAAGAGCTACAACATTTTCATTCCAGACACAGCTCCCTTGGGGATGGCCAGGCAGGCACTGGGTCCATTGCTGCTTCCTGGACACCCAACCTCACTGCTGGATGGGATCTGGGGGCTTCTGGCTGAAGGTGGAAAACGGGAAAACCACCCCAAAACCAGAGGGGACTCCAAATGCAGCCCCGAAAACGAGAGGGCTTCAAACCCACCCCAAAAGCAGAGAGAACTCCAAATGCAGCCCCAAAAACGAGAGGGCTTCCAACCCACCCCAAAAACGAGAGGGCTTCAAACCCACCCCAAAAACGAGAGGGGCTTCCAGCCCACCCCAAAAGCAGAGCGCTCTGAGGCCAGGGGGAAGCTGGGTGGCAGGAAAAAGGAAAATATCAAGGAGGATTTGTGGCTCCCAATTAACTGAGCAGGCTGCAGATCTCAGGAGCAGGGGCAGGAGTGGCCTCCTGTGGGAATCCAGCTTGGGACACTCTGGGCACGTTTCCCAACGGGACAGCTCTCCTTTTTTTAACTTGGTGTTTTCCCTCTTTGCCTCTGCGCTGAGCTAAGGCAGACCTGCTCATTAAGGAGAGCAATAATCATAAAGTCTCATCAGCAGGCTGCCACAAGGGCTGTAATGATGATTATCTGCAGTTTAATCATGACAAACTCCCACCAATCCCACTGTTAACAAGATGGGGCTGCTCAGGGAGGCTTTGTCAGAGGAGCAGGAGCCAACTCCCACGGCTTCCAAGGGCTCAGGGAGGAAAGGGTTTGGGAGGAAAAAAGCTCCTTTGCACCCCTGTGCAGCTCCCAGTGCTTGGAACTGATCAAAGCAGGCAGAATCAATTAAAAGTGGCAATAATGAAAGAATTAGCAAGTCACAGAACACGGTGCCCGTTTTGGAGTGTAATAACCCAGGAGTTTCCTTCCTGCAAGTAAAAATCCTCCCAGTTTTGATACAATTGCTGCATCTCCCTGCAAAGGAAGTCTCATTTTGTGTGAGTGGATTTTCTGCATCCGCTGCTCCCTCCAGAAGGGTGTTCCAGACCCTCCCTGACACTGAGAACCAGACACCCTCAAAGCTATTTTAATTTAATTGCTCAGTGCTGCATTCTCGAGTCAGAACTGTCCATTCAAACACCTTTACCTTTATTTCAGCCTTGTCCTGTTCTCCTCGAGGCAGAGGTTCAAGGATCCCTTTCCCTTTTCCACAAGCACACCAGAAATCAGCAGAATTCTGCACTAACTCTTCTTTTTATCACCCTTTTTCCTGAAGGGATTTCTCTCCTCTAACTCCAACTAAAAGCAATAAAAGGTAAAAGTGGGAAAGCATAAAACAAGTTGCAACAACATTTCCCAAAGCCCTCCTCCAAAGATAATGCTGTGCTGGCAAATTCAAATTGCAGGAAAAAGAAATAAAAATAATCAAGTCCAAACCTAGAAATAAGTCCTATTGTTTTATGACTTGCAACTAATTTGAGACAGAGTTAAATGAACAAATCCCAATGCTCATCCCTTATTAAAAGTAGCAAATCTAGAGTAGGTTGTTTACACAGGAAAGAAGTGGCTGAAGTAAAATTAATTTTGAATTCAAGTCTGCTCACATGGCTCAAGTCTGCACTGCCTGGCTTTTACAGTTACAGTAAATTAAAGACAGGGTAGGAAAAAGGAAGGTAAATATTGGTATTTCTAAAGTGCAGGCAAAGGAAAGCAAACCCTTAGACTTGTTTTTCAAACACGTGGATTTGCTTTGAAGCACTGTTTTCAACAAAAAACATTATTGCAGAAGGAAGCTTCCTGTTCTGCCTCCCTATACTGGAAATAGTAATAATATTAAATATGATATTAAATATTATATAAATATGATATTAAATGATACTACATATGATACTAAATAGTATATAGAATATCATATTAAATATGATATTATGTGTGATGTTAAATTTGATGTTAAATGTGATATTAAATATTCCTCTAAGAGAAGTCCAGCAGCATCTGCAGCATCTGCACATTGCAAGGCAATTCAGAGACCTCAGTTTGGCAAGAATCCCATTAAGACATCCATGCCCAAAATTCCCTGGGCAATCATCTCTTGCATGCAACACTGCTTGTTTTTGCAGTGTTTTATTGGAGTTATCAGACGATCCTGTTAAACTGGGAAAGGACAGAGGGGAAAACAACAACACCACAGCAACAAAACTGGCAAAGGAAACTGAATCATCCAAAATCCCCAACTCTGCTAAAGGTGACAGCAGTGCTGGTGTTCCCTGGAGGATTCACTTGTTATGAGCCAAGAATTCAGGGGGGTTAGATGCTTTCAGATTAATGTTTTAAGAGTCATTCCTGTTGAACACGACACCTTGAATGAATGAAGCCTTCTGTGCTGTCTCTGGCAGCAGAGGGAAGTTTGCTGATTTCAGGGTGCTGGAGATGTGGCCACCTCTGCAACAGCCCCAGAAACCTTGTGGAAATTACAAGAAAAACAAATTTCCATCACACAAATCACTTGGCTCGCTGCTGTCCCTCCTGGAGATTTTCCCTGATTTGAGCCTTTCTGAAGCAATGCAGCAATGCAGTTTTGGGGCTCAGAGGGTAAAATAATTAAAAGCCTTTCCAGGCCCAGCTGTATCAAATGTAGCTACTACCAGTATTTTGCTTTCTGCACTGCACAAAACGCCCAAGTGCCAGGAGAAAATGCTTCCCAAATTAAGACAGAAGTGTGTCACGATAGCACATCTCAACTCCCCCTCATCCCCACCAGGGATAAATAAAGCTCCCAGAACTGACTGAGGCACCCAAGCTCCTCCATGCCAGGCTGAGGGCCACACAAGTGATGGGAAGAGACTCCAGAGCCACATTGAGGGCTGGGATCTGTTCCTTAAATAAAACATTTCAGTCCTGGAACAAACTGCACACCCACCTGTCCAACACAGGCCATGTTTCCCAGATGGAAAGAGCTGCATCAATCTGGTACCTGCAAACCAGGGATCCTCAAATCCTAGGAAAACCAGGGAATCACTGAACTCCCTGAGCTGGAAGGGATTCCCAACAAGGAATATCAAAGTGCAGCTCCTGGCCCTGCACAGACACCCCAACAATCCCACCCTGTGCCTGGATGGGGATTCCTGAAAACAACCACAGAGCAGCAGGAGACACACGAAGGAAGAAAATTAAAAAGAGCTTCATAAACAACTTGGAAAAAACTTTTCAGAGACAACAGCTCAGGCATAATTTTCAAACCACAACCTTTAAGTTAGGCTGAAAAGTAAGGATTCATTTAAATCCCACTGATGCTGGAATGCCCAAGGATTCCAGCACTGGCTGGCTCCAAGTCTGCCTCAGAGAAAGGGAGAGCGATACTCTTGAATTACACCAGGTGGATTGCACTGAACACTGAGGCACCTCAGCTCAAGCACCATTCCAAGAATAGTTTTGTAAAAAAGCTGAATGGGTCCAGTCAGCTACAACTCAGCTAAAAATAAATCTCTTAAATGCCTTCCAATATACCTGCATTGCTGTGTTCTTGGGCAACCTGAGGGTTTCCAATAATTATTATTGTTTTTAAGCTGTTTTCTTTCACCCATCAGGTTAAAAAGCCACACAGGCACAAAGAGAAGCTGGCTAAGTACAGCTCCAAAATTGCCAGCAAATGTACACTTAAGAGAGAGCTGGTGGAAAAATCTGTCAGTTTGGCATCTGCAGCATTGTGTGTAACAAAAAAAGGTAATTCACCTTTTCAGCCCCAATCAAGGTAACATGGCTGTTCCAGCCAAGATGTTATTGGGAGCAGTTTTACTGTGTCAGGCTGCTCACACAGCAAGCTGAGACACTTAATACGTGAAAATTAAAGCGAGAGATTAAACACAGCAACACTGGGTTACAACTTATAAAACAGGAACGGTGAAATATCAGAAGCTGACGGTTGTTTCTGACCTAGTTTTCACTGGAGAACAGTCAAAGAGCTGAAAAGACTGAGGCGAGGCTGAAGGTGCTGAAATTCCAGTAGTGCTGGGGAACAGGATTAGAGGAAAAGCCTTCAGACATTCAAAGGGCTGAGGGAGCGTCACAGGGAGGTACAAGCTTGGCCTCAGTGACATCCCGGGGAGCAGCAGGGACAGCAGGGCTCCAGCCAGCTGGGGATGAAGTCAGAGTGGCCCAGCACCTCCTCAAAGGGGCAGCAGGAGGCCAGGATGAGGAGGAGAGAAAACCTCAAACACGGGAGAGAATCGTTTTAAAAACATCGTGCCTGGATTTCAGGAGGTATTTTCGTTGCTCTTCTTCTGAGAACACAAATGTGCTGTCACACACCTGGGCTCATTTGAATAACAAGAGGAAAAATTAAACCCCTTTATGCAAGAGAACTGCGAGTACCAGGAGAGATGCGGGGAGGGAGGGCTGCTGAGAGGAAAGCCAGGTGATCCCATCCCTGTAAGCTGTTCACATGTCTCCCTCTGTTCTGCAGCTCCAAATTTACTTCCACCAGGCAGCTCCACGCTGCTTTTAAGCCTCATTAAGGAGCACTATGTTGCTGGGCTGACATGTCAGATTTTTAAATGACCTTTGGACCGACAACAGCGTTACCAAGCTGCTAAGAACAGGGGGACAAAAAAAAAACCAAAAAACAACAAACCAAACAAGTGGTTTTCCATGATTAGGAGAGGTACGCCGTGGCTGTTTGCGTTTATCCGAGCTCCAAAAAAACTCCCACCTGTCAGGAAAGCGAGCCATAAAAAAAAAAAAGAGCAATTCTCTCTGAAGGGCAACTGTGACGGCATCAGCACTGCTGGCCATTCTTAACGTGGGACTTATCACACAAGGTAAACAGGAGTGACTATCAGTTAATGAACAACACAACCCCGAGGCTGAATTTTAAAGAGCGTGTTCTCCACTGCAATCTTTTAATGAAAATACAGCAGTTCAAACCCACCGAACTTGCTTACAAAAGTCTCATTTATTTTAGGACATATTAAGACACCAGGGCTGATTCACTTGCCTATGTGCTCATAAGGTGGCTTAAATGAGCTGCTGAAACATCAGAACGATTCTTATCTTCCACAGGGCTTTACTCCTTTTCTTGCAAGACGAAAATATAGAAAGACAATTGAGAGATCAGATTGACGAACCCGTCCAACCATCCCGGAGCAGATCTCGCCTCACACTGCTGAGCTCAGGAAAACAAGCCTGGGCCAGTTCTGTGCTCCCTGTGCCCAGCTATATCCTATTGACACTCGGAGGGAACAGTAATTACTAGTCTGAGAAAGTTCTGCTGGAGATGATCTTCAGACGCTCCTCACAGTGCTGCTGGTGGAGGCTGAGATACAGCAGAGTCAGAGGCTGGATCCTGAAGGAATCCCAGAGAAACCCCACCAGCAGCACCCCACGAGCCAGAGCAACCCCAAAAGTCAAATCAAGATGCTCAGACACAGATTCTTTTGGCCTCCAGGCAAACAGAGGTGCTCCAACACCAGCCAGGACAGAGGGAACACAACCTGACAGACATTCGGAATTCAGCAGGGGTGTCACCCAAATTCCTGCCATCTCCACAGGGGACAAAGCAACAAAGCACTCAAATATTCCAGGTTTTTTCCTATCACTGAGGGAAGCTGCCCAAGAAAAATCCAGCTGAGCACACTGAGCAAGAGAACCTCTCTAGATTTCCTGCCACGACAGAACCTTGTGTTACATACCCTCTGCTAACAGCCTCCTCCAGCTTCCAGGGATGCTTTCTCCAGGAGAAGAGCGAAGGCAGTTGCCTGAAGAAGTTAAATTAGGTGCTGCCTTCACTTCAGCAAGAAGCACAGAACCTGCACTGTTTCAGCTACCTCTGTATTTGCACTGCCAGGCTGGTCAGCAACAAACCTGCTCCAAAAATAAAGCCACAAACAGTAAAAGAAAGAACACACTCTTCTCAACTGGCAAAAATCTGCCTAAAAAATAAGTCAGATGTTTCTTTGCTCTCCGCAAGGACACCTGAGAAAGTTCAGGTTACAACGAATTCCAAAAATAAACATGAAAAATTTTCAGATAAGAAGAGGAAAAACATACCGGGGCTGCTGACCAAACAGGGAGCGACCACAGTGCCACGAAAAGCCTCCCCAGGCCTGAGCCCAGCAGCCCTCAGAGAATTCAGACGTTCAGACAGAATCTCTCTTGCCTGACAGAGGTAGCTCAGCCAATTCACACATGCAAAAGAAGTGGTGTGGCCACTGAGCCGGCACTTAATTGTCTGACCAGAATTTTTGGTCTAAATTTAACAATCCAGGCAAGTCATAGTTAGCTGGAACGTTTTGCTCTCTTAGCCCATCTGAGTTAGGGTAAATGTGTTTCTTCCTGCTGTCAGCGTCAGTAAATTTAGTCTTAATGACAAGTAAAAGGTCTTTAGATGCAGTTAAATGGCTTTAATTGTATGAGAGAGCTCAAACTTGCAGCCCGATGCAGGCAGCACCCACATTAGGTACAGCTCCAAATGCTTGCAGGAAGGTTGTGGAAACATGCCTGGAACTATAACATCAAACCTTCCAGGTAATAAATCTGTTTCTTCTCCCCCTTCACGTTAAGAAACCCCCAAGTGCTCTAGATTTTAATGCAGTAAGAACAAAGTCCGTAATTCATGAGCAGAAAAATGTTTGCTGTTGGTTTTAATCACCACCACGTTCCACATCAACCCCGGCGCCCATTCCAAACACATCCAAGATATCCCATTCACGTCCCTAAAGGTTAAATATGTTTTACTTTATCCATTACTGCCTCCCTCTTCCCATTTCCACATTTGCAAAGATTAAACACGAAGCCGCTTCCTGAGCAGAGCTGGGCGTTTGGGACTCTCCACCAGCTCCAGGACTCCAGGCTGGGAGAACTGGTTTGTGACAATGCTCCTGTGGAAAACCAGCCTTTATTTCTGGAATAAAACCAGGGATTGGCAGCTGTGACACGTGCAGGAACACGGGAGCTTTCAGACGCTTAGCCACCTCAGGGGCATTAGGGAATGAAGCCCTGAACGAGGCAGGGAGCATTTGGGATTTGCAGCAGGACAAGCAGCAGCAGCTTCCCACAAAACACTCAGATAACCGAAGGTTCTTTTGAGGGGTGACTAAATGAGAGAAGGAAGCAGAGCTGGTGGCCAGGACCACCAGGCTGCCATCAAAACACAGCTGCCCTGCAAGGACACGGCGTGGCAACAGGAGCAAGGTCACAGCCACGGGTGTCACTGAAAGCACTTTTCAAAAGAAATTGGTCGCAGAGCTCCTACGCACTTCTTAAGGGACTATTTATGGGAGCAGAAGTTGTTCTTAATTCTGCGAGAAGCAGAAGCAGAGGTCACCATTGGGGCTCCGGCAGCTCTTGAGGGCTCAACATCCCTGGCAGGGGGAACAGGTGCTGCCAGGCTTTTCAAAAATCTATTTTAACGCCACAGGAACTCTGCTTTCGGAGCAAAGTCCTGCTCAGCACTGCCTGCAGTCAGCAGGATCTGAAGGAAACGCAGACACCCTGTGACAGAGGCTCCGACCTTCCCAGCTCCGTCACTTTACAGCAGTTTCGCTCTGAATCACGAATTTCCGCCTCCGTTGGGCCGGCTGCCGGAGCCCCACAAAGTCAGGCAGTTAAATTAATGAGCTGCTGTCACCGAACCGGGGCGGCCACACCGTCCCTGGGCAAGTGGCAGACGCACAGGGAGCACTTCAAAGGCTCTGAGAGCCTCCCTGGGAGCGAGGGCTGCTCCCCAGCCCAGCAGCCCGGTGCAAGGTGAGCCCAGCCAGGGCCGCCTCGCCGGCCTTATAAGGCTTCCAAGGCTCCATTTCCGCTTGCCCAAGCCCAGGCAGGGTGGAAAATTCGCTTCCTCGCTACTCCGCCCATGCCGGGCTCCAAAAAGCATCCACTGAACGCTGCGTGGGGAAGGAATGGAAGAATTGACACTCAGATCCCTGGAGGAGGTGAAGCCTCGGCTCTGGCATAACCCTGGGGCGCCTCAAACACCGGGGAGCAGAGGGAACCTGGAACCACTGCTTTGATTCTCTGCATCCCCTGTGAAAAACTCTCATTTTTTCTTGCTATTCAGCTGCACTTAAGCCTTTCACGTTTGATGGCAGCAAGCTTTACAGGTTAACAAGGAGTTGGGAACATTATTTCCTTTCACCGATTTAGCCATAATACACTTTATTATACACCGGGAGCACAGAAAACAGCCCTGGCTCAGGGTTCCACGCAGTTTTTGCACAAGTCAGTATTACTGTGAGCAATTCTGAAGCCAGCTCTACCTCCTGGTCACAGTGAGGTCTGTGTTATCCAGGTCTGGTGCCATTATCAACTTCTCTGAGCATCACAAACAGACCGACCCTCCTATTCACTAAACTAACACAGCCACATCCATCATCCTCAACATCCACCAGTGCTGGCAAAAAACGAAGCCCAGTGTACGCAGGCAATTAAAAAGCTGCTTAATTTTCAATAAATGCTCTCCTCCTGTGGATTATAAAGTTGTTTTTAACTTTTTTCACATCAAGCTCATCCCTTTTTTCACAGCAGATTCCTCTCAGTGCAAGAAGCAGAGATTTATCTGCAGCCATCAGTGGCTTGTCCTCGCTCTCACCTGCTGCTCACCAAATGGCAGAGCCCAGCTCATCCACACACAGATTTTCTCAAAAGACACAAAAAAATGGTGGCAAAGGAGCTTATAAAACCAAGTTTTACCCATTCCCTTGTTGCCTTCTTTTCTGGGGACTGGGGAAGGCAAAAACACAGCCCGTTTGAGTTTCTCATGGAAACCAGGAGCCAAAACCAACTGAAATCAGCGCCGGAGCTGGAAAGGTACAACAAAACTCACACAAACATAAAGTCTAGACACTGAAATGTGGAAATATGATTCAAATAACCACAACTGGCACATAACACACTGATTGCAGCCCATCGCAGAATGGGCCTCAGTGGGGAGGAATATAGAAGGAAGATTAAATTAGTTCTTCCACCTCAGTTGTAGAAAATATGGATCCTGTGGGCACAGTGATGTGGATTGAGCCGGAGTTTCTTCCGTCCTGCTGGGATTTTTGTTAGGATTTTAAGTAACACACATCTGCTCTTGCTAAGTAACAACAATCAGCTTAAACTTCATATCGAATCATAGAATCACAGAGTGTTTTGGGCTAGAGAAAAAAAATCACTAAATTCAGTTTATTCCAGGAGCAGGGACACCTTCCACTATCCCAGGTTGCTCCAAGCTGGCCTGGGACACCTCCAGCTCCTCCAGACCTGCTCCTGCCTCCCCATCACTGATCCCACATGAACCTGCCCCGGCTGCCACATGGCTGCTCTTATCAAAGCATGGCTGAACTCATACATGCTCAAAACACAGAGCCAAGTAGCCAAGAGGATGTTTGTGCTGATGAAATCTAAATACTACAGAGATTGAGGCAATCGGTTGCTCTCAGGAAGTTTTGTGGTACCTGTGAGCTGCATCACGTGTGGACACCAACCTCAAGGACAAAGTCTGCGTCTACCATTAAACCCAACAGCACAGGATGGAGCCCAAAAGGAGAAATAGCTCAGCTTTCCACAAAAATCTGCACTGAAGTGATCTCTCCTGCATAAAAGGGAGAGCAGAGGGTTAACCCTGGACCAGAGCAGGGAAGACTCCAGGTGGGTGGAGGGGGACAGCTCAGTCAAGCCCTGCTCACCAGTGCTGACCTCTTTTTGAGTTTAACAAATGCTGGTTTCTTTAAATTAGAAAAAGGCACTAGTCCAATGTAAAGAAAGGAGAGACCAAGTGCACGGAGCTGTGTTTTCTCTAGACTGTAATGCAGCAAGGATTGGATTTTGGGAAGTCTGCTCTCCCAGTGCAGCAGGGATACACACAGCCCTCAGCAAACTGAGAGGTTTAGCATGCTCTTTAATATATAAATGCTTGGGAAAAAACCCCAAACCCACCAAAATCCCCAGTCAGAAGGCAGTGCCAGATTACCAGGGTGTGCAGAAGTTGCCTTATGTACATGGGATGTTCCTAAGCAACACATGAGCTACTCCAGAAAACTCTTATCAGCAAATCCAACCTCCTTTCCTGGATAATTCATCTAGGTCAAGCTAAGGCACGTTGAACACCAAAGCCCAGTTTTGGTGATGCCTCCTCTGTATCCACCCTGGATGAAATATTAGCACAGTTCAGGTTATCAGCATGTCTTTTCATGAGCATTGAGTTCACTGCAGATAATGGCTCCTCCAGAAACAGCATTAACCTTAATTATTCAGAGGTAACTCTATCCCAACCTTCCTGATGTTGTGATGCTGGGTGAGCTTTCCCCTCCCTCCCAACTTCTCCTTTCCCAAAAACCCAAACAAATCCGGGATATTACAGCAAATGAGGGTGCTCAGCACAGGATCCCAGACACAGGGCATCCCTTCAAAGTCTACCTAACCCCGTGCAGCCACTCCATCCATTCAAACGCATTCTCCTGTGCATTAGCAGCAAAAGCACCAAGTCAGCCAAAATGTATTCTTCTCCCATGGATTAGCTGGCACAAATTAGTACGGGAGTGACGCATGCAGTCTGTCCCTTCCCATTTTCCAACATGCACAAACACCAGGGATTTGGAGACGCTTCACGAGTTTCTGCTTACAAGTTACAGGCGGAGTTTAAATGGTCTGAAACGTGCAAATCGTTCGGGAGATAACACGGCCATTTACCGAGGAGACCTCAAACGCTCCCTCCACAAAGGCTCCCCCCCTCCCTGGGCAGATAAAGGCGCTGCTGCTGCCCCAGCAGAGCCAGCACCAGCAAGGGAACTGCTTCAACAGCCGCCAGCATGTGCCAAGCTGCACCGGGACAAACCCAACCGAGCAGGACAGAGCGCTGCACAGGGCTCAGAAAAGCCCTGGTGCTGGAGGATCACTCGGAGCTGACCAGCAGCAGCCACTCCAGGGTCCTTGGGAGACACACAGTTCTGAAGAGACCTCTGAGCTTCAGATGGAAGTTAAAAAGATATTATAAAGCTTTTCTTTCTGCTGTTTGAGTAAGAAATTAGAATATGCTGAAAAAGAGAAAGGGTTTAATTTCTTAAGGAACACCATCACGACATCCATCTGCCAACTGATGAAATATCCCCCTTGAATTAAAAAAAGAACAACCTAGCCCCATACAAATAACATAAAGGGTTAATCTTCTAGCTTGCTTCCCCCTGTATTGCCAGAGAGCAAAAATTATTAATTCAAATTCAACCTCTCCAATTAATGGTAGGGTATGCTTTGCTGATAAAAAGCAGATCACGTTTGACTAAAAAAAAAAAAAAAAAGCAAGCCCCATCAGTCACAAGGATTCTGTCACAAACTTTCTATTTTCCTTTGGCACATCACCAATTAGACCTAGTTCTTTAGTCTGCTACCACCAGTATAAAAAAAAAAACATAATGGGTTTATAATTTGCCACCAAATCCCATAGCAACTGTACGTCACTTCAGATGTAAATTACAGACAATTCCTTCCAATGCCGTTTGAAAACTATAGAGATGAATCTATAATTTGAGCAGATCCAAATGCTATACGGCTGAGAGAAACAGCTTCCCTAAATAATTGAAAGGAAACTGCCAGGGGCCAAAACACTGCTCGTGCACAATGTTCAGTGTCTCTTTGTCCCCCTGCTTGCCATGGGAGGTGCCACATTCAGGTCAACGTGAAGAAGAGCACCGAGCAGGGGCTGAGCGGCGCAGGGTGTTCTGCAGATCCTGTCCCATTTCTGCTGATGAGCCGTACGTGTGCCATGAGCTTCCTCTCCAGGCTCCTGTGATTCACTCAGTCATGTCACCGACTCACGCTCCCGATGTCGTAAGAGCCTCAATTTTGACGGACTACAGCATCAGTGAATTAATAGGACAGGAAAAAACAGGTTACAGGCAAGGAGGAATGATGCAAAAAGCTCTGAGATAATTCAATGAATTTTGATAGGAAAGGCGGATTGTTCCTCTCCTCCTGACACCTGCGAGCAGCTTTCAATTCTCAAGTCAGCATGAATACACATTACCCTAAAGACCCTGTAATGACAGCACAGCCTTCATTTTGTGTTTCGTGCTTTGAACACAGCAAGATGAAGGAATCTCCACAACCTGCTCCAAAAGCCAGGGCTGGAAAGTTATTTCAATAAATAGCAGCTCCAAGGGGTCGGGTTAACCCTCATTTCCAAGGGATTGCTTCTCTCACGGTCGGTTTTAGGGCAGCACGGGGAAGAGGATTTGGGGAGCCACATCTATCAGACCACAGTCCCAAAATTCAGCTGGGGGAGCACAGGGACAACGTGCTTTGGTTATCTCAGCTTAGTCCCCACTAAATATTTGTGCATCTGCCAAAGTTCACCAGTGAATCAACCGGTGGCTGCAGTTCAAAACGCTCTGGGGTAGCAGGGGCAGAGAGGGACAGAGGGAGCAGGATGTGCTGCTCAGCTCCAGCACCAAGGGATGCTGCAACCTTCTTTAAAGGGTTCTTAAAACCCTCCTAAAACCACCAGAAAGGCAGGACCAGGAGCAGAGCCCAGCCATTGTTAGGTCAACACAAAATGACAGGGAAAGGTGTACAACCACATCACGTTGCCTGTAACCAAAGAACCACCCCTCAGCCACAGAGAGAGGTTTACAGAAATACGTGGAAGTTGGGAAATTCCCAGGTAAGGGTTCCAGGAACAGCCCTAACACCGTTTGTGTGCCATCAGCACCTTCAGTGCAAGGGAGGCAGAGCCACTGCCAAGGGACACTCAGGTCTGCCATGCGGCATCTGAATCAGGCAGGAAGATGGGACTTACCCAGGATGCTGCTAAAAAAACAGATGTGGAAAATACAGGATGGATGATAACTAAGGGAATTAGGTGAGGATGGTAAAATATCTCCTCACCAAGGACAGGAATGAAAGAGGAAAGCAAGGCACGGGCGCGAGGAGTTCCCTTGTACCTTGACAGGGGCAGGAACAAAGTTGGGGCCACACAAGAAGTGATGGGAGAAGTCATGGAATCATCTAATCCCAGAAAGGTTTGGGTCAGAAAGACCTTGAAGACCACCCAGCTCCATCCCCTTGCCATGGAAGGAACACTTTCCACCAGATGAGATTGCTCCAAGCCCCATCCAAGCTGGCCTTGGCCATGCCCTGCCTTTTTGGGGGGAGCGGCAATGCCTAACCAAGTACACACCCCAAAAGGAAGGCAGCAAACTGCAGGCTGCTCTGGAATTACACTCCCTGCAGAACCCAGAGCTGTTTTAGGTGAGCACACCAGACTGGCTCCATTTCAGCAGTGGACAAACCAACTCGGGACACACTTCCCACTGCTCGGCCCTCTGAGCTCAGCAGCCAGAGCTCTCAGTTTCACAACTGTGGGGAAACAGTTTCAGGGGCAGCAAGTTTCACAAGGAGCAGCTGGGTGACATCTGACTGTGTCCCCTGTGAAGCCAGTGCTAATTCTCTTTTTAAGGCTCCTATTTCTTTCAGGTGAGCTACCAAAGAAACCCTTCCCAGGACCAGAAGCCAGCAGCCCTGTGAGCTGGAGCTCCTCATCCTCTGTCCCTGACACAGCAGCAGCTTGCTGGAACAGGAGAGTTGGGGATCAGTATCTCAGAATCACAGAATGGTTTGGGCTGGGAGGGACCTTAAAGCTCAACCTGTTTTAAACCCGTCCATGAGCACGGACACCTTCCACTAGACCAGGCTGCTCCAAACCCTCTCCAGAATTTGGATCCCTGACCATTTTCTTCCCTAGGACGCAGACAACTCAGCAGAAGCGCAAGAGCACAGCTCAGCAGAGGCCCAACAAGACAAATATCTGTTTCTCCACAGCCCTGCTGCCTGATCCACACATGGTGCAGCTCCACACCAAGCCTGCAACTGCTCTGGCATCAGGGACACTCCAAACACATGGCAGCTCGCCCGGCTGGGTGATCATTTTTGGATTATGTAATCCCAATACATTATTATTAGCCCAAGAACAAACTCAAGCGAGGCACCGAAGACATTTCCCTGCCCGCGCTGGCAGGGGGACAGAGCCCTGTCGCAGGAACGGCACGGACGCGCTCCCCCGGTGCCCCAAACAGGTCAGACTGCACACGCTGGGCTCCAGGTAACACAAAGAGCAGGATTGGATTCCAGGCCATTATCCACATTACACAACGCTGCCGTCGGTCGCTTCCACAGCGCTTCAAACCAAGCCCGGCGCAAGGAGCCTGAGCGAAATTTTTCCATGGAGCCGCTGCAGCCCCAAATGGAGCTGGAGTGGACAAACAGAAGCTGCAAAGGTGTGCTGGGGGCGGCTCCTGGCAGGGCAGGGCAGGGCCCGCAGCTTCCGAGGAAGCCCAGACCTTCCCCAAGCCGGGGAAACTGTTTATAGAACCCATGCAGAACGAGCATATGTGTTTAATAGCCCACTAATTGTTGCGTTATTCACTACACAAACAAGCAGCTCTTCTGCCCTTATCCCTTCCTGCCCAGTTAATCACCAGGAGCCTCTGACTATTTCTCTTTTGGGTGGCGGTGAAGGAAGCAAAGTTCATTAGTGGCCGTTGGCCACCAAACAATCCCGAGCCCAGACTTCATTTAGAAAATAAACACCACTATTCATGTGTGACATGGACTCGGAATAGCTTCCCAAAATATTTAACGCAGCTGCCTGTAGTCTTCCTACTCTCCCTCACCCAAAATAAAAGGCTTTCCCAATATATAGGAAAGAATTATTTGGATTATTTGTTTCGTTTTCCAGAGAGAAAAAAAGCTAATAATTCAGTCTACCCAAGTCACTTATTCCTCCTGACTTCTCATAATGCTGATAAACACTCATTAAAATATAAGTTGATAAACCCTGGTACAGTCATTACCTTCGTCCTCATACAGAGATTGCCCAATTCAGTGATGTGATGTAACCAACACCCTAAATTAAAAATAGTGTTGTGACAACATATGGTTTATCCTACAGAAGCTGGCAGGCAGGACGCTCCTAATGACAAACGGGTTTAGGCTCCCAGCTTCCCCCAGCAAGGTGAGGAGACAGAAATGCTCGTCGCAGGATCGGAGGCGGAAAGAAAAAATACAATAAAAATAAAATTACAGTAAAAAATGACAGTTTTGAACCCCTCTCCGGTCCATCCCAACACCAGCTGCCGAGCTTTTTGCCATTATTCTCTATTTACATGACTAATAAGCTCTCTGGACGCATTTCAAGGAAACGGCACGGAAAAGACAATCTGGAAATTTCAAAATACAGTCTGAACGTGCCTCCCCCCGCTGCCGGGAGGGGAGCACCGACCGGCGGGGGACGAACAACCGGGAGCACCGGGGAGGGGACAGAGATGGGGGGACCCCCCAGCCCGGGATGGCAGCACCGGGGACGGACCCGCCGCCCCCCCCCCCTCCCCCGGCTTTGCAAACCCACGTCACGTTCACCGGGGAAACGGGGGGGGCACCGACGTCCCTGGGCCCCCCTCCCCAGACACTCACGGGGACTGACGGCAGCTCCTCGTCACCTGCCGGGGGCACCGAGCGCCCACCCCCGCACCGGCACCGCGGGGCCCCTGTCACCCACCGGGGGTCCCCGCTCACCCACCGGGGCGGCGGCACACGGGGGTGCCCCCGGCAATCACCGGGGCGGGGAAGGGGAGGCACCGACAGCTCCCGGTGCCCCGCGGGCACTCGGCGGAGGATCGCGACCCCTCCCCGGTCACTCACCGGGGGGCCCGGGGGGACCCCGCAAACACCGCCGGGGATGAGGAACACACCGCGGTGCTCCGGGGCGTTACCGGGAGCGGCACCGCGGGGTCTCTCCGGTGTCCCGCAGGCACCTGGCACCGGGATCGCCCCCCCCCCACCATTCCCGGTTCCCCGGTCACTCACGGACGGGAAGGGGGGGGGGGGGGGGGGCGGGAGCCTCCGCACGCCCTCAGCCCCCACCAGGGAGTCCCCCCGCCCCGGGCCACACAGCCACGCCACGAGTAGCTCCCCCCTCTCACCTCCCCTCACATCCCCGCCGGTGCCGCCCGCAGGGCTCCGTCCGGGGGCCTCGTGGCGGCCGCCCGCTCGCCCTCGGCGGGGCCGTGCCCGCCGCCCCTCGCCCGCCAACCCCGTACCTTACAGGCCTGGTAGCTCTCGAAGGCGCGCAGGGCGCTCTCCGTGAGCTTGACGTGGAAGACGGAGACGCGGGTGCCGCGGCCGAGGCGGCCACAGGACAGCCCGTACCCGCGCTCCGCCTGCAGCGCCGCCATCTTGGGACCGTCTCCCCCTCCGCGCCTGGGCCGCCGGGGCCGCCTGCCGCCGCCACGCCCCTCCTTATGAATTATTCATGATGCGCCGCTCCGCCGGCCACGCCCACGCGGGGCGCCTGTTGCTGGGGCGAGGAGGTGGGCAGCGAGCGCGCCGATTGGCTGGCTGATGCCGGGCGCCGCGCCGGATTGGTCCGTGGGGAGGAGGAGGCGGGGATATGTAAATAAGGGCGCGGGGCATGCTGGGGAGGGTGGTCTGGTGCAGCCGGGGAGCGCTGCGGGAGCGTGGGGAGGGGGCGGCGGGTGGGGAACCCCCGGGAATGAACGAACCCTCCGGGCGGGAACGCCCTGAAACCCCTTGGCATCAATTACCCGGTGTGAGCCCCAAGGCGTGAACCCCCAGGTATGAACCCTCTGGAGCCCCCAGGTGTGAGCCCCCCAGGTATGAACCCTCTGGATCCCCAGGTATGAAATCCCCAGGTGTGAACGCCCCAGGTATGAACCCTCTGGATCCCCAGGTGTGAGCCCCCTAGGTGTGAGCCCTCCAGACCCCCTTGGGCATGAGGCTCCTGGGCATGGCACTCCGTGGTGGGCACCCCCTGTACTCCCCCAGGTGTGAATCCTCCAGGAATGAACCCCCCAACCCCGCAGCTCCCCAGTCATGGACCCCCTGAGCCCCAGGCAGAGCCCGAAGGTTCCAGGGCCGATTTCGGGGTGCCAGGCTCCCCCCTGAGCACAGTTTCCCCTCCAGACTCTATGTGTCCCCATGTGTGCCAATAAACAGGCCGGAAAGTGAAGGAATTGTCCTTTATTTGGGAAGTTCACAGTCAGTTTGGGGTGCAAGGACAGTGCTACAACCCCCCCACGAGCAGAGCTGAGGCTGGGCAGGCGCTGGGGGGGCTGCAGAGCAGGGAGGGACCCCCGAGGGGCTTGGAGCCAGGGGAAGACAGCCTGGACAGAGGGTCTGCAGCGCTCCCTCCTCCATCCCTCCCGCCGCGGGTTTCTTTGGCTTCCTTTGGACATTGCACGCTCCAGGGATGTGCAGAGGAGGGCAGCGGGTGCCTCCGGGAGGGCTGAGCCCCTGGCAGCCCCCAGGAATCAGGGAATGTCGCTGCATTGCCCCCTGGGCACATCCACATCGCTCCCCACACCTTCCTCCTCCGTGCCACCCTGTCCTGGCAGCAGGGATGGGCACGGCCAGGCCGTACCGGGGAGAGGCAGCTCCTGCTGCCCGTGACACCCTCAGGGCTGGGGCTGAGCCCCTGACTGCCAGCAGGCTGCCCGGGGGTCCCTGCTCTGCCAGCACCCGCTGCCCACCCCGCGGGCGGCACCCGCCCGCGCCAGGAGGGATGTGGGGAACGTCGGGAGAGACATCCGGCACCTCCGGCACAGAAAGCATCCGTGGGGCTGCGAGCCCGCGGGAAGGAAGGGGTGGCACAGCCTGGGGGCAGCCCCTTGGCACAGAGAGCCAGGCCCTGGCACCGCCCCTGTGCCCGGGGGCCTCCCCGGTGCCAGCCTCAGTTCCTGGCGGCGATGACCACGGACAGGGCCACGCCGCCCAGCGCGATGGCCGTGGCGCCGAAGAGCCACTTCCAGGGGATGGACTGCGGGGCAGAGCACGGGCAGGGCCGTCAGGGGCCGTGCCCGCGGCAGGGGACACGTGCCACCCTCCCCGCCGGACAGGGCATCCCAAAAAGGCAGCGCCCGCGGGACAGCGTGTGCCGCCAGCCGACAGCGCTCGCCGACGGGAGCGGGAGCAAAGTCCGGGGCGTGCAGCTGGCACGGATGGCTGGGATCCACGGGCACGCGCTGCCAGGGCACAGCCTGCTATCTGTTATCTGGGATGTGTTCTGGGCACGGCTCCCGCAGCACGGGCCCCGCTCCCAGCGGGATCCTCACACTGCCCGACCGCGTCCTGCATGGGCTGGGTCCCTGCTGGGGACCTGGGGGACACTCACACAACCCCTGTGGGTCACCTGGGGGACACTCACACAGCCCTGTGGGTCCCCTGGGGGACACTCACACAGCCCTGTGGGTCACCTGGAGGGCTGTGTCCCACCTGGGGGACAGTGACATAGCCCTGTGGGTCCCATGGAGGGCTGTGTCCCTGCTGGGGGACACTCACACACCCCTGTGGGTCACCTGGGGGGCTGTGTCCCACCTGGGGGACACTGACACAGCCCCTGTGGGTCCCCACCCCATCCCAGAGGCCTTCCTTACCCACGGCAGTTTGTCTTTGCACTTGCTGGGGGTGCTGGCGGCGCTGGGGTTCCCCAGCATCTTCCTGTACATCTCGGTCTCCACGTTCCTCTGGTCTGCGTGCTTCTTCACCAGCTTGGAGAGCTCGGCGTGGATGGTCTGGGGAGGAGAGCGAGCTCTGCTCAGCCCCGCACCAGCCCTGCCTGCCAGGGAGGGGACCCACAGCCCTGGCATGTGCAGCTGAGGGGGTGACGAGGCCTCATCCTGCCCCACATCCCAGCACCATGGGGACACTCTGTGGGGCCAATGCCCCTCTGTCCTTTCTGGCTGCTCAAGCAGAGCCCAGGGCTGATGCCAGACACCAGGGAAGGGATTTTATCCTTTAATCGAGACAGGAAAGTGTCTGCCTTGAGCACAGACGTGCACCAGCCCTCCCACTTTCTGTCTGGGAAAGCGGCCTTAAAGCTCAGCCTGGTGTCAAGTGGGATTGCAGCAGGACCCACAGCGTGCCCACACCTGCCCTGCCGGGGCAGGAAAAGGCTCTGAGCCCCGCGTGGGGCCCACAGGCTCCCCAAAAGCCGCAGGAAGCCCCGGGCAGGGCAGGGTGGCACAAGGACGCTGTGGTGGCCCCGGTGGCACAGCCACGCTGTGCCCTCTGCTGGGGGACACATGCCCACGACACAGCTCTGCCAGCTGGGGAAATCTGCCTCCAACGCGAAAATCTGGGTGTCTGGAGGACAGAGCTCCTGCTCAGAGCTCAGCAGGGCTGTCACGCCGGTGCCAGAGGGGTCACAGGAGGGACGTGTGCGACAGCCTGGCGGGAGGCAGGTGGGGCCCAGCACTGCTGGGTGTTTTCAGCACCCCTGAGTCACCCAGGCTGCCCCTGGAGCCGGGCAGCAGCTGGGGAGGGCAGTAATTTGCTGTTCTTGTGGTTTCACTGGACACGTCACTGCCGGGCACTCGGATTTTCCAGCCCTCTCCAATTAAAAGCTCCATCGGAGCTGCTGGGGATGGGAGCAGCCGCCCTGCCCAGGGACGTGCCAGGGGAATGTTCCCTGTGCTGCTCCCTCTGCACCCTGACCCTGATGGCAAACAGAGGGTCTGGGGTCCTGCTCACCCTCCCAAGGGAACTCAGAGCAGCCCCGGAGGTGCTGTGGGGCCACCAAGCACCTGCTTGTGCCACATCCCACCCGTGACCTTCAGGGGCTGGATCATGGCACAGATCCTGGTGAAAGCCCCAGGTGAGAAATGGGCACAGCAGATCCAGACAAGGATTAAAGCCCATCTGGAGAGCCAGGACCCCCAGGACACCCCTGTGCAGGCAACACCTCCCCGTCTCCTGCCAGCCTCGCTCCTGCTGGGGTCATTTCCTGGCACTGCTTTTTGATTTCTCCCCAGGCTCCAGCCCTGCAGCTGATCATTAACTGACAGGAAATTCCTGACCCAGAGCTCGCCCTGCCCGGGCGCTGGACCGAGGGCTGCCTGCTCCCAGCCCCTGGTGAATCACTCTGGGGCTGCCCAGCCAGTTTGTGGGGACTCAGCTCTGCCCCACTTCCCCCGGCCACAGCACAGACTGCCCGAACCACCTGGGCCAGCCCGGACCCTCCCCACGGCAGGGAGATGGGCTGGCAGGGACTCCTGCCACCAGCAGGACCAAAGGTCACCAGGGAACCTCACGGCGTGGAGATAAGGCTGGAGAGCAGCCCAGCCACACTGCACGTGGGGCATCCTTCCCCAGGCTCTGGGGGCCATTCCCACCCTTCCCCAGGCTCTGGGGGCCATTCCCACCCTTCCCCAGGCTCTGGGGGCCATTCCAAACATTCCCCAGGCTCTGGGGGCTATTCCAAACATTCCCCAGGCTCTGGGGGCTATTCCCATCCTTCCCCAGGCTCTGGGGGCTATTCCAAACATTCCCCAGGTTCTGGGGGCTATTCCAAACATTCCCCAGGTTCTGGGGGCTATTCCAAACATTCCCCAGGTTCTGGGGGCTATTCCAAACATTCCCCAGGTTCTGGGGGCTATTCCAAACATTCCCCAGGCTCTGGGGGCTATTCCCATCCTTCCCCAGCCTCTGGGGGCCATTCCAAACATTCCCCAGCCTCTGGGGGCTATTCCCATCTTCCCCAGGCTCTGGGGGCCATTCCCATCCTTCCCCAGGCTCTGGGGGCTATTCCAAACATTCCCCAGGCTCTGGGGGCTATTCCAAACATTCCCCAGGCTCTGGGGGCTATTCCCATCCTTCCCCAGGCTCTGGGGGCTATTCCAAACATTCCCCAGCCTCTGGGGGCTATTCCAAACATTCCCCAGGCTCTGGGGGCCATTCCCATCCTTCCCCAGCCTCTGGGGGCTATTCTCCCTCATTCCCCAGGCTCTGGGGGCTATTCCAAACATTCCCCAGGCTCTGGGGGCTATTCCCATCCTTCCCCAGGCTCTGGGGGCCATTCCAAACATTCCCCAGGCTCTGGGGGCTATTCCCATCTTCCCCAGGCTCTGGGGGCTATTCCAAACATTCCCCAGGCTCTGGGGGCCATTCCCACCCTTCCCCAGGCTCTGGGGGCTATTCCCATCCTTCCCCAGGCTCTGGGGGCCATTCCAAACATTCCCCAGGCTCTGGGGGCTATTCCAAACATTCCCCAGGCTCTGGGGGCCATTCCCAGCCTCTCTTCATGGAGCTGGGGGCAGCTCCAGGGAGTCTCAGCCTCTCAAGGGGAACACTGAGGTTTGTAGGGGCAGGGACAAGGGAGAAGCAGCAGCACCCAGGAGACCCCCAGCCCAGGGGGAGCACGGGCAGCACACACCTCCAGCCTACCTTGTTGGAAGGCTCCAGCTTCAGGGCTGCCTTCAGGATGGGAATGGCCTCTCTGTACTCTCCCTGCTGAGCCAGCACCTGCAGGGTGACAGGGGACGGAGCAGGGTGAGGTCTGTCCTTCATCCCTCACCACACCACGGAGAAAGGGAGCCCTCCTCACCTTCCCCTTCCTGAAGAGAGCCTTGATGTTCCCCGGCTGGTGCTCCAGCACCAGGTTACAGGACTTGAGAGCCGCCTTGAAGTGGTCCAGCTTGAGCTGCGAGGCCGCCAGGTTGTTGAGACACTTCACCTTCACGTCCAGCAGCTCGGCCTCCTCGTCCGGGCTGAAATCCACTGCACGCCCACCCAGGGCCGGTCACAGCGGGGCCACTGGCCCGGGGACCCTCTCTGGGCGGGGACAGGTACCTTTGGAGCTGGAGCCCAGGATCCTGAGGGCGATGTCGTACGAGTTGACGGCCAGCACGTAGTCTGCCTGCTGGTAGAAGAAGTTGCCGCGCTCCCGCTTGCGGTTGGCCAGCCGGATCTTCTCCTTGCCGGTGAGCAGCTCCAGGTCTGGGGCGTCCCGAGCTGCCAGCAGCTCCACCTCCAGCGTGAGGGACGCGTTGGGGGGCACCTCAGGGCTCCTGCACAAAGCCAGGCCACCGCTGTCACCCCCCGGGCGCCGCTCTGAGGGTTTGGCACCGTGAAACCCAAGCTCAGAAATCCCTGATGTGGATATTCCCACTTGAGATAGGACACCCTGCTCATGGTCAGGAGCCAGGGCATCCCTCTGGCTGTCCTGAGCAGCCCAGACCCCTGCCCGGGGGCTCAGAGACCCTGGCACAGAGCCCAAGATGGCCCCGTGGGTTTGATTATGACCCGTGGAGCAAGTTACCAATCTTAGATGAAGATCTGCAAGCCACAACAAATTAAGTGGAATGATAGTGAATTTATCACGGGGTGGAAAAGTAGATTTTGGGGTTTTTAAACTGAGGGTTCAGGGGGCAAGATGGAGGGAACTGGGCGTGTCCAGCCTTTCTCCTTCTTGTTCTTGGCCTCCATCTTCTGCTGTGATGTTGGCACTTACAGATTGGTTTAGAGTAGAAGCTCGCTGTCTAACACAGGTGATAGGTATTGGGGAGTTATTTTAAATATTGTACATGTAATTTTTAGTACAAAAAGATAACACTGCCCCAGGGGCAGGCAAAGTGCATGGAACTGTCCTGCTAGACAGACCTCAGCAGGACAGGAGAACGAATTTTATAGCTGAGATACAATAAACAACCTTGAGAGCAAGAAATGAAGAGCCCTGACTCCTTCTTCAAGCCCTGGGCTGGGAAAAGAGACTTTCTAACACATCTTGGGGTCACTGTGAGTAGCAAGAGACCCTGACAAGGAAGCAGAGGTTGGACAGCTGGGGTGGCACCAGGTGACCAGGGGACATGAGCAGGGGACAGCTGCCCCAGGCCTGTGCGGGACCCCCCTGCCCCACCTGGGGGGCTGCAGCTCACCTGCCCTGAGCTCCGTAGCAGTACTTGGCGTCTGACACGATCAGAGCCGTCTCGCCCATCTCCAGGAGCTGCACACACAGGTCCAGAGCCTGCAGGGGACAACACGGCACCACCATGGCAGGGACTGTAGGGGCTCTCCAGTTCCAGCCTCCTGCCACGGGCAGGAACATCCTCCACAAAACCAGGTGGCTCCAAACCCCTCTAGCTCAGCCATCACCATGGGAAGAGAGCATGAGCAAGGCAGAGGGGCCACTTTGATCCACAAACAGGATCTCACAGATCCCAACCCTCCCTGCAGCCCCTGAGGTGAGGTCCTGCTGCTCCCAGGTGAGCCCCCAGCCCGTGCCCACCTGCAGGACATCGCAGTCCCCCAGCGTGAAGGTGAGGGCAGGCTCCTGCTCCACCACGGTGCCATCCTCCAGCGCGGCCTTCAGGCGGATTGTCACGTCCTGGCCCTTCTGGGGACGGCTCTCCACACCCTGGCCCGGCACCAGCGTCTTCTTCTTGAGCAAACCATTCCCTGGGCACGGAGAAACCGGGGGCACATCGGAACCGGGGGGCACATTGGAACCGGGGGCACACCGGGACCGGGGGCACACCGTGACCAACGGGGAGGGAAAGCCCGGCTGCCCCCACCCTTGTGCGGCTCCTGCGGCCCCGGGGAGGCCCGAGAGGCCCCGGCACGGAGCCCCGGCACGGAGCGGCCCCAGCTCTCACCCAGAACATCGAGCCACTCCTCGGGCTCCCCGGCCGCGTCCCCCGCGCCCCGCACCGAGGGGTGCGCGTCGTCCCGCGGCGGCGCCGTTGGCCGGCCCACGTCCTCCAGCGGGGGCAGCTCGCTCAGGTCATCCTCGTCTTCGTCCCCTTCCTCCTCCAGCACCTCGAAATCCTCCGCCGTGTCCAGCTGGGCCGCGTCCGCCTCGGCGCCGGTGCCCGCCCGGCCCGGGGAGCCGCCGCTCGGTTCCTCCCCGCTGGACGCCATGGCGGCGGAGCGACCTGGAGCGGGGACAGAGGGCGGGGATCGGGGCTGCTCTTACCGGCACAGACCCGGGGAGCGGCGGGACCCTCCGGGAGCCGGGGATGCGCAACGGGACAGCGGAGACCGCGGAGCGCCGGGGAGGGCTGGGGCCTGGCGGGCAGGGGCTCGGCTCGGGGGTGGGATGGGGATGGGTCGGGGGTCTGTCCGGTGGGGTCGGGGTCGGGGCCCGGTACCGTGGGGGGGGCGGCCCCGCGCCCCCCGCCCGCCCCACGTGACCGCCGCGCGCCCCCCGCCGCTCCCACCTGGCCCGCGGACGCGCGGGCGCTGGCCCCGCCCCCCCGCTCCTATTGGCCCGTCCCCGCCCACCGCGCGACGCCATTGGGCGGGGAGCACGCTCGTCAGCCGCGCGCCCGCGGCGGCCCCGACGCCTTAAAGGGGCCGCAGGCAGCGCGGCTGCCCTGGGGCTGCGGGCGGCGGGGCCGGGGGCTCGGCGCCGGTACCGGAGAGGCTCCGTGATGCCCGCAGGGGTCGCGACCCTCTCACCTGGCCGCTCTCCGGGACTTCCGGCTCGGCGCCGTGACGCAGCGGGGTCGCGCCCCACGTGACCGCACACCCGGAAGCGGCGCGGAGCGGCCGCCGGTGCCGCCCCCGGTACCGCCGCCGCTCCCGTCATGTGAAGCGGCGGGACGGGCTCCCGCAGGTGCGCGGGCACTGCTGGGGGGAGGCCCCGGGGACACCGCTGCAGGCCCAGGCCCTGACCCCGAGGGAACGCGGGGCTGGCGGCGGAACCGGGGGCGGCGGGCGGCCGGGGGACCCCCCGTTACCGGCGTGTGTGGGGGGCACGGCGGCTGGGTACCCGGCACTGGGCGCACGGCAGGGCGGAGGGGGTCCCGGTATCACGCAGGGTAAGGGGAGGGTCTCCGTTACCGGCGCAGGGGCTCCGGTGCCCCGGCTGAGCCGCCCCGCGGTCCCGCAGGTCACGATGGAGCCCTCGGCCTCGCAGGTGTTCTGCGGGAGGGTGCTGGCCATGGTCAACGCCGAGGACGTGAACGCCATCATCCTGGCCCAGAAAAACATGTGAGTCCCGGGGGGACAGCCGGTACCGGCACCGGGAGCCCGCCGGGATCGTTCCCGAGCTCCCGGTGCCTCCCCCGCGCAGGTTGGATCGCTTTGAGAAGACCAACGAGATGCTGCTCAACTTCAACAACCTGTCGAGCGTGCGCATGCAGCAGATGAGCGAGCGCTTCCTGCACCACACCCGGACCCTGGTGGAGATGAAGAAGGACCTGGACAGCATCTTCCGCAGGATCCGGTGGGCACCGGGCGGGAACGGGCCCGGGAGGGGCTGGCAGGGGCGGGCGGGGTGTCAGAGCGGGGCACAGTTGGGAGTTTGGGGGGCTGTGAGAAGGAAAATCTGGTGGGGAAGGGATAAGATGTGATGGATGGAGGTTGGAGCTTTGGGTTTCCACGATCCTGCTCTGGGTGGGCTCTGCTGCCGTGGGAGCTGCTCGGGGTGGTCACAAACCACAAGATGTGGGGTTCGGGAGCACCCCGTGTGCTGGGGATGGGGTGTTCTGGGGTTTGGGGTTGGTTTGCGCTGCCCAGGGAGCTGTGGGGCTGCCCTGGATCCCTGAGCTCCCCACGGACTGGCATTGCTCTCTCCTCCCCAGGACGCTCAAAGGGAAGTTGGCAAAGCAGTACCCGGAGGCTTTCAGCAGTGAGTGATTCCTGACCCACGGATCTACAGAGTCGTGGCGTGGTTTGGGCTGCAGGGACCTCAAAGCCCACCCAGTGCCATCCCTGCCATGTGCAGGGACACCTCCCACTGCCCCAGGTGCTCCAAGCCCTGTCCAGCCTGGCCTGGGCACTGCCAGGCATCCAGGGGCAGCCACAGCTGCTCTGGGCACCCTGTGGGAGGAATTCCTGCTCATTCCTTCCCAATATCCCATCTAGCCGTACCCTCTGGCAGTGGGAAGCCATTCCCCTTGTCCTGGCACTCCACACTCAGTTTTCCTCCTGTGGGAAGACTCTCTATTCCTCAGGGATCCCTCAGGAATCACAAGTCCCCATGCTGGCCTGTGGCTGCTTCCCCAAAACCCAGCAAACTCCTTAAATCCATTAAATCCACTTGCAAGAGCGGCCTTGGGACCTGGGGAGCGGGGCTGGATCCCAGAGTGGGGACTGGAACTTGGAAAAAAATTCCAACCAACCCCCAATTTACACCCTGTAGGGCTTTTTTAACCCCTACAAGCTGCAAGCTCAACCAGGGAATCCCTCTCACCACAACTCTGCCTCCTTCTCCCCCTCAGACATCACCCATGAGTCCCCCATCCTGGGGAACTTGCAAGAAATTCCAACCAACCCCAAATTTACACCCTGGCGATTCACTGGGGATTTTTTAACCCCTGCTACAACCACACTCAGGGAATCCCTCTCCCCACACTGCTAACCTCTCCCTCAGACATCCACGAGTCCCCCCATCCTGAGAAACTGCAAGAAATCCCAACCAACCCCCAACTTACACGCTGCAGGGATTTTTTTAACCCCTGCTACAGCCACACTGATGCAATCCCTCTCCCCACACCCCCAACCTCTCCCTCCTCTCCCCAGACATCCACGAGTCGCCCATCCTGGAGGACGACGACGACTTCGACCCCGTCCCCAAGAGCACCACGACCACCATCGCTACCTCGGAGCAGAGCACGGAGTCCTGTGACAGCAGCCCCGGCCTCATCTCCCCCACCACCAGCCAGGAGTTTGAGGATTTGTCGCAGGGCCCCTGCGAGGGCCCGGCCCTGAACGGACAGAGTCTCACAGACGAGGACACGGCCACCCTGGACTAGACCGGGAGCCCCTGTGGAACTTTCTAGCCTGTATTTATAGCTGTGTGTCGCTCTTCTGGGGTTTTTTTGGGGTTTTTGTTTTTTTTTTTCCTCTCTTGGGAAGAGGGGAGCCAAGGCTGGCAGAAGCTGAGGGAGGAGGAAGGTGTAAAGCCACCTTCAGGCTGGCTTCAGGGGGAATCAGTAAATCCTGGGTTGGAAATGCCTCTTGTCCTCCCTCCTTCCTGCACTCAGGAGAGCTGCTACACTTCACCCTCTGTGTAGATTTTTTGGCGCAGAAAAGCCGTTTTTGGGGCAGAGATGTTTGTGTTTTGTAAGAAGCGTTGTCTCTGAGGCTCCGTGTGCCCGCCAGCTCTGTCCCTGCTGCTGATGGACTTGTGCTGGCTGAGTTCTCACTGCTGGCTGAGCCAGAGCCGTGTTTCCCTTTGCTTCTCACACTCAGCCCTCATACGGAGCTGCTGGTGGCTCCACAGGCAGGTTCCCAGCAACTGGAGCTCTTCAGATCTTTCTGTGGTGTGATGGAGGAACTGCTTGGCTTTGGGGTCCTGAAGGCCTGCGAGGGGATGAGAGGGGAATGTGGGTCTGGAGGAATGGCTGCTGGGGCTGATCCTGGGGCTGTGGGACCAGCACGGGGGTGGCTCTGGGGCTGTGGGGCCGCTCTGGGGTCCATGGCGTCAGTGTGGGGCCGGTCCCAGGGCTGTGGGGTCAGTGTCCGGTTTGGGGGGTTGGTCTCAGGGACAGTGTCCGGTTTGGGAGCCGGTCCCTGGGTCAGGGTCCGGTTTGGGGGGTCGGTCTGGTGCCAGCTCCGTGCGGACGCTCCCGTGCCCTGTCCCGCGGTGCCGGTGTCACCCCGGCAGCGATAGAACAGTGCCGGGACGGTCTCGGGACGATACCGGGACGGTACCGGAGCTGTCGCGGGGCGGTGCCGGTGTCCCCGCCGGAAATGACGACGCTGTCGCGGGGCGGTGCCGGTGTTCCCGCCGGCAGTGACGCAGCCGTGGTTCCGGCCCCGCCTCCCTTTCCCTCAGCAGCGAGGCCGCGGGTGCGCGCGGTGCGGGACCGGAGCGGGCCCGGGGCCCGGGGCGGGGGCCCTGCATCCCGGGAGGGGCCGCTGCATCCCGGGAGGGGGGCTCGGGACACGGGCAGCGGGGGCTGGAAACCCGGGAGGGGCCCTGCGTCCCCGGGGACGGGAGTGGTTCCCGGGGGAGGGCCCCGACACCCGGGGTGGGGCTGGATCCCGGGATGGCGGGGCTGGATCCCGGAGGGTGTTCGGGAACGGCGCTTTGAGGGGCCGGGGAGCGGCGGGGCCCTGCCCGGGGGCGGCACACGGCCATAACGGGGCCGTCCCGGGGTGACGCGGCCGCCGCTACCGCAGGTGAGACAGTGCCAAGATGCAGATCTTCGTGAAAACCCTCACGGGCAAAACCATCACCCTCGAGGTGGAGCCCAATGACACCATCGAGAACGTGAAGGCCAAGATCCAGGACAAGGAAGGTACAGGCAGGGCCGGGAGCGGCGGGGCGGCCGCCGGGGCTCCCCCGGTGTCCCCACGGCGGTGATCGTGTGATTGATCGTGTGTCCCGCAGGGATCCCCCCCGACCAGCAGCGCCTGATCTTCGCGGGGAAGCAGCTGGAGGATGGCCGCACCCTCGCAGACTACAACATCCAGAAAGGTGCTCCCTGCACCCCGGGGGTTTTTGGGGGGCGTTTTTGGGGTACCAGCTGCTCTTTTCCCCCCGTCTGACACCGATGTCTCCTCGCAGAGTCCACCCTGCACCTGGTGCTGCGCCTGCGAGGGGGAATCATCGAGCCCTCCCTGCGCCAGCTGGCCCAGAAGTACAACTGTGACAAGATGATCTGCCGCAAGTACGTCCCCGCGCCCCCTCCCCGTGTCCCCTCAGCCCCTTCCTGCAGCCCCCAGAGCCCTCCCCGGGGCCAGGGGCTCTGCTGACCTGTGCTCCCCAGGTGCTACGCCCGCCTGCACCCCCGCGCCGTCAACTGCCGCAAGAAGAAGTGCGGGCACACTAACAACCTGCGCCCCAAGAAGAAGGTCAAGTAGAGCCCCCAGCATGCCTGCGCTGGCTAATAAAGTATTGCAACGCTCAGCCCCGCGTTCTGGTGGTTTTTTTTAGTCAAATTGTGGTGTTCAGCAAATGAGGGCCGTGCTGGAGCAGCATGGAGGGTGGAGGGAGGGAGGTGGTGGTGGTGGTGGGCAGTGCCTGCAGCAATGTGGGCACAAACTGGGCCCCCCTGCCCACCCACGGGACCCCTGGCCGTGTGCACACAGCAGATGGACACTGGGATCACACACAAACCCCCCGTTAATGCACTGGGACCCCCAGCCGTGGTGTTCTGACTGCCACCAGAACCCCCTACACAGCCCTGCTCATGCACTGGGAGTCCTCTGGTCACTTCTGGATGGACACCGGGCCCCCCTGCCCACTTGTTGGGACCCTCAGCCAGGTGTGGATGGCACTGGCTCCAGTCTGGGGTCTCCGTTTTCAGCGGCAAACACACCGGGACCCCCGGCTGCGTGTCCAGGGACAGGCACCGGGACCCTCTGTGTCACCCAGCGGCATCTCCCTGCCCATCCAGCGGGACCCCCGACCGTGTATTCACAGCACAGACGCTGCACGGACCGTACCGGGCACCGGCGCTGGCGGCGCTGCCGCTCGGGGCCTGCAGGTGGCGGCGGAACCGCGCTCCGCCCCGCGGGCCCCGGGCCTGCGCCGTGCGGCCGGGCCGGGCCATGGTGAGCGGCCCCGGGAGCGGGACGGGAGCGGGAGCGGGAGCGGCCCCGGGGGGCGGCAGGGGCGGCCCGGGCCCGCGCGGGGTCACGGCGGGCGGTGGATGCGGGGTCCCGGTGCCCGTGTGTGCTGCGAACCGGGGGGATCCCGGTGCCGGTCCGCGGACACGTGGCCGGGGGGCTCTCGGTGCCCGCCTGGGCTGTGTGAGCACGGCCGGGGGTCCCGGTGCCGCTCCGGGCGTGCACAGAGAGGGGTCCCGGTGCCCTTCGGTGTCGCGGGCACTGTCCGGGGGTCCCGGTGTCAGTCCGGTTCGCGCACGGGTGGCCTGGGGGCCCGATGGGTGGGCAGGGGGATGCGAGGGGTCCCGGTGCCGCCTGTGTTGTGTGCACAGGGCCGGGGGCTCCCGGTGCCGGGCTCAGCTCCAGCCCCGCGGCCGGGACCCCCGGAGCCGGTGCTGGGGTGATGCCGCTGGGTGACACCGCCTCTGCCCGGTGCCGTTACCGGCTCACCGGGGCCACCGCGTCCCCTGTGTCCCGCAGACGGGCGAGGCCGTGCGGGAGCTGCTGCAGCGGCTGCGGGAGCTGCAGGGCGAGCGGGTCGAGACGTACCGGCTCTTCGAGGAGTGAGTACCGGCACCGGGGGCGGCACCCACCGGGGCGGGCGGGGCGCCCCCAGCAGGGAACCGGATCCCCGTCCCGATTATTTTGCATCCTGTTGGGACGGGGCCACGGGGATGGCTGATGAGCTCCAGCTGGCAGCGGGGCTCTGCGCTGGACACCTGAATCCTCTTTCAGCATCCAGCGCAGGATGGACTTCCTGGGATGCAGGGCTGAGAGCGTACAGGATGGAAAACCCCAAACCCCCGGCTTTCCCTCCCAAAAAAAGCGGTTTCCAGCCCTGTCCCGTGTGAGGGGTGAGGCTGCCCGCTCATGCTGCCGAATCCAGCAGGAGCAGGCAGGAAAACCCCGCGGGTGGTGGGCGGCAGAGGGGGCTCAGCTCCGGGATTGGTGACCGCGGCTTCCCCCCCTCACCTGTCCGCAGGGGCCACCGGGCGTACCTGAGCAGCGCCCCGCACTATGACTTCCCGCGCTACCGGCAGCTGGTGCACGAGGTGACGGTGGCGTTCAGCGGCATCTCCCGGGAGGTGCTGGCCATCGCCGGCCGCCTGCGGGACCAGCTGGGCCGCCCCGAGCTGGCCCAGCACCTGGCCCGGCTCCAGGACAGGGAGCAGGAGAAGCTGCAGCTGGTGGGTGCTGGGCTGGGCTGGGCTGGGCTGGGCTGGGGGGGGTCCCTGGGGCTGCTCTGGGGGTCTCAGCTCCCATGGTGTCCCCCACAGACGGCGCAGCTGCAGCTGGCCCGGCAGCAGGCACAGGACCAGCCCGAGGTGGACGCCCATCAGCAGGAGGTGCAGGAGCTCAAGCACAAGTAGGTGGCGGCCCCGCTGCTGTGCCCCCCCTCATTTTGGAGCCCAGAACCCCAATTCCATCCCCTCCTGGCCCTGTTTGGGGATGGCACCCCCTCCCCAGCCCACGGGGTCCTGGGGTGTGCTGAGCTGGAAGGGACACACAGAGGCCACGGAGCCCAGGCCAGGAGCCCCTTGCCTGCCTCTCCCTGCCTCTCCCTGCGGCCCAGGGGGCCCAGATGGTGCCGTCGGGGTCTGGCGGCGCTGCGTGGCCGCGTCCCCTCGGCCTCCCCGGGCTGAGTGTTTCATAAACAGCGCGGGGAAGGCGAGGCGGCCCACATAATACGCTCCATATGGGCTTTATTTATAGTTTCCATCCGCTCTCGTAGGCTAATTAAAACCATTGAGGCAATCAGCGAAATTCTCCAGGACCTTAAGTACGATTCGGAAGAAGTTGAGTGATGGGTGTCCCCGTGGGAACGGCTGGAGGGGCCGGCCTGCTGGAACGGGGGCCCCGCTCGTCCCCCGCCCGCCCCCGGCGCACCTTGGCAAGGTGGGCATTGTCCTCTGGGCCCCTTCTCTGCAGCACAGGCTGGAGGGGTGGAGGAGCTCCCTCTGGGACGAGAGGGGTCCCCCCAAATCCTGAGTGCCCCTCGGCAGAGGGGTCCGGCGTGGGGCTGGTTCCCCTCCCCGGCTGTGCCAAAGGCAAAGCACAGCCCGCAGTGCCAAGGGCTGCCTTTGCCAGGCCTCCACCGAGCTGGGCACTGTCCCTGCTGCCAGCTGGAGCCCCACGGGCAGCAGCCCCCCCAAACCACACCTTGGAGGCCGGCTGTGCCCCCAGCCCCACTGCAGCTCTGGTGCTCCACACGGGCTTTTTCTATGGTCACCCCAAATAAACCTGTCCCCACAGAGCTGGCCTGAGTGGTGTGATCCCTAGGGTTCATGTAGCCCCCTCTGCCCCAGTGCCACCCCCTCCACCTTGTCCCGGTCCCCTGGGGGCCCCGGCACGGGGTGACAAAGGCCACGGGCCCCACTTGGCTGCCCGCTGCATCCCCGTCCCCGCGCAGCGCTGCCGCTCCGCTGACGCAGACCCCGCTGGGGTTTCAGAGGTTTATTGGCATTAAGCTTAAATCTGTTCCTAATTGACTGAAATGGAACCAAAATAAGGCTGGTTTGAATCAAAACCGGAGCAGGCACTGGGCAAACCCCAGCAGCCTCCAATCAGCCCGCGTGGCTCCCTGGGGACGGACCCCTCCGCGCGCTCGCACGTGGGACCCTGGCGAGAAAAAGGCCAAAATCGCTTCCCGGGGGGAGCTGCGGCGAGGGTGGGGTGCCCCGGGAAGCGCCCGGCGCCCCGTTCATGCCAGGGGCGGCTCGGGCTGGCGGAGCCAAGGCCCCGCGGCGCCTCCCCCGGCCGGGCAGGGCTGCGGGCTCCCCTCGCCGCCGCAGGGCCGCGGTGCCGCCGAGCCCCCGGGGCTGGGCCAGCCCGGCCCCCCGAGCTCTCCCCACCCCGCTCCCCAGGGCTGCGGGGCCGCGCTGCGCCCCGGCCGCCTCCCGGCGCCCCCACGGCGGGGCCGGGGCGGGCGCGGGCGGTCCCGGGTGGGCGCCGGGCGCCCCGTGCCATCCTGCCGGCGCTCGGTCCCCCGCGGGCTACAGCTTATCGCCGGGAAGGACCTGCGGAGAGGAGCGGAGCCCCGCGTCGCCCCGGGGTCGGCGTCACCCCCCAGCATCCCTGGCGTGGGGGGTCACCCCGCGTCCCCACCCGGCCGGGGAGAAGAAGTGCGAAAGGCTCCTTACCTACCTGGTTGCGTGTTTTGTGCGATTTCTGCAGCCACACGCGCCACTGGTCGTAGAGCTTGATGCCGAGGTTGGAGCAGCCGTAGGCGTGTTTCTTCACCCAGCCGAAGAACTGCTTCAGCTCCCGCCGCAGCGTCGTGTTCTGCTCCCCGCCTTTGGGGTCGCAGCCCCCCGCCACTCGCTCTGCGGGGACAAGGGGGGCGGTGGCACACGGGGGGACGCGCCTCGACCCCCCCACGGCCACCGTGCCGTGAACGGGGAGAGGAACCCGAGCAGGTTCGGGCTCCAGGCTGGGAAAGCCGAGCTCCAATCTGGCTCCTTTGCAGGAGATCCGGGCGCGGGGCATGGAGCAGGGCAGGGCCCCCGCTCATCCCCCGGGGCTCGGGGAGGCACCGGCGGCACCGGGGAGCGCTGCCGGCCGCACTCACCGCTGCGAGGCGTGGAGGCGGCCGTGGGGTTGCTCCAGTCGCTCCAGATGCCGGCCTTCTTGGAGCCGTAGATGCTGAAGGGGTTGCAGCGCACCTGGACGAAGTAGACGGTGCCGGGGCGCAGGCCGGCCAGGCGGCACGAGGTCTGGTTGCCCACATCATCCACCACCTGCAGAGGGACGAGATGGCAGCGCCCGCACCCTCGCCCACCCGCGCTGTGCCCGGCCGTGCCCACGCACCTTCCACTCGGAGCTGTCCTCCACCCGGTATTGGATCTGGTACTTGGCTTGGAAGAGGAAGTCCTTGAGCGCCGGCGGGGAGCTCCAGCGCACGCTCAGCTGGTCCTCCAGGTCGCCCACCCGGCTGACGTGCACGTCGGACGGAGGGTCCGTGGTGACTGCGGGGACACGGCAGGGCTGGCCCGGGGCACGGCGGGCAGCGCCGCGGGGCCGCGAGGGTTAAGGAGCCGCGGATGTGGCAGCGACTCGGAGCAAACAGCCTAACTCGATTAGGAGCAATTCTGCTCACATATCGCCCATTTCCTGCTGCCCTCGCCCAGCCCGCCCAGCCCAGCCCAGCCCGGCTGCGCCGTTCCCGCAGGGTCACCGGCACGGCGGGGACACCCGCGGCTCACCCACGTCCAGGATGTCCAGCATGACCACGTCAGACACGGCCACCCCCAGGCGGTTGGAGGCCTCCACCCAGATCTCGTAGGGCGTGAAGAGGGCCAGGTCCTTGGGGATGTGGCAGGAGTAGGTGCCGGCCGTGTGGTACTCCTGGCAGGTGTTGTCCTGGCCGTACCACCTGCGGGCAGGTGATGGGTGAGGTGCTGGCACCGCTCCCCCATGCTCCCGTGGGTCACTTTTTGGTTTTTCCACGCTGCCAGAATTGGGGGACTGACCCCGTGGTTCACTCAGTGATTCCCAACTCACCCAGGCCCACAGCAGCTTCTCCTCACCCTCCCCAGCTCCATGAGGACACTCATCCCAGCAAAGCAGGGGCCAGCCAGGAGGCATCGAGCTGCCCTTCCCTGTTTCCCATTAAATCCCACCCCAAAGTTTTTAACAACAACGGGGATGAAGGTGAGCACCCACCTGCGCTTGTACTTGAGGGTGTAGTTGGTGTGCAGGAAGGTCTCCCCTTCTGTCCCTGGCGCCCACTTGCAGGTCAGGTCCTTCATGTTTTTGGACCAGCAAGTGATGTTGACTGGTTTCTCTGGGGGTACTGGCAGAGACAAAACCCAAAGAACAAGAGGTCCCAGAGCTGTTTTTTTCCAGCCACGGAGACACAAGCCCCAAGTCCAAGCTGCGTGCCCAGCTGAGCCTCTGTGTTCCCGGGAATGTGTAGCGACCCAAAAAACAAACCCGAGCTGCATTCCCCGTTCCGATTCCGTATTCCTGGGACAGAGCATCGGCCTTAAAATAGCCCGAGATAAAATCTTACGATTATTGGTTCGGACAAGCGCGTTTTAACCGAGGCTTTGCCGAAACAGCCTCGGAGCTGCGCGCGGGTCAGGGCTCCACCAGAGCAGCTCCTGGCACGCTTTGGTGAGAACCAGCACGCTGATTCCTCCCTGGGGATCCCCGGATTCTCTCCCATGGGGGAGGCGCATCCCAGTGCTGGCCAGACCCCCGTACAGAGCAGCTGGACCCTGGCACAGAGATGGACCCTGGCACAGGGTGGCAGGATCCCAGGACAGTGACCAGTCTCTGGTACAGAGAGGCTAGACGTCAGCACAGAATGACCGAATCCTGGCACACAGTGACCAGACCCTGACACAGAGTGACCAGGCCCTGACACAGAGTGACCAAACCTCAGCACAGTGACCAGACCTTGGCACAGAGCAGCCAGACCCCATCACAGAGTGACCAAACCCTGACACAGAGTGACCAGACCCCAGTAGAGTGACCAGACCCCAGTAGAGTGACTACACCCTGACACAGTGCAGCCAGACCCCATCACAGAGTGACCAAACCCTGACACAGAGTGACCAGACCCCAGTACAGTGACTACACCCTGACACAGTGCAGCCAGACCCCATCACAGAGTGACCAGACCCCATCACAGAGTGACCAGACCCCAGTACAGAGTGACCAGACCCTGGCACAGTGACAACACCGCAGTACAGAGTGACCAGACCCCAGCACAGTGACCACACCCCAGCACAGAGTGACCACGCTCCAGCAAAGTAACCAGACCCCCGCACAGAGTGACCAGACCCCAGTACACAGTGACCACACCCCAATTCAGAGTGACCAGACCCCAATTCGGAGTGACCAGACCCCAGTATGGAGTGACCAGACCCCAATTCAGAGTGACCAGACCCCAGTACAGTGATCAGACCCCAGCACAGAGTGACCAGACCCCAATTCAGAGTGACCAGACCCCAGTATGGAGTGACCAGACCCCAGTACACATTGACCAGACCCCAGTACAGTGATCAGACCCCAGCACAGAGTGACCAGACCCCAATTCAGAGTGACCAGACCCCAGTATGGAGTGACCAGACCCCAGTACACATTGACCAGACCCCACCACGGCGCGGCAGCACCCACGTACATCCAACATAGAGGCAGGAGCCGGCCAGGATGCCGCCGTCTCTGCTGTGGCACACCAGGTTGTCCCCCGACTGCTGCCTGGAGCCGTTGAGGCGGGCCAGGGCCACGCTGAGCGTGGAGGGGCCGAGCGCGGCGTAGGAGGCGGCCGGGAGGCGCCGCCCGTTGAGGGTCCAGTACAGATCCTCGGCCCGCAGCCGCGTGTCCGGGCTCACCGTGCACGTGGCCACCAGCGAGGAGCCGATGAGCAGCGTGGGGTCCTGCGGGGAGATCACGGCGGGGTCTGCAGCCGGAGACAGAGCGGGGAAATCGGTTATGGGGGCTTGGCGCTGAGCTGAGCAGGTTAGAGCTGCGCAAGTGTGTCTGCTCGTCTGCTTTCCATTGATTTAAACGTCTTGATGTCTCCTCTGTGCTCATTTATATCTGTTTAAGTGCATTGTTTTGCTATTTTGCATCAATTTTTAAATCATCGTATGTGTTTTGTGTTAATTTAAATACGTTGTTTAGCTGTTTTAATCGATGTAAATCATCGCGAGCCTATACTGATTGAAATCACACATCTATTTTATATAGATTTAAATCATCCCATATCTATTTTATATCAATTTAACACACTGGTTTCCATTTTACATCTATTTAAAGACACTGGTTTCTATTTTACATTGGTTTAAATGTGTTTCATATCTATTCTTTACTTCTGCACATTTATACCTAAAGACATTTTATATCTTTTATATCTCTTTAAATACGCTTTGTATCTATTCTGTATCTCAATACACACCTATTTTTATCTATTTAAATACTCTTTACACCTACTTTTATATCTACATTTTATATCTAAAACATTTTATATCTATTTTTATATCTGCATCTATTTCAGAACTTTAAAAATACTTTTCCTATCCACTTTTTATCTTTATTCTCCCCAGGGCTGGGGCGGGGCTGGCTTGCAGCTTCGGAAGTTTTTCCGCGACAAAAGGATTTCACAAAAAAAAGAAAATTCGAGGGGATTTTCCAACACTGCCAAGCTCCGGCATTTCCCCCCGGATCACCTCGCCCAGGGGTGAGAAGCGCTTCCCAAGAGCTCCCTCCTCATCCTCACCATGTGCTCCCAAATCCCGCCGCTCTCCCCTCGACATCGCGAGGGTGCCGCAGGCTGGGGGAGCCCCTCAATGGGGGAAATTCCCATCCTGGGACCCCTCCCCAACCCCACTGTTCTCCCTTCGACATCCTGGGTGTGCCCAGGCTGGGGGAGCCCCTCCATGGGGGGAAATTCCATCCAAGGACCCCTCCCCAATCCCCTCAACACCCCGGGTGTGCCCAGGCTGGGGGAGCCCCTCCATGGGGGGAAGTTCCCGTCCCGGTTGACCCCGGCCCCCTCGGCTGCCCCGGCCCCGCCGCTCCGTGTCCGCCAGCCCTTATCGGCTCCATCCGCACGCGCCGGGCTAATATTCCCCAATTACCTCCCGGAAAGTGCCGCGACCTCCCGGCCCCGGCGAGCCCCGGGCCCCGATCGGCTTTCAGCGCCCGCCGCCCGCCCCGGCTCCCTCCGGGCGCTCCCGAATCCCCGCACGATCCCAGCGCGGGTCCGCCCCCCAGCCCCGCAATTAGCGCTCCCAAATCCTCCTCGCTCCGGGGAGGCTTAATTAGGAACTGCCGCCGAGCTTGGGGGTGCCGGTGCGGGGAAGGAAGAAAATCCAGCGGGGAAAAGCACCCCAAATATGCAGGGATTGGTGCCAGGCACCCGCAGCGCCCCCGGATCGGTACCCGGTACCCCAAACACCCGCGGGACGGTGCTGGGGACTCCGGGGTACCCCGGTGGTGATGGATCCATCCCACCCCCCGAACAAACCCTTCCCAAGGGCAGCCAGGCCTCTGCAAATCTCATCCCCCTCTGTGCCCACCCCGCTCCGACCCCGAGCCCGGCTCTGCCGATAGCACACCCAGCGCTCCGAGCCCTGATTCTGCTCAATCTTAATCTAAACAGCCCCAGAAACTCGCACGAGCACCGTAAAACAGACACGTTTCCCATCCTCCGAGCAGGACCCTCTGGAGGGGCCAATTTTCTCTCTCTCTCTGTATTTTTTTTTTCCCTGGATTTTGGGGTTTTTTTCCTTTCTCCAAGCAGGAGCCTCTGGAGGGGCCAATTATATACATATATATATTATATTTTTTTCCCCCTGGAATTGTTTTCCCCCCTCAGCACGGCCGCAGCGCCGAACATGTGTTTTAAAAGGGAAAAGTGTGAAGTTTTCCGATCGGAGAGGAAAGGGCCGGAGAGACGCAGGCAGGCTGTGGAATGTGCAAGTTGCAACGAAAATACCTGCTCGGGGGTTTTATGGCTTCTCTATTGCAAAAAAAAATGCTGATCAGGTGCTAAGTAATGCTATAAAGTAAAACCACATTTCCAAGGTGTCGGGAACGTTTATGCTTTTCTTCCGAAGGGCCGGATTTCATTTTGGTTTTATATCGGAGTTTTAAGGGGTTGGCAAAGAAAAGGGGGGAGGAAAAAAAAAAAAATGCTCCGATAAGTGTCAGAGATCACGCAGTTAAAAAAGATTTATTGAGCTGTGCAGGGGGTTAAAGGAAAATAGAAATAATTGCCCTGAAGAACAAAAGGGAATTTGGGAAGCTCTGAATTCCACAGGAAAAATAAAATTAAATATATATGTGTAGTTTGAGCTCCTCTAACACTCGAGCAGCGAGGTTTGCGGGCAGACACGGTACCCAGAAATGCTTTATCCCTCTTTTCTACCCTGCTCTCCAGTGGTTTTTTCCCCTTTCTCATCCCCGCCTGGCATTTCTCGTGCCCATCCCTGGGCTCGAGGAGGGATTTATAAAAAGCCCAGGCATTCCAGCGCGGCCGAGCTGCACCGAGGGGAAACTTTCGCTCTCTAAAAGGAGATTTGGCTTCGCCTTCGCCAGCGCCGCCCGTCGAGGGGGCAGCGCTGCCCCGGACCCCCGTGGGGAGGGGGAAATGGGGGTCGGGGGGGAAAGGTGCGGGCTCGGCCCCACCGAGGGTCCGGCCGTGGCCTCGGGCGGCTCCCGGCGGGATCAGCCCCTCCGGGCACCGGGCGGGCACCGGGCGGGCACCGGGCGGGCACCGGGACTGGCCGCTCTCGCTAACGGAGGGGTTTTGGAGCGTTCCTCCTGCCCACCCCATGGCTCCAGCAGCTCCTGCCCCAGTGAGCGCCCTCAGGCTCCCCGCCAAGGACGGGGCTGGGTCGGGGCTCCGCGCCGGCGGCCGGGGAGGGGACGCGGGAGCCGCCGGGCGGGCGAGCGGTGCCGCTTGCGGCGGGTCCCGTTGGCCGGTCGGAGCGGAGAACATCCACGGCCCTGAGAAATTCCCATCATAGGGAGGAAGCCGAACTTCCTTTCCTGCGGCGGGGAGCGGGCAGCGGGCAGCGGGGAACGGGGAGAGGGGAGCGAGGAGCCGGGAGAGGGGAGAGGAGCGGGGAGAGGAGCGGAGAGAGGAGCGGGGAGCGGGCAGCGGGACCTCGCCCTCCCCGGGCTGCAGCGGGGGCAGCGGGGCGGCGGCCGGGACCGGGACCGGGGCTCGGT
The DNA here is from genome assembly GCF_035770615.1 of Melospiza melodia melodia. NCBI lineage: Eukaryota > Metazoa > Chordata > Aves > Passeriformes > Passerellidae > Melospiza > Melospiza melodia. The sequence continues at coordinate 31,106,676 of NC_086200.1, forward strand.
CGGGTTTGGGGCTCTGTGGGGAAGGGTCGGGACCCCGATCCCCGCGTGTCCCCCCATGGCCAGGGGGACCCCGATCCCCGCGGGGCCGAGGCCGCCCCGCAGCCCAGCCCACAGGTGGCACCTCCCGGCCCTGCCGCCGCCGGGTGGGGCCCCCAAACTGGGCATCACCGAGGGGCCCCCAGGGGGATTTTTTTTGGGGGGGGGTCGTTGTTTTCCGTGGGGCGGGGAGGGAGATCCTGGTTGTTCTGGGTGGGAAAAGGGGATTCATTGTTCTCTGGGATGGGGGCGGCTCTCCGGGGGAAGGGGGGACCCCGTTGTTCTCGGCAGGGGGAGGGGGCTCTCAGAGGCTTTGGGGGGGGCAGAGGGGGTCGGTGGCTCCCGGGGCTGCCGGGGGGTCGCGTGGGGAAGGGGTTCGCTATTGTTCTCCGGGCCGAGGCCGGGGGTTTCCATTGTCCTGGGTGGGGAATGGAGCCGCATTGTTCTGCGGCAGGGGGGGCCGCACGGCGGGGAGGGGGACAGGGGGGAGCGGCCCCCTCGGGGTCCCCGCTCTCCGTGGGGAGAGGGAGCACTCGCTGCTCCGGGCCAGGGGGGCTCTCCTCGCTGCTCTCGGGGATGGGGGGCAGCGCTAAAAGGTTCCTCCATTGTTCTCTGCGGGCAAGGGGCGGGGGGGTCGGGGATGGGGGATCCCGGCTGCCTGTCGGGAGGGGAGGGGGGGTCCCGGCTGCCCTCCGCGGGGGGGTCCCCGTCCTCCTCCTCCTCCTCCTCCTCCTCCTCGTCCTCCGGCGAGCGCAGCCCCGAGGTGCGCCCGGGACCGCTCCGCATCCCGGGGCCGGGGGGAACGCGGCGCACGGAGAGGAGCGGACAGCCCCGGGGGGCTCCGCATCCCGGCACCGCTGGGGGGAACGGGACACGCGGGAAGCAGCGGCGGAACCTCGGGGGGCTCCGCACGCCGGGGCCGGGGCCGGACGGGAGAGCCCCGGGGGGCCCCGACGGGACCCCCGCCCGCCCGCGCCCACCTTGCGGGAGCCGCCGGGGCCGCCGGTACTCACAGGAGAGCGGCTCGGCGCGGGGCAGGCGCGGCAGGAGCAGCAGCAGCAGCGGCAGCATCGCGAGCGGCGGCGGCGGCGGCATGGCCTGCTCCGGTGCCCGTCGGTGCCCGGGGCGGCGGAGCGCACCGGCACGTCCGGGGAAGTCCCGAGCAAGTCTGAGCAACCCCCGGTTACCAAAGCCCCAACTGCCGCCCTGGCCCCGCCCCGGGACCGCCCCCGGGGGGGCAGAAAGCCACCGGCCCCGCCACCCCCCCCCCGCCATCGTCCCGCTCCGGTACCGGCCCCGGGAGCGGCCCCCGCCCGGTGCCCGCCGCCGCCGCGGGATGCTGGGCCCCCCCGCCCTCCCGGGGCCGCGTCCCGCTCCCCCCGACCCCCCCGGTAGGTGAGTAAGAGCCGCTCCGGGGCCGCCGGCCCACGGGTGACTCACGGGACCCTCCCGCGCCCCCGGGGCCGCGCTCGCCGCCGATCGCGCCCCCCCCCGCGGCTTCCCCACGCTCCGAGCCCCGCCGGGATCCAAACCCCGGCTGTTGCTTATTTCTGGGCTGGAAACAGGAACATCATCCCACAAATCCCCATGTTTTCTATCGAATCCATCATCTCGGGGCTTTCCTCCTCAAAACCCCAAGGAAGTGGAAAAAACACCCCGAGTTCCCCCAGGCTGGGGCTGCGTTTGTCCCCGGGGGTGGTGGCGTGTCCGGTAGTGCCGCCAGCACCGGGACAAAGCCACCCACTCGGGCATCCCCCCGCGCCCCCGCCCGGGGTCTCGGCGGCACCGGGAGCTGTGCAGACCCCCGGGCAGCTCAGAGACCCCCGGGACAGCGCGTCCCGGCCACGGCGAGGCCACTGCGTGTCCCCGGCTGTGAGGAGAGGGGACCCTGCTCCCTGCCCGCAATGGGCACGGAGGGTGGCAGGGGACACGCGGGTGGCCCGGGCTGCCCCGTGGGCTCGGGGCCGGGGGTGACACCGCGTGGGGCTCCGAGGCGTTGGGCAGCACCAGGGATCGCAGAGATTAAAAAACACAATAAAAACCGAGAGGGGGAGGGAGCCCGAACAATGCCTTTTCCCATCGTCCTGTTTTTTGGAAGCTTCTGAACTGTTTTTGTTGAAATTTCCCAAAAATGTCAGGCTCCGGGAGCCACCCAGCCTGAGAAACTTCAGCCCCAGCGGCCGCGGTCTGGCCGAGTGAATCACGGCTGCCCCGGGGCCGGCGGCCGCCCGCGGTCCCGACCCACGGCCCGCGCCCCGGGAAACCGCGCGGGACCGGGGCAGCGCTGGGGGCTGCGGAAAGGAGAAATTCCCCTCTGGAGCGGGATGGGGGCTGCGGAAAGGAGAAATTCCCCTCTGGAGCGGGTTGGGGGCTGCGGAAAGGGAGAAATTCCCACTGTGGAGCGGGATGGGGGCTGCGGAAAGGGAGAAATTCCCCTCTGGAGCGGGTTGGGGGCTGCGGAAAAGAGAAATTCCCCTCTGGAGCGGGATGGGGGCTGCGGCCACCCCAGCTGCCCACCGGCATTGCCCGGAGCCTTCCCCCCTGTTTGCTGCCCCCCTGGCCGGGCTGCCCAGCGAGCACCCCGATTTTGGGGGGTTTTGGGGAGCCGGGGCGCGGGTGGGATCCCGGGGAGGGGGTGACTCCGCCCTGGGGACATGGGTGGCTCTGGGTGGCGCAGGCATCATCGGAAGGTGGCCTGGGGTGCAGGGGGAAGGTGGAGGGACGGCGGCAGTGGGAGGGCAGTGTCGGTCCCCACTGGTGTCACCCCAGGTGGCGCAGGGACCTGGCAGCTCACGCAGCACCTGTGGCACGGGGCCAGGGCGAGGGCACAGCGGTCCCCAAGCGCGGGCAGCGCCGGGACCCGCCCGGGAGCAGCCGGAGGTGGCCGAGCCGCTCTGAGTCAGCGGCGGCCGCTCAGCGCTGCCCTTTGCCAGTGACCTTTAAAGCCGCTCCCTCCGGCCCACGGGCCGCGCTCACAGGCACCGCCGGGGCGGGATCCAGCCCGGAGCCCCCTGTGACCCCCAGGATCCAGCCCGGAGCCCCCTGTGACCCCCAGGATCCAGCCCGCACCCCACTCTGACCCCGGCCGGGCTCTCGGCGTCCCCCGAGGCCGGGCGGTCCCGCTGCGCCCCCGGCGCGGCTCCGTTCCCAGGGCCTCTGTGCCCCGCTCCGTGCGGGATCTGCCCGTGGGGCCCAGGCCCTGCCACGAACGCTCTGCTCTGCCCGGGTGGCTCTGGGGACGTCCCCAAAGCCGCCTGAGCATCCTCGGTCCAGCTTCCCACCGGCCGCCACCTTCCCGCCTCCCTCCATCGTGTGTCACCAGGGCCCCGAATTAATCTAATTACTTGATTTCCCAGCCAGAGCTCACTCCATAAAATCCTTGGACGCAGACAGCATCTGGCTCAAGGGCCAGGGTGTAAAAAACAAACAAGAAAAAAAAAACCCCAAACCCCGGGAAAAGCGGGAGGAGAGGCGCAGCGGAGCTGCCTCCACTGCCTGCATCCTTTTAAAGTGACCTGGGGGAAAAATAAAGAGGCAAGAAATGCTAAGAATCCAGCAGGCAGAGTTTGCTTTCTATTCCTCTCAGTCACATTTCCACATCCATGGGTAATTTATAACCCGCTTAACCCCTTCCCTGCCGCCCCCCCGCACCCTTTCCCTGCAGAGCATCCTCGGGGCGGCCGCACCTTCCCGCCTCTGTTTGCTTTGGGAAGCACAAACAGTCCCGCGGCGGAGTCTGAGCAGCTCCAGAGGAGGGCAAAAATGTCGAGAGGGTGCTTGAGCACGAGGGATGGGCTGTGCAGGGCTGGGACGTGGAGTGAAGGGACCGCGGGGACGCCCCAGACAATGTGGGGAGAGCCCGAGGCTCCCCGAAAGGCTCCGGCAGGGAAATGTAGGTCAGTAGTGATAAATGCGAGAGGCATCGAGTGTTTCTGGAGAGGGGAGGAGGGAGGGCAGCCAGGCTTGGCCAGCTCGGAGGGTTTAGCCTGGGAAAGGCTTTTTTCCACGGAAAGGTGAGCGGGCGGAGCGCGGGCAGGTGCAGGGGAGCGGCGCCCACCGGAGGGAGGCTCCCGGTGCCCCGGGGCTCGGGCTGCGGCTCTGATTTACGGTGACAGCCCCAGCCTGCCCCGTTCACCGGCCGTTCCTCAGCGGTGCCGGACCCGGGGCTGGCGGGGCTCCAGGAGGGGGAAGGGGAGCGCGGCCCCGCCGGCCCGGCCCTGCTCCGTTCCTTTGATTAATAAGATGAATAAAGTGGCGGGCGAGGAGAGGCCCCGCTCTCTGCCCGGGGGGGGGGGGGCGCGGGCTGCGCCCCCCAGCACCCCCAGCCCCTCTGTCCGGCCCCAGGGCACCCTCAGGGCTGAGCCGGGACAGCGAGACCCCCCCTTCCCCCGCCGGGGTCCTGCCATGTGTTCCCCATTAGGGCCGGAGGTGAGCGCAGCCCCCAGCCCTCCCCCTCCCCCTCCTCCCCCTCCTCCTCCTCCCCCCGGGCCCACTTTGGGGTGCTGCCATAAATTAGGGGAGTGGGCAGGGCAGGGGTGAGCGGGGGTGCCTTTGATGTCCTGTAAAGCCTGGAAAATCACAGCTGTAAATCCGGGGTGTCAGGGAGAGCCGGGGGGCCCTGAGGAGTGAGGATGAGGATGGGAGGCATGAAGGTGGCTTGGGGAGTCCTGGAGGGACGCAGAGGGCGGCACGGCGGGGTGTGACACTGGCTGGGGACCCTCCTGAGGGGTTGGTCCATGTGGGGGGCAGTGGGGCAGCCCTGTCCCTCTGTGTGACACCGGTGGGGTGTGACAGCTCCTGGCCATGGCCTCAGCCCCCTGGTCCCTTCAGTCCCTCTGTGCCAGGGCGGCCCCAAGCCCTCTTGTGTCCCTGCACCCCGATCCCTGCTGCATCCCCCTTGGCCCACGGCCCCCCCACACCCCTGCTCCCCATAAATCTCCCGGTTCCCACGTCCCCTTTGTCCCCCGGCATCCCCTGGTGTCCGTCCATCCCCCCATCCCGAGCATCCCTGCTCCTTGGACCGCCCCCCCCCCGTTCTGCTGCATCCCGGGGTCCCCTCACCCCCCGCTGCCCGGGCATCCCCATCCTCCCTCCCGCACCCGGGCTCGCTATCCCCGCCCGGTGCCGGTGCCGGTGCCGGTGCATCTGCGGCAGGCTGCGGCGGCTCCCCCCGCCCCCGGCTCCCCCCGCCCGGCGCACGGCGCGTCACGGCGGGGCCGGCGGCGGCGGCGGCGGCGGTGGGTGCGCTCGGCTCCGCTCCGTTCCGCTCCGCTCCGTTCCGCTCCGCTCCGCGCCCGCCATGGCGGCCCCGGCCCGCCGGCCCCGGGCCCTGCTCGCCCTCGGCCTGGCCCTGCTCGCCGCCGCCGCCGCCGCCACCGACCCCTTCTCGCCGCAGCTGGGAGACACCGGCGGGTGCCGCGGGCAGTGCGGCCGCAGCCTGCAGCGCCGGGCCGCCGCCGTGAGTCCGGGGCACCGGGACACCGGGGGGGCAACGGGGGCGTGGGGAGCATCAATGGAACCGGGGGTACCGGGAGCATCGGGGCACTGGGGGGCACCTGGGGCACGGGGAGCATCAGTGGCGCTGGGGGTACCAGGGGCATCATCGTGGGCGCTGGGAGTACTGGGGATGTTTGGGGACCATCAGTAGGGGGCAATTCTCAGGGGCAATAATTCTGATAATCTCACATTGGAATGGGGCACCAGGGCATCGGGGCACTGGGGGCAATGGGGGCACTGGAAGGGACTGGGGGCAGCAGGACCACCAGAAGCAGTGGAGACACCCCTGACAGGCATCTCTGCCACTCCCCCGTGGGAGCAACATGGGGGGCACCGAGGCACCCCCAGTGTCTCCTCCAGCAGCTTTGGGGTGCCCCCAGTGAGGGCATCCCCACGGGTTTGGGGTGCCCGCAGTGTCACCCCTTTACCCTGAGCCTGCCCCATCCTGGTGACATCCGTGTAGGCTCTGTGTGCCCCCCACACCCCCTCAGTGTGTGCCCGGCACCCCAAATCGTTACCCCTCCTCCAGAGCAGTGCACCCACACCTCTGCCAGCCCATGCCAGGGCCTGGCTGGTGCCACCACAGACGGGGGGACCCTCCAAGCCCTCCACCCTTGGCCCCGTGCAGACCCACAATGGGGGCACCAGGGGGGCTTTGGGGAGCTCTCCCTGCTCCGGGACCCCCGGCTTTGGGGTGCCAGCCCTCAGCACGGCCCCGGGCGGGGGCGGCGCTGCCCGGTGCCCCCCAGCTGGCCGCGGGGGCCCGGGGGGTGTCCGGCTGAGCCCGGTGCCTGCGCCCGGTGCCAGCTCCGCGCTCTCCTCCTCCTCGCCGCAGGATGCTGTTCTCAACGCCTGTTACCGGGGCTGCCGGCTGTTCTCCATCTGTCACTTCGTGGATGCGAGCGCCGAGCTCAACGCCACCAGAGCCGAGTGCGAAGCAGGTGAGAGGAGCCGCGGCCGAGCAGCCCCCGCGCCCCAAATCCCGGCGGGATCCCCATGCCCACATCCCACGGGAGCAGCAATCCCTTCGCCCAACGCCCTCTGGAGCGCCTGCCCTGCGCACCCCACAGCCAGCGGGGAGGGCTGAGGGGCCCTGGGGGGCTCTGGGGACGGGCACGGGGGTCCCCGGGATTGGGCACCCCCAACCCCGACCCCTCCTCTCCCCAGCCTGTGCCGAAGCCTACGGCAACGCAGAGGAGCAGTTCGGGTGCGCGACCGGGTGCCGCAAGCAGCTGCCCGAGGTGGAGGAGAGCAGGAAGGAGAAGGTGAAGGGAGATGGGGAAACCCTTCCTTGAACAGGAGCTCAGCACAGCCCCTCCTCTTCCTCGGGATGGGGGACACCCCACATGTGCAGCCCATCCATCCATGGATCCATGGATCCATCCCTTCATGGATCCATCCATGAACCCATCAATGGATCCATCCATCCATCCATCCATCCATCCATCCATCCATCCATCCATCCATCCATCCATCCATCCATCCATCCATCCATCCCTCTATCCATCCATCCCTCTATCCAGATGGGAGCTCCAGCTGTGCCAGGCTGATCCAAGCCACCACTGGTTGCTTTGTCACAAATCTAAAAAGCAAATTAACTGGGCTGGGCTGGGCTTGGGCCAGGCAGGGCGACCACAGGGAATCCCCAGGGTGAGAGGATCTGACTGGGCATCGTGGCAGATTCCCCCAGTTTTGATTTGTTATCCTTCCCAGTAGTCAGCAACGCTTTCCCCTCCTACATTTAATTAATTCAGCTATTGCCCAATTAATTAAATTAGACTTTGGCCCAAGGAGGAGGCTTTTGGCTCCGTGCACGTGCAGGCAAAGATGAATCAGCGCCGTAAAAAGGGTGAAAAGCTCCTTTGAACTCCCCTCCTTTGGAGCCCCGTTTTAAGACCTTCCCAGTGCCTGATCCCATTTCCCAGCCCCTCTCCAAGGCCAGGGATGAGCATCTGGGGGTGACAGGCAGGGTCCTCACCCCCTCCACCCACCCAAAGCACTCTCCCTCAGGTTCCCAGACGAGCAGGCAAAGCAGATTTAGCATAATAATTAGATACAGAATCTGACCTATTTATTTCCTGTTTGCTGGTTTGACCGTGCAAGGGGCTGTCGGAAAATGTTCGGAGCCAGTGGCAGGGAGCAGCCAAGCGGATTCCAGCAGGGATGCTTTAAAAATAACAAACTGCCGCGACGGCCAAGAATCCAGGGCACCGAGAGGCTGCCAGGAGAGCAACGCCCTCGGCACCGCGGCCGCTCCGCTCCCATTGTCCCCGGCACAGGAGGGAGATCCCAGCCCAGAGGGACGGGCCTGGGGCTGGGGGATGGCCCCAAAGCCGGGTGGTCACTCCAGGGAGCCTTGGTGACCCTCCTGGGGCTGGAGCACAGCCTGGAACATCCCTTTGTGTGCTGGGAGAAGCAGAGCCCAGAGCTGAGCTCAGCTCACCCCAGCCACGACCCTGGGGTGGGATGTCCCCTGTTGGGGTGGGTGACGAGGGGACAGCTGTGAGGTGATGTCCCCGCTCCTTTGCAGAGCCTGGAGCTGAAATTGCCGTCGTTCTCCATGCTGGATTTGGTCTCCACCTTCTGCAACGACATCGTCAGCTCTGCCCAGAGCTTCATCTCCTCCACCTGGACCTTCTACCTGCAGGCGGATGATGGCAAAGTCGTGGTGTTCCAGGTGGGGTGTGCCCCGGACCCTTCTGTGGGTGCCCAGAGGGGTGGGGACCCCTTTCCTGACTGCCTTCTCCCTCTCTCCCTGCCGACCCAGTCCCAGCCTGAGATGGAGTTCCCAGCAGCCGAGGCCCTGGAGATCCAGCCAGCACAGCCGGGATCGGGGTCGGGGTCCAGCCCTGGTGTCCCCCAGCCCCACACAGGTTTGGGGGGCTCTGGGCTGCTGGGAGGGGGCTGGGAGCCTCCGAGCCCTCCTGGCTCCCTTCCGAGATCTCCAGAGCTGAAGAAATTTCCCATTTCTTGGGTCTGATCATCTTCTCACACTCCCACCCACGCTGGGGAGATCTGGATGGGGCCCTGGTGGGATCCTCGGCGCCCCCTTAGCGGGCAGGGGGGTCCCAGTGGGAGAGGGGAGGGTGTACCCATGGGTGTGCCCACATGGGTGTGCCCACATGGGTGTGCCCCATGTTCAGCATCGCCTCTCCCCTGCCAGGCCCCCGGGCAAAGGGGGACAAGCCCCCCGTGAAGGAGCCACGGGGCAAGGCCAAGGCGCATCCCCCGGAGCCCCCGCAGCAGGAGCACGACTTCCTGGGCTGCATGTCCAAGTAGGTGCTCTGGGACCCGCTGGACGTGGCACAGCAGATCCCCCCCAGCCCGTGCCCTGCCATAAACCCGTGCCTCCTCTTTGGCGGGGGGTGGTGGGGTGCTACAGGCGCTCGGGCCTTCCTCGCTGGATCCTGGCCGCCTGCCTCTTCCTCTCCATCATGGTGATGCTGTGGCTCAGCTGTGCCAGCCTGGTCACCGCCCCCGAGCAGCACGTCAAGACCCAGGTATGGGGTGAGCACAGCCCCAGGGTGCCAGGGACGCCTGGCACGGTGGGGTGGGCATTGCTGTGCCCTTTTTGTGCTGCCCAGTCTCTGTGTGGGGTGTGAGGCTCATCCACATCCAGCCCCGTGGTGCCCCCAAACCGGGGGTGATCTGCACCCTGCTCTGGGGCTGCACTGTTGTCTCTGCCTCTCCTGCAGCCCCTGAGCATCAACGGGGACAAGGAGTACCTGGAGGAGCTGGACGGCCCCGGCCCTTTCCCGCTGCCTCCCGTCATCACCGTCACCCTGTGCCCCGCGCCCGGCGGGGAGGACGCGGGGCCGCTGCCCCTCAAGGTCGACCTGGACAAGACCATCCTGTAGGGCTCCCGTCCCTGCCCACCGCCTCCGCCTCCCTCTCACCGACCCCACGGCATCGCCCCACGGCTCCCCGCGTCCCCCGGTCCCGCAGGGGCATCTCCTCCTCCGGCCGGGCCCCGCTCTGATCCCCGGGCACGGCCGGGCCCCGCTCCGATCCCCGGGCACAGCCGGGCCCCGCTCTGATTCCCGGGCACGGCCTCGTCCCGGGCCCCGCTCTGATCCCCGGGCATGGCCGGGCCCCGCTCCCCTCCCCGGGCACGGCCGGGCCCCAGGTCCCGCTCCCCTCCCCGGGCACGGCCGGGCCCCGCTCTGATTCCCGGGCACGGCCTGGTCCCGGGCCCCGCTCTGATCCCCGGGCACGGCCGGGTCCCGGGTCCCGCTCCCCTCACGGGCACGCCCGCTCCGGGGGCTCCGGGAGCCGAGAGCGGCTCTGCGTCCCCCAGGGATGCGCTGCGGGCTGGGATCCGGGCCTGCGGAGCCGAGAGGGAGCTGCCAGGGCGGGCAGGCCGCAGGGAGCCCGGCGGGTCCCCGAGCGGGACTCTCAGTCTGCCCCGCCCGGAGCCGCCGGGGCCCCGCAGCCCTCCGGGCACGGCTCCAGCGCTGGGCAGGAGGGAGCCGGCTGCGGTGGGGGATGGAGAGCGTCTGCAGCCTTCGGAGCTTTGGCTCGGCACATCCCCGGCCTCCCACCTTGGGCTGAGCCTCCGAGGCGCCGGCCCCGGCCCTGGGAACTCCCTTCCGCCGGCCGGAGCCGATTGCCTCGGGGAGCCGAAACGTGGCGAATGGATTTGGCCTTGGCAGCCGGAGACGGCAGCGGATCCCGCCGCCTCCGTGCCCACGCCAGCGCCCGGCCGGCCCCTTCCCGGAGCTGCGGAGGGGCCCTGGGATGGCTCCTTCCCCTCCCGGCTCCGTGATGCCCTTGGGGAGCTGGCCCTGGTGCCAACAAGCTGCTGGTGGGACCAAGCCGGGGATGAGGCGGCGTTTCCCTGGCTTCAAGCGTGGACAGGAGGTGGGAGCTGCTGGGACTGCTCCATCCTGGGCTCGGCATCCTGCAGGGATGGCTCCATCCTGGGCTCAGCATCCCTGCCCCACGCTGGGAGCAGCCTGCGGGGCTGTAGCTGACGGCAGGACCCGGTCTCTGTGTCCCTGGGCTCACAGTGCTGCCCTCAAAGCGGGCAGTGGGACCAAGCACGGCTCCCCTCGGCTCAGCCTGGCACAGCCCCCGGGCATGGAGGTGTCTCCCTTCTCCCCACCTCCCCTCATTCTCCACCACTCGATTCCATGCATCGTTCCGTGGTTTGATTTGCACCGGCGTGCTGCTCCTCGGCCCCGGGGGACACCCCAGTGCCGGACGGTGTCGGTCCCGCCGCCCCTCTGTCACCTAACACGTCTGTACAGATTAACTTATTATCCTGACCCCTCCTTGGGTTTTTGGGCTCTCTCGTGTGCCGGCGGCTCATGGGGCCGTGCTGTGCTGGGACCGGGGCCTCTCATCCCCGTCCCCACCGGTTTTGTGCTGCTCCGTGTCACTTCCACCCATCTGACATATCTGGGTTTGGGGAACCGGGTTGGGGGGAGGCGTGGGGGGGGTCTCGTATCAGTTTTGGGGTCCACTTTTCGTTGTTGCTTTCCGGCCGCGTGTGAAGCTCGGTGCAGTCAGTCTGTGATGTTCCGGCCGTGGCAGCGCCCCCGATCCCCGGGCAGGAGCTGCGGGGGCAGCGGGGCCTGGAGCCCTCCTGGCCTGGAACCCTCCTGGTCTGGAACTCTCCTGGTCCTGGAGCCCTCCTGGTCTGGAGCTCTCCTGGTCTGGAGCTCTCCTGGTCCTGGAGCCCTCCTGGTCTGGAGCTCTCCTGGTCTGGAACCCTCCTGGTCTGGAGCTCTCCTGGTCCTGGAGCCCTCCTGGTCTGGAGCTCTCCTGGTCTGGAGCTCTCCTGGTCTGGAGCTCTCCTGGTCCTGGAGCCCTCCTGGTCTGGAGCTCTCCTGGTCTGGAGCTCTCCTGGTCCTGGAGCCCTCCTGGTCCTGGAGCCCTCCCGGCCTGGAACCCTCCCGGCCTCGCCTCGAAGGGCAAACCCAGCCCCAAGCTGGGAGGGGGAATAGAATAAAGGTTTGTACCAGAGCTGGGTGAGTCCATGGTTTGGTGGGATGTTGGTGCCAGGGTGGGAGCGGGTTTGATCACCCACATGGGGCCGGCAGGAGGGCACGGGGCTGTTCCCGTTCTGGAAACTGAGCCGGGATGAAAGCTCTGGCAAACCAGAGAGAAATCCCTGCTGGGCAGCTTGGCATGGGCACGGAACAAAGATCCTCTCTGCTGCTGGGTTGAGACATTCAGCATCAGAGTGGGAGGAGAGGCAAGGCCCCCAAACCATCCCCTGCGAGCTGCAAGGAGGGGAAGGCCGGGGTGCAGCCCCAGGGAGGGCTCCGTGCATGTGGAAGGGCTGGGAAACGAGGGCTTTTCCCACTGAAAACCACCCATGGACACCATTTGGAGCAGGGAAATAATGGGGCCATGCTGGTGTCACACAGCAGTGTCACACCCCAGCACACGTGCAGCACCGGGGGGCTGGCACGTCCCACCTTCCCTTTCCCTGCCGTGTGTTTGTCCTGGCGCCGTGCCCATGGCCCAGCCGGGCTCTCCCGTGCCAGGCACGGCGGGGCAGCTCACGCGAGGCGCTGGAGCCTCTGCAGCCTCGCCTGCAGCGCTTCGGTAGCCCAGCAGGGCCCCGAGCTCGGAGCCAGCCGCTCCCCCGAGGAGCCCCCGTTTGCCGCGGGGTGCGGAGCCAGGGATGCGGAGGTGCCGGGGATGGATGTCACGGCCAAAGAAGGCTCTGCAAAGGCCTGCTCTGCTCCCTGCCAGCAGCCCGTGCTGCCGGAGCACGTCCGTGCCGTGTCACCCCCTGCCCGGGCTGGGGAGGAGGGGAGCGGGGCTGCGCTCGCACGATGGGGACGGGAGGGGTTTGCCCTACATGGAGTGCGCGGGGATGGCGTGCCAGCTGGGTGGGAGGATGCCCCGGGCAGCCTGGGCCCTGTGGGGCTGGCATGGAGGCACAGGGGATGCCATGGCCACGTTCCCCAGCCTGGCATGGAGGCACAGGGGGTGCCGTGGTCGTGTTCCCCAGCCTGGCATGGAGGCACAGGGTGTGCCATGGCCACGTTCCCCAGCCTGGCATGGAGGCACAGGGGGTGCCATGGCCACGTTCCCCAGCCTGGCATGGAGGCACAGGGGGTGCCGTGGCCACATTCCCCAGCCTGGCATGGAGGCACAGGGGGTGCCGTGGTCGTGTTCCCCAGCCTGGCATGGAGGCACAGGGGGTGCCATGGCCACGTTCCCCAGCCCACAATGGGATTTGCACGGTGTCCTCAGCAGTGCCTCGGGGTGGGCAGAGGGGTGGGAGGGCAGGAAAAGAGGGAAGGGCTGGGAGATGGAGCCCAGCACGGAGCAGCTTTTGAGGTGGGCACAATCTGATGATTTGGGGGCAATAACCCCCTGGCCAGGGCCAGGCCATTGAGTGCCCCTCAGAGGGCAGGGACAGCCCTCAGGGGATGTCTTTGTGCTGAATTTTCACAGGAAAATTTGCAGGAAGGCCCCAGATCGGGGCAGACAGCTGGCAAACCCAGCCCAGGGCGGGCAGCAGCTCTGAGTGTGTCCCCTCCTGGGATGGGAGCTGGGCTGCAGACCGTGGACAAGCTCCTCGTCTTTAAACTGGAGTCAGATTCCTCCCTGCTGGCTCGGGGTGCAGGAAACCGTGCCCAGGAGCAGGTGAGGAGGGACCCCACTCTAACGAGAAGGAGACGCATGAAATCCGCTGGTTCCACTCCCCCCAGCAGGCAGCCCGGGGCTTTTCCACCCTTTTCCTTCTCTCTCCCTCTTTCATTTGTTCACAGGGGAAGGGAAATTCCTGGTGTGTGGCCGTGGGCAGGCCAGGCTGTGAGGAGTCACCCTCCAGCCTGTGGTGGTGCTGAGGGCATGGGGTGGGTCACGTCCTTGGGGTGAGTGTGTGTGTGCCCACGTTCACATCCATGTGTCCATCACGGTGTCCTTGTGTCCCTCACAGTGTCCTTCTGTCCCTCACAGTGTCCTCGTGTCCATCACTGTGTCCTCATGTCTGTCCTCACGTCCTCGTGTCCATCCTCATGTCCTCGTGTCCATTACTGTGTCCTTATGTCCATCCTCACATCCTCATGTTCTTCACTGTGTCCTCATGTCCATCACCATGTCCTTGTGTCCATCACCGTGTCCTTGTGTCCATCCTCACATCCTCATGCCCATCCTCATGTCCTCATGTCCATCCTCCCGTCCTCATGTCCAGCCTCATGTCCTCATGTCCACCCTCCCACCCTCATGCTCATACTGATGTCCTCGTGTCCACACTCACCTTTATGTCCACATGTCCACGCTCACACCCTCATGTCCATGCTCACCTCTGTGTGTCCACATGTCCAAGCACAGCTCCACAACTAACCCCAGATGTGTCTGTGGCAAGTACCCCCAAAAAGTGGGGAGAACCCAGCAAGTTTCCCCTACACTTCCACCCAGAGCCCTGTGGCCTCTCCCCCTTGGCTGTGGCTCGGTGTCCGTGCCAGCAGTGGGTGCGGAAGGTTTGTGGGGGTCCCACCAGCTGTAATCAGGGCCAGCACCCCCCTGGCTGCTCTTGGTGGCTGCACTGGGCTGCTGCTGTCCCCTCCAGAAGATGTCAGCTGCCGGGAGCTGGCCTGGCTCCACCAGCTCACACAATGCCCGAGGAGCGGGGCCAGGCAGGGATTTCCCTCCCTCCCCTCCTGCCATCTGCTCCCAACGTGCCTTTGTCCCCATTCCTCACCCCGTTCCCCTCAGGAGCATCCAGCTCCTTGTCCTGGAGCCCTGGGCCTGCTCCTCCAGGATGTCCCTGCTTGGGGACAGCGCTGGGGTCCTTGGGAAGCCTCAGAGGGCAGAAACCCCAGGACTGGGTCAGCGGGGAGGAGAAGTCCATGTGCCAATCCCCCTTTTGATGGTTTGGGACCAAACTTTGATGGATTGCCAGCACAGAGCTGCAATCCCGAATTCCTGACCAACACTCGGAGCTGTAAACTCACTATTAACCCCAATGGAGGTAAATCCCCACCCAGGGATGGAGAGAGGATGAGGAGGTGAGATGGGGAGCTGGACAAGGGCTCAAAGCACCTTCCTGACCCCACATGTGGAGCTGAGCCCCTTCCCTTACAAATTCTCCTTTGAATTGTGCCTGGAACCAGCACAAAGCCCTCAAGGCCTTCAGAGATGGAAACCCCATGGAGCTGCTGGAACTGGGCAGGGCAGCACCATGCCAGGGATGGGAAAACACATCCATGGGTCTCCTCTGCCCGGTAAAACACATCCATGGGTCTCCTCTGCCCGGTAAAACACATCCATGGGTCTCCTCTGCCCAGTGAAACACATCCATGGGTCTCCTCTCCCTGGTAAAACACATCCATGGGTCTCCTCTCCCTGGTAAAACACATCCATGGGTCTCCTCTGCCTGGTAAAACATCCATGGGTCTCCTCTCCTTCCTAAGAGCCGGAGCCATGGGTGATTCAACAACAACAAAACCAAAGGAAAAACAATCTGCTGGTGCTAATGGGATTGGTTCTGTCCCTACCACGCACATTCCAGCCCGGCTCGAGGGACCCTCGGGGGGCGGGGGGGGGATAATGAAGCCAAATTATTCCTTGTGTTCAAATGTCAGGGCTGAGCGTGGTGCCGGGCCTGGCGCAGCTGCTGGGCCCTGGCGCTGCCGTGGGGAAGGGGAGAAGCCCAGAGCACAGCCAGGACAGGCATGATCCTGCAGCCAGGACAGGCATTTTCCATCCCCTGGCCTCCATTGTCACTGCTCCCCGCTCGCTCCTGTGTTCTCCTGCCAGGTGAGGAGCACAGCCAAGCTGGGTTTGGCTGCCTTGGGTGGGAACTAGGCTCCCTGAAGGGAACCAGGCTCCCCATGGGCTGGGGTGGTGCTGCAGCACCTGGAGCCATCCCTGGTGTTTGGGGGTGACGCGTGTGGGACACGGAGGGGACCTGTGGGATCGTGGGCTCACCACGGTGCCAAATGGAGCTGGGAATGGCCAATGCTGCCAGCTGAGCAGGAGCCAGCTCCTGAGGGGGTCAGCTCTCCATGTGGGACTGGAAGGAGCCCAAGATTCCAGCCAGGGGTGTTGATCCTTCCCCCAGGCCAGACCCCACGTGCTCTGTGTCCTGCTCGTTCCTGCTCCTCACAGGGCACAGTATTCCCATATTCCTGTTCCATCCTGCTGGGGAAGGTGGCACTGCTGCTCCCCAGGGCGGGCATCCAGCCAGAGAGCCAGGCTGGCTCCATCCTGGCACGGAAGGGATGCTGCTGTCCCCAGGTTTTGTGTTGGTTCTGCTGGATTGTCTCTGAAATTGGGGGATTTGGGAATGCAGGGCTCGGCTGCACCCCAGGATGGTGGGAGCCCACAGAGCTCAGCCCACAGAGCTCATCCTCGGGGACTTGGGGGTCCCACATCCCTGGGGGTCTCACATCCCTTGGTGGCTGCTCCCCATGGAATTCTCTCTCTGCAGTGGGCCCTGGCAGTGTTGGAGCTGCAGGGGAAGGAGGGCATGGAGGATCCACCTCCACCTGCCCACAGCAGATCGAGCATCTCAAATGTCTCCAGGGGAAATGCATCCAAAGGGGCAGGATGAAAGGGAGAGAAGGGCTGGTCCATCGTGCTGGCACAGCAGCCACACCCCAGCCCGTGCTCCTGACCCTGCCCAGGCTCACGCCGTGTCAGGATTACCCAGGGATTAGCAGGGAGCAGGAATCCAGAGGGAATAAGAGCAGGGAGAAGCGCTGGCACTGAGAAACACCACCACACCCTCAGGGCAGGCAGGACACAGAGCTCACAGAGCTGGGATATCACCAGGAGGAGTGAGGGAGGTCGTGGCAGCCTCCTTCACAACGAGAGAAAATAAAGCAGCCAAAAATGTAACAAGAATTTGGGGAAAAAAAACCCGTGCTGGGAAAAATCTAACAAAAATTGGGGAAAAAAATTAATAAAACTCCTGGATGGTGGTGCTGGGAGCTGTGAGGAATTCCTGCTCCTGAGCAGGATGAAATGAGGAGGTCTGAGGGAAAGGCAGAGCTGCCAGCTCATGATTTTGTCATTACTCTCCCAGTGCTGGCTGTGGATTTTAAAGTCCAGCTGTGGGAGCCGTGGGATACGCAAGAGCTTGGCTTGCAGCAAAAGGTACATGGAGAGACCTCATGTTTTGCAAGGGGAAAAACAAATGAAAAAAAAAGGTGAAAATATGACTCAAATAGATCCTGAAGGCTTGAAATCAAGATCAGAAAGAAGAAGAATGTAAATAGAATAATGCAGAGAATTTTGGAGTTTATTCCTTTTATTTTTTTCAACCCAGTCCAGTAAGAGTTGGGATTTTCCAGGCAGACCACTGCTCTCCACAGTAGGAATTCCAGGCCTGCCTGGATGCACTGAGTGCACAGGATAAATATATTACAGTTGTGTGAGTTGCTCAGATTGCTGTGCTAACACTGGTCATAAAATTCACCTTAGATATAAGGCAGGCTGCTCGGGGAAGGGGGCTAAGTGCACTCAACAAATAATGAAGAGAAATAAAAATAAATATCAAATGGCCCATAAAATCAAACAATAATGGTAACTAAAAAGTTCCTGGATTTGCTGCCAGAGGTAAAATCCCATCAGCAATATGAAATAACAAGAAATCCCCCCCTTGGCTCCTTCTCCACATGACACAAGTCAGCACGCCTGGTCACCAGAGTCGTTATGGAATACATCCTCCTCCCAGGGTCTTAGAAATGCATTTTTCCTGCTTTGAGAGACCTTCTGGGGTTCCATTTAACGGGGATCTGGGGAACACGTGAAAGGCATTTACAGCATCCAGCCCGGCCCTGCTTTTCCTGCAGGGGAAGCAGAGGTGTAACATTCACAGCCTTGCCACCACACCTGGGATGGAGAGGGCACAGCCCTTGGGGCACAGGGGTAGCTGCACTTCCAATAGCAGGGGGGACCTAAAAATACCAGGGGGGACCTAAAAATATCAGGGGGGACATAAAAATAACAGAGGGGGAACTTTTTTTTGAAGTCTTTCCCAGATCAGGGTGTGCTGACCAGGTGAGGGGCAGCTGAGGGAGATGGGGAAGGGGCTCAGGAGGAGAAAAGGAGGCTCAGGAGGGGCCTTTGGGCTCTCCTGACAGGAGGGGACAGCTTGGGGGGGTCAGGCTCAGCTCCCAGGGGACAACAGGACCAGAGGGAACGGCCTCAAGCTGGGTATTGGGGAAATTTCCCAATGGAAAGGATGGTGATGGTCAGGAAGGGGCTGCCCAGCGAGGTCTGAAATGTCCAAGGAGCTCGTGGAGGTGGCACTCAGAGCTCTGGGCTGGGGACAGGCTGGGGATCAGTCACAGCTTGGACTCGGTGGTCTTGGAGGCCTTTTCCAACCCAAATAACTCCGAGATTCCATAAAGTGACCCCCAGAGGAAGGGGAAGGTGTCAAATGAAGCCGAGCTGGAAGTGGGACAACCACGAGGTGCTGGGAAGGAGGGGCAGGAGCTGCCCCCAGGCAGCAGAACACAAAAAGAGCACCCCCGGCGATGGGGGAGAGCTGGGGGGCAGCTCCTGCAGCCCCAGATTCCAGCAGGGACAGGGAATGGAACACCAGGAGGGTCCGTGCACGGCCTCTTCCCCTGCTGACAGCTCCTGCTCTGGGCAGGTCGTGTCTGAAATAACAAGGCCCCGAGGTCCTGGCCGGGGTCTCCGTGTGCTGCAGCAACACAAATAGCAAATTAATAAGCACCGCTTCCCCTTCTCCCCAAGGTTTCACGAGGCTTAATTAATGAATGTCTGTAAAACGCATTCGGAGCTGGGAATGAAATGTGCTGTGGAAATGCCAAATATTTTTAATGCTCCAGCAGATTTAGGAGGTTTAAATAAGAAAAATACACAGCTTTTCCTCTTCGAAACAGATTGCTCCCCTCGAAGCAAAGAGCTCCAGAACATGAAGTTTTCATCAGGCTGACTTGAAAGGGAGTTTTCACGGCTCTCCAACGCGTTTATTCTCATGTACGAGTTCCCCCCTTTCCCTTCTACAGATGTGGACACCGAGCATGGGAAATCAAAGAAATCTACCCCCGGCCGTTGGCAGGGCCAGCGCTACGAATAATTTCCTGATTCCCACTGCTGCCTGGAATGCCCCCTCGAGCAGATGCGAGGCGGCTTTAGGAATTACACGGAGCCCGCGCGGCCCCGGCGGCTCTGGGGAGAGCCGGGAGGGCTCTGATGCCGACCATGTGTGGGGACGGAGGCGGCTCTGGCACCGCCAGGCGCGGGGAGCTCCGGCGACAGCACGGCACCCTCTGGAGGGAACTGCGGCTCCTGCACGGGCGGCTGCGGGCAGCAGCCCTGCTCCGAGCGGCCTGGCGGGAGCTTTGTGCCCACCACGGCTGTCCTGGCTGGCCGCAGACGTGATGGGTGCCGCAGGGGACACCGAGGGATACACGGGTGACACCGAGGGATACACAGGTGACACTTGAGTGATCCACGGGTGACACTGAGCACTCTGCAGGTGCCACTGAGTGATCCACAGGTGACACTGAGCGCCCCGCAGGTGACACTGAGTGATCCACAGGTGACACTGAGCACCCCGCAGGTGACATTGAGCACTCCGCAGGTGACACTGAGCTCTCTGCAGGTGACACAATGATCCGCAGGTGACATTGAGCGCTCCGCAGGTGCAATCCCGAGGGAAGTGCTGGGATTTCAGGCTGCAGCAAAGGAGGACATCAGCTGGATGATGCTCGGAGGGAAGGAGCTGGTGGCCTGGGGGTGGTGACACATCCGTGCAACCCCGCAGCTGCAGGGAGGTGACATCTCCTGGGACATCCCTGCGGACAGAACCCCAAGAGGCAGCGACAGAGCCTCAAAGTCCTCATTGAGGGGTGACAGAGTCCTGGTCCCTGCACTCTGGGGGGTGACAGAGCCCCGAGCACCTTGGCCATGGGGAGGTGACGGCCCCAATCCCACAACCCCGGGAGAAGCGACAGCCACTCCAGCCCCGGCAGAGGTGCCAGTCCCCGGTTCGAGGCGCCAGTCCCCGGTTCGAGGTGCCAGTCCCCGGTCCCCATCCCCGGGCAGCGGTGCCAGCCCCGGTCCCCATCCCGGCAGCGGTGCCAGCCCCGCTCTCCCGCGGGGCGGTGACACGGCGGCGGCGGCGGTGGCGGCGGGGCGGCGCCAGGCCCGGCGGGCTCGCAGCGGAGCCCGCGGCTCCCGGTCCCCGCCGCTGCTGCGCCTTTAACGCGGCGGCCCCGCCGCCTCCCCCGCGGCACCGGCGGCTGTGGCGGCGGCGCTCGGCGATGGCGGAGTCCGGCGGGGCCGAGTTCGGCGCGGAGCGGCCGAGCAGGTGAGCGGGGCCGGCGCGGCCTAGGCCGGGCAGCGGGGCCGGGCCCCATCGGCCCGCGGGGCGCCGGGCCCGGCCTCACCGAGCGCCGGCCGGGCCGCACCGAGAGCCGCTGCCCGGGGGCGCTGGCGGGCGGAGCACGGCCCGGTGCTCGGTGTACTCGGTGCTCAGTGCCCGGTGCTCAGTGCCTGGTGCTCCGTGCCCGGTGCTCGGTGTACCCGGTGCTCAGTGCTTGGTGCTCCGTGCCCGGTGCCCGGTGTGCCCGGTGCCCGGTGCTCGGTGTACCCAGGCCAGGGATTGTCCTGAGCGGGGACCGTGATGAGCAGAGATGCTGTTGCTCGTGGGGTGTGTGAGGGGGGAGGCTCTAAAGTAGAAAACAGTGTGAATTCTATAGTGAATCCCATAGGGAATCCACCCCGTGAGTCCCACCCTGGGTCAGCTCTGTGGAGCCACCAGCTGTGTGCGTTTATCAAAGCCCCAGGTGTAGCACTTGCAGAGACACCCAAGTTTTGCCATTCTGCTGCCCCCCGTCCCTTCTGCTGTGCCTGCAGACCCCCAGTCCCTGATTTTGGGAGGGTTATTCAGGCTTTGAAGGGGGCGCGGGGCAGGTGGTACCTGTCAGGGTGATGTGGTACCTGTTGGGGAGATGTGATACCTGTCAGCGTAATGTGGTATCTTTTGGGGTGATGTGGTGCCTCTCAGGGTGATGTGGTACCTGTCAGGGTGATGTGGTACCTGTCAGGGGGATGCTCTGGGTGTTGCAGGTGGTACCTGCTCACAGAGAAGTTTCTGTTCCCAGGGTCTGTCTGGGGTAGTTGTGCTGTCTGTCTGGGGCAGTTTTGCTGTCTGTCTGGGGTAGTTTTGCTGTCTGTCTGGATCAGTTGTGCTGTCTGTCCCGGGGATGTTTCCCTGCTGCTCTCTGGCTCTCACTTCCCCTCAAAGCCCGGTTTATCCTCAGCGCTGCCTCCTGCAATCCCCACCCGTTTGTGTCACACCGCGGAGGGGAAGCTCTCCCAGGCATTGCTCAGCCTGGAGAAGCCTCTCTGAATCCTCACCTATAGATCTATTCTATTTTTTCCCCCTAATAACCATCTGTGGAGCTCCACGCTGTGTCACCTGCAGCATCTCATTTCATCCCTCTGCGCCTCCCTTTCCTTTCTCAGGCAGGAATCCCAGCACTTCTCACTCCAGGTGTTGGTAGCACTTCTCCCCTGGCACTTGGGAGTTCCCTGGGTGTGCAGCAGTGAAAAATGGAAGTAATTTGTTTCAGGGCTGTGATAAATCACCCAGGCTGGAGCTGCAGCAGTTTTATTCCCCGGAGCTGCAGCTCCGTCATGTTCCCTATCGCTGAGTGTTTATTTTCTTTGTTAATTTTAAAGCAAAGCCCGTTCAAGTTTGGATCCTGCTTCTTGTTGGCCGGCAGTTTAAAGTTTTTTTTTTGCTTGTTTGAAGGTGGATTTATTGGGGAATAGGAGGAGAAACCTGATGGAGGACTTGGGATGTGGTGTGTGGAGCGTGAGGAGGATTCCGAGGGCATTCCCTGTCGGCAGTGATTCCTTGCTAGGTGCTTCCACTGGTGGCTTTTTGCGCTTCTCCTCTGCTCCCTGAGGCAGGAGGACAGAGGCTCGGGGCTGTTTCACACATGCCATTTGGATGGAGCACTGCAGCTCCAACGCCCCGGGCAGAATTTCCATCTTTGGAATTGCTACCGCTGGCCCGGGAGCTGCCCCGAGCAGGGGAATTCACTGGATTCGCTGCTCTGCTGGGATCCTGCCCTTCCATTCACACTCTGCGGGACCGTGGGGACAAAAGGACATGCTGATAAAGCCACTCCCGGGCATTGAAAAGCAAATTGCCCCGATCTTCTGTTTTCAAATAAACTTGGGGTTTGGGTGGTTTTTTCCTCTCTTCCTCCTTGGGTAGAATTTCATGACTTACAATTAGGTTTCATATTTTACTCCCAGTCCTCTCTGTCACGTAGAGGGAGAGTTTCAGGCTGCAGAATTCACTCCAAGGGACTGGGGAGAGGAAACTTGGGACCTTTTGGGACCCTCAGCAGGAGAAGCTTCTGTGCTTGAGCCGTCGTTGCTGCAGCCTTGGTGAGGTGGGGTTGTGCAAAGCACAAAAATCTGGGAAAATCATCATCCCAGATGCTGGAGAGAATGTCCCTGTGCAGGCCTTTCCATGGGAATGAATGGAGGTGTACAGACAAGCTGCTGAGGAATTAATTGGGAGAAATCCCTTGAAGGACACACTGGAGTGTTTGCTGTGAAAATCAGGATGAGCAGGCAAGGTCTTGTCACAAATGTCTGGGTCCCCATCAAGGGAGCGCTGACCTGAGCTTCCCAAACTTTATTCCTTCTGAGAAAGTGCTGGGAAGGAGAGGAATATCCACGGGGATGGAGTAAAACCCCAAAGGGGGAAGATAAGGGCTGTGAGCCTGCCTTGCTTTGGTGTTCCTGTCATCTCCTACAGCCTCACCCTTCAATCAGCCTCGGTATTTTTTCCCTTTTGGAGCTGAAGTGGAGTTTTTGTGGGGTTTCCATGATCTATCCTCTGCCACATGGCAAGTTTCAGACAGATTTAGTTGTTAGATCTGGTAGACGTGGTGTAAATGTTTATGCTCGAGCTGAATCACTGTAAAAATAACTGCAGCCTGCTCCTGCAGTGTGGGGAGAGCCCTGAGCTGGGGGTTTTATTTACACCAAAAGTGAACTTGGGGGATGCTCCACAGGTCCCTGTCCTACCTCTGAGTGCTGTGTGGCTTTGTGAGGAGGAGCCTTGCACAGCAGGACGTGGTCAAAGTGTCTCTCCCACTTTGTCATTTATTAAGAAATGCTGGAGTTGCACAGAAATTTGGGGTCTCTAAGGAAAGCTGTTCTGGGTGGCACAAAGCCTGTGCAAGACACGGCTGGGAGAGAAAACGATGTTGTGATGGGGACACACCTGAGTGCAGAGGGTTCGGGTCAGGAGAGCAATGGGCTGCAAGTGGATTTGAGCTGGAATTTGATGCTGAGTGCTGGAAACCACCAATTCCTCCATTTCCATGGAGCAACGGGGCTCCGTGTCTGCTGCTGCTCTCTGCTGCTCCATCACTTTGTGCCGGGTTTGCCTGAGCTCCCCGGCTGCTGCCAGGCTCCAGCGTGGAGGGTGGAGGTGCAGGGAGGGGAGAGGAGCACCTGCCCTGCACGTACCTGTGCCACCCTGCCCAGGGCGTGCCATCCTGCTGCACAAACGGCCTGGCACAGGCTCTGCTCCAAGGACCTCTGCAAAAGCTGGAACTTGCCTGACTTCTCCCCAGGTGTGGAGCGGGATGGGGCTGTGGGACAAAGTGGGGAGTGGGCTCCTGGCACTGGGGACCCTCCTGCCAGAGCTGTGGCACAGCTGGCACAGCTGGCACGGGCTGTCCCCACAGGGAAGGCGACACAGAGGTGGCTGAGCTGTGCAGAGCCCAGGCAGGTCCTGGCAGGTTTTGGGATGGGCACCATGCCATGGATCAGCTCTGGCAGGTCCTGGCAGATTTTGGGATGGGCACCATGCCATTGATCAGCTCTGGAAGGTCCTGGCAGATTTTGGGGTGGGCACCATGCCATGGATCAGCTCTGCTGGGCTCCCAGAGCTGGCAGGTCCTGGCAGATTTCGGGCTCCAGAGGTGTCAGGGTGGCACGGGGCCGGGCACAAGGCAGGAGGGCAGGTCCAGCAGTGCCTGTGTGGCCCAGGTGACACTGCTGGGGTGGCCCTGGTGGCTCTGCTGTGCTTCCCGACACCACTAGGTGCCTCCCGGCCTTTGCACTGCTGGGAGAGGCTCAGGAGCACCCGCTGCTCCCTCGGGCTGTTCCAGCAGCCGGGCACTGCTCGCATTTTTGGGTTATTTCGGACGTGGCACCGCTCGAATTTCACTTTTTGCTCTGCAGGGTTGGGGAAATGTGCAGTGTTTGAGGCAGGGAGTATTGAGTGTGTGACCAGGCCCAGCTTGGGGCTGTACATGGACTTTATGGGATGTAAACTCCACACTCTGAGGGTCCCTGAGTGCCTGGCTCTGTCCCTGCTGTCACTGGCGTGGACGTGCTCCAAGTGGTTTTTGTGTTTGCTCTGTTTGTTCTGCCTCAGAGGGATCAGGTTTGGGGCTGGCAAAAAATAATCATCAAGTTTGTGGTGTGAGGGAGCATCTTCTCATTTTCAATCGAGGTGGTGACAGGGCAGGGATGGGTGGTGATGGGTGCCACCTCTCCAGATGTCACCTCTCCAGATGTCACCTCTCTGCTGTCGCCAGCTTTGGGCAGGACTGAGGAAAAGCCAGTACAGGACAAACCCCCTAATGGTGGTAGCTCTAAATATGAAAAAAGAGCAATGGCAGAGCCTTGTCATTAATCTCACTGTGACATTTTTTGCCCCTCCAAGCCCTGGTGTCCAAACCTGGGCTCATGCACCTCTCACCTGAGAGTCCTCTGCTGCTTCTGGCTGCTGAAGGACCAGCACCAAACTGCGCCAGCACCAAGATGCCTCTGGCTCTGTGACAGAAGCATTAAAAAATCTCATTCTGGGGGGTTTTTATTGCTATTTTTCTTCCCCCCTCTCAGTTTTTCCTGGGTACGGCATGTCCTGCCCAGACCTCACGTTGGAACCCCGGGCGGTGGCAGAGTTGAACATGTTCACATCTTTCACCCTCCACTTTTTCGCTGCTCTGTTTCACCAGGCCAGCCAGCTTTTTGACAGCCATCCAGTTTTATTAGTGCAGAAAGCAAAATCCCACCTCCTTTGGCTTGCAAACAACCTCCTGATTGATGCCTGGGAGCAGAGTGAAATTCGTGTGTGTCTGCAGGGCCCCGAGCGAGCCCGGCGCAGAAGAAAAGAAAAACAGAGATTTTGGAAATGTCTCAGGCTTCTAAGGACATAAAAAATAATATTTAGCAAATAAATAAATGGAAAAGCTTCCTGCTGCTTTACCTTTGGGCTCCAGGGTGTCCTTGGTTGCAGCCTGGGGGAAATGGGATGCAGATAAAGAAATCAGGGGATCTGCAGGACCTGAGGCAGAAAGCACTGGACGATGAGCCAGGTGCCTCCTGGCTCATGTAAAATCCAGCTTTAATTGCTGTTTGCACGGAGCTGCAGGGCTGCTCAGGCCTGGGCTGGCCAGCAGTGGTCAGTGTGGGCACAGCAGTGCCCAGCCCCGTGCCAGGGCTGACCAGTCCGGCTGCTGGGAGAGGGACCAGCCTTTGGAGCCTGAAACAGAACTGAAAAAAAGCTTTGTTCGCTGGGCTTTGTCCTTTTCCTTTCTTAAACAGTGAATGTTTCTTTGCTCTCCCTTTGCCAAACAATAAATTCCCTGAAATTTTGAGTCTGGAGACTTTTCAAACTTTCCCATTGCGCTTGGGGCGTTTTCCATGGGTCCATTATTTTCACACACAGTATCACTCCTGAAACTCAGCCCCAGTTTGTGAGCTCTTCATTTGAGCCCTGCAAATTGCCAGTCACTTTTAAACAGCGATATTAGTCTCAGGCTCTCTCCTTTTATTTATTACTTTGATGAAAGAGATGGTGTCAGGAGTGGAAAATGAGTGGAGGCAGGGGAGGGAAATGGGAGAAATTAAGGGAAGGAGTTGGTAAAAGGAACAAAGAAATCGATTAAACACTTTTTTCTTTGCGCCCATATCTTTCTTGAGGACGATTTTGTTTCGCTGGAAAGCATCCCCTTCAATCAGAGTGTTAATATTTATTTAGTTGCTGATCATTCAGTGCTTGTTGTGGATTTCTGATTTGGCCAGAAATCGCTGTGAGTGCTGTTGGGAGCACAAGCAGGTTAACAGGGCAGGAATTTTGTGCCTCATCTTCCTTGCCCCAAACTCCCCAGGGAACTCCTTGCTGTGTCTGCTTAGAGGGATGCAAAGGCCACAGGAATATTCCCCCAAAATCCCAAATGAGAGTCTGGGAGGCAGCAAATCCGCAGTGAAGGGCTCAGCCTTTCTGCCCTAACGTAGCATTTGTGAGTGTGAAGTGCTGAAAACTCATTTTCATCGTTTGGGCATGTGATATAAAGCCTCAGGATCTGAAATATTACAGTCACCATGGCTACCAGTGACTTATCTGAGGGAGTTTGACTTTTGTTTTGATTTTAAGTGTCTTAATTGTAGTTTAAAAATCAGAATCTAAATGTGTTTTTTTACTTAGGCATGAAACTAAAGGCATTAAATGATTTGCATTATTAAAATATCTATAATGCTGCCTGTCAAAGGTTCCTAAAGAAGGTCCTTAATATTCATACCTTATGTTCTAAATAAAGTTACTCTCCAGCTTTATGGGAGTTCTGCCTCTCTCACCACAAAAAATGCCTTGCAGGTGCCTCGCTGGCTATTCTGCAACCCCAGCCCTTTTTGCTCGGCCTTGGGAAAGCTGTGCCACTCCATTCCTGGTGCTTTTCCACACGTTCTGCTGCTTTCCCCCCTTCCCCTGCTGTCCCCCAGCCCTTCCCTGCAGGGTCCCACCTCTGGAGCTGGCGTTTCTGGAAGAGTTTGGCTCTTGGAAGTTTGCCCTGCTCAGGAATCCTGCCAAGCCCCCTCCAGTTTCTGCTGGATGAAAAATGACCCGGCACCACCTGCCCAGAAAGTGGGGAAACGTGGGGATGCTGAGCTGGGATGGAGAGCACCAAAGTGCCCCTCCTTCCATGTTGTAAAAGGAGAGGAGGAACACGACGGGCAGATTTTTCCCCCTTAATTCAATCACCGAAATGTTACAATCTGTCCTGCTCTAATTCTCTCCACTTGTGCTTGTGCAGTGGTTGCAAACATGCTGAAATATGAACTCATGCTTGGTAAGCCTTTAATTCCAGCTTTGATGTTTTTAATCATCAGGACAGATTTGGTAAAAATGATTCATTAGCTCGAAAGGCATCCTTGGCTGCCACGTGACGCCGTGGGGAGCGGAGGAGGCAGCGCCAGGGCCGCTTCTGCTGCTTCTTGGGGTGCTCTTTGTGCCTCAGCTGGTCCTGCAGGTGTGGCCCTCAGCATCTGGGGCTCTGGGGTGTGCAGGTGCCTCCTCTGGGGTGTGCAGGTGCCTCCTCTGGGGCTCTGGGGTGTGCAGGTGCCCAGGGATGTCCCATGGATGTCACGGGGATGTCACCGGGGTGTCCCAGGGATGTCCCAGGGATGTCCCAGGGATGTCACAGAGATGTCCCAGGGGTGTTCCAGGGATGTCACAGGGGTGTCACAGGGAGGTCACAGGGATGTCACCGGGATGTCCCAGGGATGGTCCAGGGGTGTTCCAGGGATGGCCCATGGATGTCACAGGGATGTCACCGGCATGGTCCAGGGATGTCACAGGGGTGTCCCAGGGATGTCACCGGGATATCACAGGGATGTCACAGGGATGTCACCGGGATGGTCCAGGGGTATCCCAGGGATGTCACAGGGGTGTCCCAGGGGTGTCACAGGCGTGTTCCAGGGGTGTCCCAGGGGTGTCACAGGGATGTCACAGAGATGTCACAGGGATGTCCCATGGATGTCACAGGGATGTTCCTGGCGTGTTCCCAGAGCTCTGAGGCTGCTGCCCATGAGGCATCACGCCCCTGGCTCTCTGCTGTGGGATTCCAGCTGCCCCCGCCGTGCGTGCCATGGGGATAAAAGGATCCCTTTGACAGCTGTTTCCATATGGAAAGTGGCAGTGCTGTTGTGCAAAGCCACCTTTGTGCCCGCAGAGCCACGTGAGGGCCTGCTGGTGGCAGGGTGTTGGGATCCCTGCCGTGGGTGCTGGGGTGCCCACAGTGGGATGTTGGTGTGGGTGTGATTTTTGTGTCCTGCGTTTTTCCAACGGAGAAAATTGGCTGCAGCCCCATTCCTGACCCTGCTCCACGCTGACCCATTGAAACCCCCCGTGAAACTCCAGCTTTTTGAGCATCCCCAGGAAAATTCCAGAAGCTCCCCATCCCTGCCTCCGAGGAAAGGGAAGCAGCAGAATAAACACTTTCTCCCCGTTGTGCTGAAAGGCTTTTATCTCCCGGGGCACGTTCTGAGCTGCGAGGAGGAGGAGGAGACAAAACTCTTCCCAAGTTTTGTCTTCCAGGCTGTTCCTGCTGTAACAAATTGTTAAGCAACAAGTACACGGCATTTGGAGATCTGGGATGAGATAGCGACAGCCTCACAAAGGCGCTCTCACATGTTCAAGGCTTCCTTTTGTGCTCCGGGCTTTTATATATTTATTTTTCACTCTCTGGCATCCAACTGCTGCTCCTCTTCTTCCTCCATTGCCAGTGCTGCCAAGGCCGTGGATTCAGGCATGCTCCCGTGCCCAGCCAAGCCTGCTCTTATCACAAATCCCTTTTTCCTGCCCGCAGAGCAAACACGGCTTGGTGCTGTTCTCTCACCTCTCCTCCTACCCCTTTGTTTTCCAGAAATCCCTTACTTGATTTCTCATGCTTTGTGTGGACTTTGTTTTGTTTCCAGCTTTTTTTTTCCTCCTTAAAATCCTTCTGTGGTTTTTTTTTTGTTGTTTTTTTGGTTTTTTTTTTTGTTTTTTTTTTGTTTTTTTTTTTTTGCTGGACATTAGTGATGCTTTTCTTTTGTTTTACTTTTTTTTTTTTTTTTTCCCTCCTTCAGGGTATTGTGTAATCATTGGATCCTTTTATTCTATCCCTGTAAATAGACAAAGGGACCGGAACACGGAGGTTTTCCTGGAGTGGCTGTTCCATTACCTGTTGAAATGAATGCCACATCCAAACACCTTTATGCCACACAGATGGGCCAACCCACCCTGAGCTAATCCTGTAAAAGTGAATTGAGGAAAAGGAAAAAATAAAGGAATATTTGTGCAGGTGACGCTGGTTGTTTGAACCTGTGCTGCGTGTCGATCCAGGGGCAGCATTCCCATAGGGATGAACCCCAAGGCTGGCTGGGAAGGGGAATGTTTGAAATCAGTACCAAAAAAAAATTTAAAAACTGAGGAAAATTTGCATGAGGAGACTCCTGCAGAGATGGAGTGTGACAAAGTCACACAAACTCAGGAATTTGGGGTCCTGCTGGATCCGTCCCTGTGGATTTTACCTGTCCAGCCTGGAGCTGTGGCTTTTGTGCTGCTCATGGACCTTTCCTCCTTCCTCCCCAGCAAACCCAGGTTGCAGCCAGGAGAGGGAAAGGGGTTTGACGTGCTGAGAATCCCTCCAATCTCTTCCCTCTCTTTTCCTCGGGACAGACATTTCTTGGCTTGCAGAGTGTGGATAAAGGTCCTGTCAGCAGCTGCCTTCGTGCTAATCCCTTTTATTCCAGCGAGGAACACCCCACGCTCTGCTCTGAGGCTCTTTGGAGCACTTTGATTTTGGGGAGGGCATTTCAGACCACCCCACCCCAGCTGAGCACCCCCAGCCATCCCAGCAGGAGCTCCCATGGATTTTGAGGAGCATTCCCAAGCCTGAGGAGCTTGATCCAGCCTGCCAAGGTTTGCTTTGAGCTCCAGAGCCGCCTCCCAGAGCTCTGATGGACATCCCAGATTTCCCCTCTCCCTAAAGCTTGCAGGAAATTGCAACCCGATAGGAGCAGCCCTGTCCCCTGTCCCTCATTGTTTGAGGATTGTTTACATCCCCTTTTTTGTTATCCCATCTCCCTGACTCTTGCCTGACCTCGCCGGCGCGTTTGGTCCATTGTGTGTGGCTGTTGTTGTTCTTAGGGAGGAGGGTTGGAGCAAACCCTGGGATTACTCAACCCCTGCCTGCTCCTTTTTGGCTCCCTTGCTTGATTCCACCTACATAATAATAATAATAATAATAATAATAATAATAATAATAATAATAATAATAATAATAATAATAATAATAATAATAGTGATGATAATTCCCTCTAGGTGCAGTCCTAAGTGCACTCTCCCACTGTGGATTTGGAGCAGCTCACACACCTTCCCAGACTCAGGATAATCTCCTCGGGATTGTTTTGAGGTCATGTTTCCACAAAAGATTCCTCAAAAAGGCAGGGACCAAGCAGCAGGATGCTCCTGGAAACATCAGCTCCATCCTGACCGTTGATCCCTGTGTTTTCTCCCCAGTGATCCTGAAAAGTCGGCCGGAGCTGGATTAAATTCTACAGATGAATTTGGGGTTCCCCAGGAGCGGCTCAGGGCACCTTGCAGTGGCTCCTGGAGTTCCCTGCAGAGCATCCCCAGGGTGCTCCCCTGGAGCAGGGCCCCGCTGCTGCCCCTGCCAAGCGCCTGTGAGGGCAGGCAGAGCCCGTGGGGAGCAGTGTGAGAGGCTCTGGGAAGAGCAGGGAGGTGTTTACCCTGCTGACCAACAGCTCCAACAGCTGACGCGGTTCAGGGCAGCCAGTGCCGTGCAATATTCTGCTTTTTGCTCCTCTCCTGGGGGTCAGGCAGCAGGGAAGGATCGGATGGGGCAGGCAGGAGCAGGGATGCAGCAGCTGCCCCGGGGAAGGTGCTGAGCAGGAGCAGCAAATGTGGCTGGGTGCTGTGGTTGGAGTGCAGGTCAGGGTGGGCTCTGGTGGAGACACCAACGTTCCCTGGAGCCTGTGGCCCCAGGAGATGTCTGGCTGGTGTGTGGAGCCCCGCGTGTGCTGCAGGGATGTCAGCAGTGCCAGAGCATGTCTGCAATTCCTGCAAGTGTTTTGTGCTGGGAGAAGGGAGCTCGAGGTGTTCCCTGGGTGGCTCTGAGGTGGGAGTCTGCCTTCCAGCTGGTGCCAGCTGCTGTGTGCCCATCTGGCTGGGTGGGTGTGTGACATTCTGTGCTCATCTCAAACCAGGCTGTCTCTCTTGTTCTGTTTTTAGCATGGCTGACAAGAACAGCACCCTGAAATGCACGTTCTCTGCTCCTGGCCACAGCACCACGCTGCTGCAGGGACTGGCCTCGCTCCGAGCCCAGGCTCAGCTGCTTGATGTCATCCTCACTATAAATAATGAAGTGTTTCAGGTTCATAAAGTTGTCTTGGCTGCCTGCAGTGACTATTTCAGGTGAGAACCCCATAGGGAAGCAGGCACTTTCACCTTTCCCGTGGGTTTGCTGTCTCCCCATCCTCCCCATCCCAGCCTCCCCACCACATCCCAAAGTCCCCCCCTGCAGAAGCCTTGGGAGGTTTGGTTTGCTCCATGAGTGTCCTGCAGGCAGGTAGAGGTTCAGGAGCAGTCCCTCTGCACTCAGGTTGGTTCAGCTGCAGCTGCTGGGCCAAGGCAGGAGCCCAAGCTGAGGTTTGGACCCCACCTGGGCAGGTGTTGGTGCTGCTTTTGCTGTTGAGCTGGTTTGGAAGTGGCAGTGAGGCTCCAAAATGAGGCACCCCATCCTCCTGTTCTGTGTAGCCACCTCTGCTCTGCCTGTGGGGCTCCCTGCCCCTGGGCTGAGAGCACCAAGTGTGGTCCCAGAAGGTCTGGGAGAATTGTCCCAGCTGCTGTGGGCTGAAAACCAAAGCACTGTGAGGAGTTCTGCAGCCAAATTAATGCAGAGAGAGTCCTGAGTGAAAATAGGAGTTTCATCCATCTTTCCTCCGTCACAGAATCACAGAATTGTGATTGTGAGGTTGGAAAAGATCTCCAAGGCCATCGAGCTCAACCTTGTCACCAGCCTAGAGCACCGAGTGCCACATCCAGGAGCTCCTGGGACAGCTCCAGGGATGGGGGCTCCAAACTGAGGACACACCATTAATCCTGGAGCTGCTCTGGGTTGGTAATGGCACTGTTTGTTCCTCCCTGCCAGGGTGGTTCCACTGTCAGAGTCTCATTGCTGAGTGGGTTCCTGCTCAGAACCTTCAGTGGGTTCCTGCTCAGAACTTCAGAGGTGCTCAGGAAGGTTGTCCTGGGGAACAACAGCAGAATAATCCAGGTTTTGAAACCACTCTGTAGATTTTTTTTTTTCTGAGGGAAGGGGGAGGGAAAAGAGTGAAATTGAAGCATTTATATAATCATCATTTTAGAACCATAACACTTTTGAAGGGAATTGCATTCTAGTTGATGGTTTGTCTTCAGCATGGCAACAATGAAGGCTCAGTGGAGGCTTTCCTCTCCCTGCTGAGCTGGTGCAGCAGCACACGCGTGGCTGTGTGTCCTCTGGGGCGAGGGATCAGGGCTGGGACAGGGGATGTGTTGGGGTTTCTGCACAATGCTCTCATCTGCTGCACGGACAAATAATTGGGAACAGCGTTCCTGGTCACTGGGTTACAGCAGGCTGATCTCACAGGCAGATATTTCCTCATTTAGGTCATTTAGGATTTCTTGGGTTTATGCTGGAAGGCAGCAGGTTTTCTAGCCTGGTTTGGACAGGAAACTTGGAACTCCTGTCTTTTGACAGCGTTCCCAAGATATTCCTTTATTCCCGTGTCGGGGCAGAGTCTGCTCAGCATTTTTTGGGGCTGACTCTCACCTTGGAGTCGGCACAGGCAT
This sequence comes from Melospiza melodia melodia, assembly GCF_035770615.1. NCBI lineage: Eukaryota > Metazoa > Chordata > Aves > Passeriformes > Passerellidae > Melospiza > Melospiza melodia. The sequence continues at coordinate 31,138,819 of NC_086200.1, forward strand.
CTCTGGTGACACCACGGGTTTACCTTTCCCATGGAAAAGAGCAGGTGGAAAAAACCAGCCCAAAAAGTGCAGGTTTGAGACCTTTTGTGTGACATTTCATGGATTGCTGGGATGTGTGTGCAGTGGCAGGGAGCAGTGACACTCCCGTCACCGGTGTCACTCCATGTCACTCCATGTCACCTGCTCTGACTTTGCCTGACCCACAACTGCTCTGCCACTGCTCCTTGAGCACCACGGGGTGCAAACCCTCACCCCCAGCCACCCCTGGGCAGCAAACCCCTCAGGAACGGGCTGGGAATGGCCCAGATGCCAGAAAGGGCCCAAACCCCACAGGTGCAGCCCCAGCCCCATCTGGAGCAGCCTCCAGGCCTCGGTGAGGAATGTGCTTCCTGTGGAATTGGGGAGCCTCCCAAGGAGGAGATCCAGGGCCTGAGCTCTGCTGGCCTGGGCTGGTGCTGTGCTCGCAGCTGTGCTGTAACTGAGCCTTTTTCCCCCCATTTGTGTTTAATTGCCTGTCAGCCCCCTGCTGCCCGGGCCGCAGCTCCCATTTTTTCAGGCCTTGGGAGGGAGCCTTGCAGGGGAGGCTCTGCTGGAAGACCAAAGCTGTTCCTGAGATGTGCTGCACCTGCAATTTTTGAGCCATTTCGTAGTTGCCTGTGAGGTAAAGGATAACAGGGCCTAAAGGCCTCGCTGCCAGGGGTCACTGAACTCCCACCAAAGGCGTGTTCCCTCCTTGTGCCCCCAAATCCTAAAGCTAAAACCACCTAAAACCCTTCAGGGTATGGCTCCCAATCAGCTGGTGTACATCCCCTGGGATCCTTTTTGGTTGGATATCACGGGTTATTGGTGTCCAGAATTGTTCACTCCTGCTCTGGCAGCTCTGCCTCTTCCTGGAGCTTGGTCCTGTGGTCTGCTCCTATTCCCGCTGCCAGTGGGATTGAAAAACTTCTCCAGTTGCTGAATATTCCTCCTCAGTGCACTGTTTATGCAAGCCTTATGTAAGTCATTGCACACTCTCATTTCTCCTGGCTCATAGAGATTTAGCCTTGATTTATTCCCCCCTTCCCCGCCCCGAGAGAATCAGAGTGTTAAATAAAACCCAATTCCGAGGTGCTGCATCTCTTGCTGAAGCAGGGGGGGTTTTGTGTTTGTGTTGCTGACCCGCAGGGCCATGTTCACGGGCGGCATGAGAGAAGCCAGCCAGGACGTGATCGAGCTCAAGGGCGTGTCTGCCAAGGGCCTGAAGCACATCATCGACTTCGCCTACAGCGCCGAGGTCACGCTGGACCTCGACTGCATCCAGGACGTGCTGGGAGCTGCCGTCTTCCTGCAGATGGTGCCGGTGGTGGAGCTGTGCGAGGAGTTCCTCAAGTCGGCCATGAGCGTGGAGACGTGCCTCAACATCGGCCAGATGGCCACCACCTTCAGCCTGGCCTCCCTCAAGGAGTCCGTGGACGCCTTCACCTTCAGGCACTTCCTGCAGATCTCGGAGGAGGAGGATTTCCTGCACCTGCCCCTGGAGCGCCTGGTGTTCTTCCTGCAGAGCAACAAGCTCAAGAGCTGCAGCGAGATCGAGCTGTTCCGCGCCGCCGTGCGCTGGCTGCAGTTCGACCCCGCGCGCCGCGCCAGCGCCAGCCGCGTGCTCTGCCACATCCGCTTCCCGCTCATGAAGTCCTCGGAGCTGGTGGACAGCGTGCAGACCCTGGACATCATGGTGGAGGACGTGCTGTGCCGCCAGTACCTGCTGGAGGCCTTCAACTACCAGATCCTGCCCTTCCGGCAGCACGAGATGCAGTCGCCGCGCACGGCCATCCGCTCGGACGTGCTGTCCCTCGTCACCTTCGGCGGCACGCCCTACACCGACAACGACCGCACCGTCAGCCCCAAGGTGTTCTGCCTGCCCGACGCGGCCGGGCGCCAGTTCCGCGAGCTCACCGCCATGGAGGTGGGCAGCAGCCACTCGTGCGTGGCCGTGCTCGACAACTTCGTGTACCTGGTCGGGGGGCAGCAGCTGCAGTACCGCAGCGGGGAGGGCGCCGTCGACGTCTCCTACCGCTACGACCCCCACCTGAACCAGTGGCTGCGCATCCAGGCCATGCAGGAGAGCAGGATCCAGTTCCAGCTCAACGTCCTGCGCGGCATGGTGTACGCCACGGGCGGCCGCAACCGCTCGGGCAGCCTGGCCTCGGTGGAGAAGTACTGCCCCAAGGACAACGAGTGGACCTACGTGTGCTCCCTGAAGCGCAGGACGTGGGGCCACGCCGGCGCCACCGCGGGGGACAGGCTCTACATCTCGGGGGGCTACGGCATCTCCGTGGAGGACAAGAAGGCGCTGCACTGCTACGACCCCGCCGCCGACCAGTGGGAGTTCAAGACGCCCATGAACGAGCCGCGGGTGCTGCACGCCATGGTCAGCGCCAACAGCAGGATCTACGCCCTGGGGGGACGCATGGACCACGTGGATCGCTGCTTCGACGTCCTGGCCGTGGAGTATTACGTCCCCGAGACGGACCAGTGGACCACGGTGAGCCCCATGCGCGCGGGGCAGTCGGAGGCCGGCTGCTGCCTCCTGGAGAAAAAGATCTACATCGTGGGGGGCTACAACTGGCACCTCAACAACGTCACCAGCATCGTGCAGGTCTACAACACGGAGACGGACGAGTGGGAGAGGGACTTGCACTTCCCGGAGTCGTTTGCTGGCATCGCCTGCGCCCCCGTCATCCTCCCGCAGGTGACGAGCCAGAGGTGACTCGGGGGGCTCCGGGGGACAGGGAAGGACAGAACAGCTCCAGAATGTCCCTGCTCCTGCTGGGGAGCCCTGCAAGCCGGCTCCAGCAGCAGCACTTGCCAGCCAGGCAGACTGAACAGATGTTACAGCTGGGAAAAGCTTTTCTCTCCTCTCTCAGCCATTTTTGTGGTGGGGGGAGCGTTTTTGCCAACTTTTCGTATTTTTAATGCACTGCAAACATTGGCAGCTGAGGAGTCGCTCAGCACTGGAGTCTTGTTTCCAAGAGATCAGGTGAGGGTTTTTTATCAATAGCTCCAAAAATAAAAAAATCATCGTGCGACGCTTTGTTGGTTTTTTAGCAAACAAAAAAAACAAAACAAAACCAAAACCTGTGTAACACACTGACCTCCAGAAGCAATAAAAGGACAGTGGGAGCTACAGGAGCTCAGGTGCTTGGATTGGGAAGGCAGATCCCTGTTTTTCAAAGGTGACTTTTCCTTTTATTTCCCCTTCCTGAAAAAGGGAATATTTATCCCTGCACACCTCTGGTCTTCACTGCTCAGATCACGCTGCAGTTCCTCGGCCCCTCCAGCTCCTCTAGTGCAGAAATTCTCCCTTAATTGGGGCGTGCAGGGTTTGCAGCACTAAAGCCATGGTGAAAGCTTGATTATATATAAACAGCATGATTATTTGGGTTTAGAAGTGCCAAAAATTTGGCTGTCCTGGCAATAAGAGCTCTGCAGTCAGTGAAGCCAAGAGCTCCCGCAGATTCTGGGTCAGGGTTTTCACCTTTCCCAACTCTTCCTCCAGTAAAGGAGGTGGGTGCTACTCCCTCAGCAGCTGCAAGGTTTTCTTCCCTGCCACGTGGATGAGCTGCTTGGCATCCCCAGACGATGGGAGCCCCAGTGGAATGTGGTTTTGTTGTTGTTGTGGTGGTATGTTCAATTAATGGGTTGGTTTGTGATGGCTCTGCCATTTTTGTAAAATCTTCACTGCACAGAACACTTCCTGAACTTTCCTCTCCTCCAAGCCATTTTCCTTATTTAATTTGACGAATGAATTGCAAAAACCTCTGCTTTTATCAGGAATTCTGTTTCCAAGGGCTTTGTTTTGTATCTGTGTCAGCTTGATTTGGATGCATGCGGTCTCCTTTTGTGGGGAAGCTGTTGCATTCTGCTCTGAAATAAATCCTGGGCTGCAACCTTTAGTGCCAACTCGTAGTGTCTGGTGTGCTGGTGAGTCCTGGAGGGGTCTGTGTGAAGCATGAGCTCCACAGCTCAGGGATTTTTCTGGAATCCAGGGGATCAGAGCACCTCTGGGTGGGACGGAGGGTGCTGGCAATCTGAATTCCAGATAAAAGCCATGCAGAATTTCCCCTGTTCCTCTCCCTGTGCTGGTTTGCAGTACTGAGTGGATGAAAAGGACGTGTTGCAGTGTGGAATGCTGCACTTGGAGGGCTCTCAGGCTCTTGCCTGGCTCCTTTTCTCTGCTCCTTTGGCCCGGCCTGGCCGCCAGAAACGCCCGGGATGGGCTTGGCAGAGACAGGAGGTGCTGAGAGGATGAGCTGGAGCTCACTGCAAGCTCCACAGCTCCAAAGGAACGGATTTTCCTTGCTGAATGGTTCCACATGTGTATGAAAATGGAATTTCTCAGGTGGGTAACAGTGGAGGTGTTCCTCCTTTCCTGTGTGCGGGGTCTGCTCAATCCCTCTCTGAGGGTGTTGTTCCTTCATCCAGAGTGACAGAGGGGTTCAGGTGGGTATTTGGGGTAAATCCTTCCCTGGCAGGTGGGCAGGCCCTGGCACAGGTGCCCAGAGCAGCTGGGGCTGCCCCTGATCCCTGGCAGTGCCCAGGGCCAGGCTGGGCACTGGGGACAGTGGGAAGTGTCCCCATGGCAGGGGTGGCACTGGGTGGGCTCAGGGTCCCTCCCAACCCCAGCCACTCTGGAGTTCCACGATTCTGCAGCACTGCAGCAATGTTCCTGTTTTACTTGAACTGTTCCCTGATTCCTGGGGCAGCAGTACATGGCTTGGGTGCTCTGTAACCCCTGAGTTTCTCTGGATGTGCAGCTGTGGTTCCCATCCCAGGGATCCATGTGGAGCCCATCTCTGGAATCTCGTCCCGAGGAAACCAAACTTTATTTATTTTATTTTTCCCTTCAGGTTTCTCAGGTAGGTGTGTGTGTGCTGGGGGGAAAGAGGAGAATCCTTGGAAAACAGGGAAAAGCCTGTTTAGTCTCACTTTTAAGGACAGCCTTACAAAAATAAACCTAACCCAGGTATTCCTTCCTGTTGGAAATGTAGTTTGCAGACAGGAGGATGCACAAAGCCCTTCTGCAATTCTATTTATTAAACAATTGCCTGCCATGAAGCAAAGCCAGCCTGGCATTGCCATTCCTGTTCCTTCCAGTTTCCAGAGCAGGAGCTGGGAAAGAGTCTGGAGGTCTCTGGATCAGAGCACTGCAGCTCTTTGGTGCTGGAATGTTCTTTTTATAGCAGAGTAAATAATTATTTCTCATCAAAAGAGCTGGAAATCTTCTGGCCGCTCTAAATTTAGCAGAGGCTCAAATATTTGTGGACCATAAATATTTTGGATGATAAATTTTGCTTGACCCCTGTGCAGGGGATGGAGTTGTGGCTCTTGGCTGGACTGATACTCTGACAGTAAATGGGTTTGGTGCTTTTGGTGCATTCAGTAATTGAGATTTCAGGAGGATTTCCCCATAAATACAGATGGGACTGTGTGGAAACACCTGCCAGGATGCCCCACATGGAAGGGAGGTGGATTGGGCTCCTCTTTTCCTGAGGAATGAGCAAAGCCAGATAAATGTTTGATTGCACTCGGAGCCATTTATGGGCCTCGGGGCAGCCATAAAAGCCCTGGGGGCGAATTGGGTGAATCTGGAAATGCCCCTGAGCAGATGTGGAGCAGGAGAAGCTGCAGCATCGTCAGCACAGAGCCCCGTGTCCTCCAGAGGCTCCTCTCAGGCCTGGGGTAATCATTCCTGTCTCCTCTCATGTTTTATGGGCCTGAATTGTGCTTGAAGGCGCGCAGGCAGCGCTGGGAGCCCTGGCAGGGTGCAGAGAGGAGGGACGGGGATGTCTGCATCCCACTGTGGGTGTCGCTGCCCCCCTGGCTGCCCCCAGCCCCTCTGCCGCCTCCCCCAGCCCCGGTAATGCGGCCCCGAAGGGTTGGAGCAGCCGTGGAAAATGTCAATGCCTTTGGTTCCGACAGAAGCACGGCGCTGCCAGCAGCTCCCGGCCAGCCTGGTGCTGCTGTGGATGCTGCCGTGGGAGCCACATCAAACCCAGGCAGAAATTCCCCCTCCCAGCCCTGTGATAAGGGCCGGAGCTGCTGAAACTCCACAAACTTGCGGGGCATTCATCACAGCAGGATCATTGGAGCCAGACTGCTGTCAGGATAAATAAAACATGTTCCCCAGTGCAGCTCTAATTATGATTTTTAGCCAGTTGTGTAATGTGCAGAACTTTATTTACAATAAATCTTCCCGTTGCTCGCACAAATGAATGGGATTTCATCACGGGAGGCTGGAGGAGCAGGAGAAGGGGATGTGGCTGCAGGAACTCTCAGGCTGGGGCGCTGGCAGGGCAGGACAGGGAGCTCAGCTGGATGCTCTGGCCCTCCAAGCCCCCCTGCCTTCCACCTGTGGGGTTAATAATTGGTGTGGTGGTGTTGGGGTCCCCAGGACAAGGTGAGAAATGAGAATTTGGCTCCAGGTTCTCAGAAGGCTGATTTATTTTATTGCTATATATATATATATATATATATATATATATATGTATATAGTATATTATATTTTATATATATAGTATATTATATTTTATATATATAGTATATTATATTTTATATATATGATATATAATATAATTATATATAATTACGTATATTATTATAGAAGATATTATAATTAATATTACATAACACATAATAATATATAATTATGCATTATGCATTATATAACGATATATTAATATAATATAATATAATATAATATAATATAATATAATATAATATAATATAATATAACATAACATAACATAACATAACATAACATAACATAACATAATATAATATAATATAATATAATATAATATAATATAATATATATTTTTCTATAAAATATCGATATAATAAATATATATAATATATAAAATATGTAATAATATATAATATGTATAATGTATATAATATTGCATTATATTATTATATTTATAATATATTATTTTATGTTAAAAGAAAATTATATACTAAAACTATACTAAAGAAAGAGACAGGAGACATCAGAAGTTTAGACAAGAGTGATAACAAAAACCCATGACAGACTCAGTCTGACACAGCTGGGTGGGATTGGCCATTAATTAAAAACAATTCACATGCTGGGTAAACAATTGTCCAAATCTCATTCCGAAGGAGCAAAATGTGGAGAAGCTGAAGCTTCTCGTCTCACCGGGAGAACTCCTGGTGAAGGATTTTTCAGCAAACATCAGGGTGACATCCTGGGAGCACAGGAGTAAAATCTGGGAGCACAGGAGTATCCCCCAGCCATTCCCCCCAGTGCTGTGAGCAGAGTCAGCTCTGCAGGCTGATGCTGATGCTGATGCTGAGTGGGCTCAGCAGCATCCCACAGCCTGCACAACTTTTGTTTTCTCTCATTTTCTCCTTCCCAGCTCCTCTCTGAGCTCCAGGAACAGGCATCTTTTCTGTTTTGGCGCTTCTCTGCTTGATAGCTCAGCTCCAGGGAGGAGCTCCAGCTTTAATTTGTGGGGCAGGGACGTTTCTGACTGCTCCAACACCAGAAAATGAGCCCAAAGTGGGATTTTCTGCTGGGAAACAGCTGCTGCTGGAGCTGCACCCAAACCCCTGTCCCAAAATCGGCCTCAGAGCTCCAGGAAAGGGCTGAGGAGGAAGAGGAGGGTGAAGGTTCCCATCCTGAGTGCCCGGGCCAGGCTGGAGGGGCTCGCAGCAGCCTGGGCTGGTGGAAGTTGCCCCCAGGTGATTTTCATCCATCCCACACCACTCTGGGGTCTCTGCAAGCAGAAACGCTGCCAGGGCAAAACTTTTCAGAGGGTTTTACAAGCTGGAGAGGGAAATCAAAGCCTTTGGCCGCGTCCCCGAGGCTTTGCAGTTGCTCTTTCACACCCAGGCCCCTGTAATTAGCTCGCACTGGTTTATGTGGCTTCTTAAGAAATGAAAATCTCCTTTTTTTTGGGGTTGTTTGTGCAGGCCACCAGCCCAGCCTGTGCTGGCTGCCCCTCAGCCCAGCTGGAGCCTTTGAAGTCCCAGGGCTCGCACCACATCAGGAGCACCTCGAGCAGAATGGGTCCTTTCATGTATTTCATCCTTTTCTAAATTTTATTTTTCGATCATCTGGGCCCCAGCACTTTGCAAACTGCACTGAAAGTTATTTTCCATGTGGGTAAACGATGTTTGCAAGCAGGCTGCTGATCTGGGCCTGCCCACAGAGCTGGCAATTATTTAGCTGTGAGTGCAAAGTTCTTCTTCCCCTCTGTGCTGTGGGGTCTGAGGGTGCAGAGGGAGTCCCTGGCAGATCAGTGCTGGCATTCAGCCCCTCCAGGGAGGCTCCAGCTGCATTTCCAGCTGGATTGCTCAGGAATGTTTGAATTCCATGAGCAAGGTCGCCCTGGGGTGCAGGTAACGTGCCTGGGCTGTTCCTTTTTGCAGGATTTGGGGTTTGCACGTGAGGGGAGGCTGCCAAAAGCTGCCAAAAGCCTGGACTTGGGGTTTCTGAGGGAGAAGATCTGAATTTTCCCCGTGGAAAAAGGGAGGATTAACCCCAGCGTGGGCAGAGGTGCCCTCTGTGTGTCACCCTGAGTGCTGGGGGGTCAGAGGGGGATCCAGGTGGGATTTTGGGAAGAGATTTCTCTGGGAGGGTGGGGAGGTGCTGGGACGGAATTCCCATTGCTGCTGTGGCTGCTCCATCCCTGGAAGTTCCCAAAGATTGGAGGGAATATTGCAGGGATGAGCCAGCCTTCTGTGTGAGTGAATCTGGGGGCTCCCCGAGGGCAGAGTGCTCCAGGTGCTTTTGTTTGCCCTCTGGAAACAAGGAAATCTCAAATTAAATAAATTATCACCAGCTCCAAGCGAAACAAGAGAATGTTTTCCTACTCCAAGCAGGGTTTGGAGTCCCGTTCAAAACAACTGGGGACTCTGAGGATTTTCTTCTCCGAGGATAATGGGAATGTCAACAGCGACGTTAAGTAGGAAGTGTGAAAGATCCAAATCTTTGTGTCTGCAGGCTTAAAAAAAAAAAAAAAAAAAAAGAAAAGAAAAAAAAGAGCAGTCAGCTCATGTGAGGATCACAGCACAAGCTCAGCTGTCCTGGTGCTGAGTCCCTCACACCTTCCTGGGAAAGCCTTTGTGTGAATTTTGGGTGAATTTTTTGTGAGCTTTTGTGTGAATTTTGGGTTTGTCTGCAGGGCGTTCTGGAGGATGGAACCCAGCGGGTAAAGAGGGAAAAGCAGCAAAGCAGCAGCAGCAGCTCCTCACCTGTCCTGGGGGAGCGTTTCTGGCAGCTCTGGGGGCTCTGAGAGTGCTCCGGAGCCTCAGATCCCAAAATCGCTGCCCAAACACGGCTGGCAGGAGGAGTGGGGGGTCCCAGAGGGGCAGTTCGGGGGACAGGGGGCAGTTCAGGTGAGGTGAAGCCATTCAGGTCAGATGGGACAGTTCCGTTCAGGTGAGAAGGGGCAGTTCAGGTGAGATGGAGCAGTTCAGTTCAGGTGAGATAGAGCCATTCAGGTGAGGTGAGAAGGAGGGGTTCAGGTGAGATGGGGCAGTTCAGTTCACGTGAGAAGGGACATTTTAGGTGAGGTGAGACGGACCCATTCAGTTCAGGTGAGAAGGGGCCATTCAGGTGAGGTGGAGCAGTTCTGGGGAGAGGGAGCAGTTCGGTTCAGGTGAGAAGGGGCAGTTCAGGTGAGGCGAGATGGGGCCATTCAGCTGAGGTGAGATGGGGCCATTCAGGTGAGGCGAGATGGGGCCATTCAGGTGAGGTGAGATGGGGCCATTCAGGTGAGGTGAGAAGGGACAGTTCAGGTGAGGTGAGATGGGGCCATTCAGGTGAGAAGGGCCCCAGAGATGGCCCCAGATGTGCTCCAGGTGAGGCAGGAGGCACAAATGGCCCTCGGTCCTGTCCAAGGAATGCACAATTCCCTGGGGACAGGAGGAGACCTGGCCCTGCCCGGAGCCTCTCCCTGCCCTCACCTGGACCTGCAGGGGCAGAGCCACCCCAAAACCCGCGGCTCTGAGTGCCCGGAGCCCCGAATCGGAGAAGTTTGTGCTGCAAACGCGGGTATTTTCAGGAAGCAGCCCCAGGTTCACGCTGGAATTCGATCTGATAAAGCTGCACGGGGAAACAATGAGAATTGAGGGAGGTTTTTAGGGGAGGAAGCCGCAGCCCCCTCCCCTCGCCTCCATCTGCGTTCCTTCCCTTGGAGCAGAGTGGAGATCCCATCTCTCCCAAAAGGGAGAATTTATCAAGCTCCATCTCAAACACTTCATTTTGGAGCTGGAGCAGAGGCAGAGTGGCAGCTGGGGCTGGAGATGTTTGATATCAGCACACCTCGGGATGAAATCCAGGACAACTGCGCCCATTATGGCTCATTGTCCCGCTCCCAGAGCGAAAACCATGTGGATAATCGGTATCTCCCCGGTAAATCTCGGTGATTGATGTGCTTTTAGCGCGGCAGGCCAATTCCGCGGCTCATGTGCCGTTCGTGTACAGCAGCCAGCGGGGTTTTAGGGGAAATAAATGGTGTTTATTCCTGGAGGGAGCGGCCAGGAAGGGCTCGCAGCAGCATCTGCCCGGTCTGGGGAGCGTCCCGAGGCGGGATCGAGATGCTGAGTGCGGGATGGCAGCGGGGATTGAGGGCAGGACGCGACTCGGGGGCTGACCCGAGCCTGGAGCGGGCGCTGAGCATCCCGCAGCGGGACCTGGGGGAAACGCCGAGAAATCGGTGTGGAAGGGACCGAAAAGGGCTGGAAAAGTGACCAAATAAAGTGACAGAAGGAGTGCTGAATAAGTGACCAAATCAATGTTAAAGTGACCAAAAGAGTGCTAAATAAGCGACCAAATCAGTGTGAAAGTGACCGAATGAGTGCTGAATAAGTGACCAAATCAGTGTGAAAGTGACCGAAAAAGGGCTGAAAAAGTGACCAAACAAAATGACTGAATGAGTGCTGAATAAGCGACCAAATCAGTGTGAAAGTGACCGAAAAAGGGCTGAAAAAGTGACCAAACAAAATGACTGAATGAGTGCTAAATAAGCGACCAAATCAGTGTGAAAGTGACCGAAAAAGGGCTGAAAAAGTGACCAAACAAAATGACTGAATGAGTGCTAAATAAGCGACCAAATCAGTGTGAAAGTGACCGAAAAAGGGCTGAAAAAGTGACCAAATAACGTGACTGAATGAGTGCTGAATAAGTGACCAAATCAGTGTGGAAGTGACCGAAAAAGGCCTGAATAAGTGCTAAAGTGACTGAAAAAGGGCTAAATGGGTGACCAAAATCACTGTTAAAGTGACCGAATAAAGGCTAAATCAGTGACCAAATCAGTGTGAAAGTGACTGAAAAAGGGCTAAATCAGTGACCAAATCAGTGTGAAAGTGACTGAAAAGGTGCTGAATAAGTGACCAGGACAGGTTTAGGAAGGAGTTTATTCTGCACAGCTTTTCCTGCAGGAGTTTTCCACAAATCGAGCCCGAGGAGTTCCAAACCTCCACACTGCGAGTGATTTTAGCAAACAAAGAAATCGCAGCTCCCTGGCTACAAATCACCGGATTCTTTATTAATTAACGCCCCACCTTCCGCCGGTCAATCCATTCTCTCTCTTTAATGGCAATTAGCGCTCAGGCTCAGCTTTTCACCCGGCCGGGGTCCTCCTGCTCCTGATCCCCCTGCCCGTTGCTGGCACCGACCCCTGGCATGGCAAAGGGACCCGAGGGAGAATTGTGAATTATTCCCGGCTCCGGTTCACATCCCGGCGCGAATCCCAGCTCTGCTCTGTCCCTCACCTGCGAGGCAGAGCCCCATTTTCACTCTGTAGGGATTAAAAGCAAATAAAGCGTGGAGAACTCAGGGTGGGTTTTTGGTTACAGGTGATTTTTGCATGAAATCCTGATAAATCATTCGGGCACCTCCCGGGTTTCACTCATTTCAGTGAAGTGAGCATCAGTAAAGTCGATTTTCCAGCAGGAGACTGAGCGGCCACCACGGGACAGGGACAGGGGGACGGGGATGGGACAGGGGGACAGGGATGGAAGAGAGAAGGGAACAGGGACAAGGAGAGGGGCAGGAACGGGGATTGGGACTGGGACAGACAGGGACGGGAATAGACAGGGACTGGGACAGGGATGGGGACAGGGATCAGGACAGGAACAAGGTCCAGGATCGGGATTAGGACAGACACAAAAATAAGGACAGGGACTCGGATGAGGAACAGGGATGGGGACAGGAACAGGGACCGTGGCAGGGATGGGGATAGGAACGAGGATCGGGACAGGAATGGGGATAGGGACAGGAATTAGGATCGGGGACAGGGATTGGGATGGGGGACAGGAAAGGGGATAGGGACAGGACCAGGACCAGGATCGGGACAGGATCGGGTCCGGCACCGGGACAGGACCAGGATCGGGTCCGGCACCGGGACAGGACCAGGATCGGGACAGGATCGGGTCCGGGACAGGACCAGGATCGGGACAGGACAAGGATGGGGACAGGATCGGGTCCGGGACCGGGACAGGACCAGGATCGGGACAGGATCGGGTCCGGGTCCGGGACAGGACCAGGATCGGGTCCGGGACCGGGACAGGACCCGGATCGGGACAGGATCGGGTCCGGGTCCGGGACAGGATCGGGTCCGGGTCCGGGACAGGATCAGGATCAGGATCGGGTCCGGGACAGGACCAGGATCGGGACAGGATCGGGTCCGGTGCGGGCCCCGCGCGCGCCCCCGCCCCGGGGGAAGCCCCGGCCCCGCGCACGCGCGCGCGCCCCCGCCCGCGCCGTCCCTCCCGCGCGCGCCCGGCCCCGCGCATGCGCAACCTCCGCCCCCTCACCGCCCCCTCCCGCCCCGCCGCCGCCGCCGCGCAGGCGCCCTGCGGCCGCCCCCCCTCCCTGCGCCGGCGCATGCGCGTCGCCCCCCCTCGGCCGCGGGGAGGGGGATGCGGACGGGGGAAGATGGCGGCCTCGAACAACCCGCGGAAATTCAGCGAGAAGATCGCGCTGCACAACCAGAAGCAGGCGGAGGAGACGGCGGCCTTCGAGGAGGTCATGAAGGACCTGAGCCTGACCCGCGCGCACCGGGTGAGCCTCGTTGCCGCCGCCCCCGGCTGAGGCGGGCGGGGGGGCTGCGAGGGGCGGCGCCCCCCCCGCGGAGCCCCTCGGGCCGGGGGCAGCGGCGGCGCGCGGCGGGCGGGGCGGGCAGCGCCCCCTGGCGGGGGCGGGCGGCGCCCGCGGGCGGGGGGAAGAGGCCCCCTCAGCCCCCCCCTCACGGCCCCCGTTCCCCCCCACCCCCGGTTTAGTGGCACCGGGCCCGGCCCGCGCCGCCCACCGGGGCCCACCGGGCCCGCGGCATCCTCCGGAGACCGGCACCTGCCGCGGGGGAGGCCCCGGTGCCGCCCGCCGGAGGGTCGGGGCAGCGGCATCACGGCACGGCCGGAGCGGGCCCGGCGGGGAGGGGGCTGTGCCGGGCCGGGCTGCGGCGGGGGCACCCCCGTGTCCCTGCCAGGGGGCTGAGGGGGGTCCCGGTTCCTCACACCGGGACAGGCCCCGGGGCGGAGGGAGGGGGATCCCGGATGCTCTGCCGGTGTCTGAGGGGAGATGCCAATTGCATCAGCCCGGGACGGGCCCGGCCCTGAGGGGATCCCGGTTCCTCCGGCCCTGAGGGGATCCCGGTTCCTCCGGCCCTGAGGGGATCCCGGTTCCTCCGGCCCTGAGGGGGATCCCGGTTCTCCGTCCCCGCCGGGAGGGATGCCCGGCTCCTGGCACAGGCCGGGGCTGTGCCTCGCCCGCAGCTCCTAGCAGGTGTCGCGGTTCCTCGGCGGGAGTGTGCCGTGGGCTCCTGGCTCTGCCCCGCGGGCCGGGGTCCCTCAGAGCCCCCCGAGCATCCCCCGCTGTCCGGCTGTGCAGCGGGAGCTGCCGGCCTCGCCGGGGCCGGTGTTGTTCCCGTTACGCTCCGGTTGTCGTAGGTGCAAATTGCTGCACTTCCAAAGCCTCCCTTGGCTGGTGATGTCTCTGCAAAGCCCATCAGCAGAAATTCCCGGCATAACCAATGCGCTTTCCGGGCACGAGATGCCTTTCCTGGTCCAGATTCAGGGATGTCGGGGCTGTTCTGTTCCCGTCTCACCTGCTCGTGTCAGTGTTTTGTTTTTAACTGTTTCAAGAAAATTTACGAGCCTGTTTGCGGCGGAAGCTTTGCAAGAACAACAGAAGGCACGGTTGGATTTGCAGGAAAAGGTTCCCTTTTATTCCTCTGTCAGGAGAGGGTAAATATTTGTTTTGAATTGGTGGTGCTGCTGGTTGGATGGAAAGGAAAGGCACCTGCCTGGGGAGGTGTGGGGCTGGACCTCACGCTCACCTGGATTCTGGATGTTCCTGCTGGAGTTAGCTGGCACCAGAGTGAGGATAATTTGGAGGTGTTTTAGTCCCTGGAATCATCCTGTATGGCTCAGGATCCCGGGCTTCTGCCTTCAGTGCTCAGTCCTTGCTGCTGCTCCAGAGCTGGGTGCTCCTGAGGGACTCCTTGCAATCTGCAATTACAGGTTGTCCTTCAGTTAACTCACACGCTGAGCTCTCACCTTCTGCAGGAGTCAGAATCCAGGTTCATTTCTCCTGAGTCCCGTTTACTTTTCTCCCAAATCCGAGTGCTCCTAGCCCAGGTTTTGCTCTTGGAAACCCACCACGCTTTCAAGAACCGGGTTTTGAGGAGAGAACCCAAGATGAATAACTTTTGTGAGCATTCTGGGTACTGAAGTGATGGAAACACTGACCAGAGAGCTGAGGAAAATGTCTCCTTTGTAGACTTTTTCTTGCAAGTTCCATGATTTCATCGGGGTTTAAAATGCAACATAAGAGCAAAAAGGGGTTAAGCACAACTTTGCTGTTTGCTCTCATTTTCATTTGGCAGGCAGCACGTTGCTGTCAGTTTGAAAACGCCTTACTCAGTTGGTGGAAGCAGCCCAACATTTCTGTTGCCTTTTCATTATTAGTAATTGTCTTTTTGCAATGTTTACCATCTTGTCTGCTTTATTGTTGGTTACCGCTCGGAGCAGAGGCAGAAATTCTGAACTTCCACCATCACCTTCCACCTTTTTACGGTACGGCACCCGCGTGGGGTGTTTACCTTCTGATCCCCCCTGCAAAGACAAGCCCAGGATTCATCACCGGGGAAGCTGCAGTGTGCTCAGCAGCGTGTCCCGGGCTGAGTGAGGGGCAGCAGGGCTGGCTGCAGCTGCATGGCACGGTGTGTGTTCCTGGGAAGCTGCAGTGTGCTCAGCAGCGTGCCCCGGGCTGAGTGAGGGGCAGCAGGGCTGGCTGCAGCTGCATGGCACGGTGCATTCCTGGGAAGCTGCAGCGTGCTCAGCAGCGTGCCCCGGGCTGAGTGAGGGGCAGCAGGGCTGGCTGCAGCTGCAGCTGCCCTGCACGGTGTGTGTCCCTGGCGGTGCAGCCCTGCTGAGGCGCAGACCTTGCGCGCAGCGGAGGTGGGTGCTCCGCGCGAGCTCTGGAGCTGCTTAATTGTCTGTGAGTGGGACCTTGGTGCTCAGAATGCAGAGCTTGCTGCCAGTCCCTTGGTAACAAAGTGGGTGAGGACAGCAGAGGGGGAGTTGGCGTTTTTTTTTTTTTCTGTGACATTGACTCCTGTGTTTTGTTTGTGGCTCTCCTCCTTCCCTTTTTTAATTTTTTTGGAGTTTCAGGACTGCGCTGATTTCTGGGCTTGTTTACCAGGGCCTGTCTCAATTTCTCAGCCCAGGGATGCTTTGATGCAGCTGTTTACTCATCCAAGGTTGTTGCTGCCCTTTCAAATTGTAATTAACCAAAAAATTAACTGCAGATACTGCTGAGCCCTCCAAGATGTGACTCCTGAAATGGTAAAAAATGTAAGATTTTTAAAGCCAATTTGTGACCCGCATTTTAAGGGTTGTTCTTGTTGGAGATCTTCTCAAGTTTCCAGGATTGCTTTTATTTTATTTTAATATTCACTTAAAGTCACATAATTTTGAGGGCTTTCAGCCAGAGCTGTGTTTGAGCTCCCTCTGATGGGCCTTGCAGTCTTCCCTTGGAAAAAAGACCCCCCCAAACTCCAGAAAGCTGCCAGTGGGTGCTGTCACCCAGCCCCACCTGCCCTGGAGCAAACCCAGGGAATCAAACCCAGCTTAATGGTGACGTTTGCAGACTCTGTGCAAGTTTCCATCACCCTTTGCTTGTGTATTTTTAGGTGTTATCCAAAGTTCTGCATGGCTTTTGTTGAGTTCCTGACAACCATGTGAAGTGAAAAGTTCGTGTTTATATTTTAAACCTGGCTAATTTTAATACAAAATCCTGTTGTAGTTTAATTTTGTCAAGTGGAATATGTTGTAATAGCATAGATTTGAATAGATTTGATTTTTATTTGAAATAAAAATGAAGTAAAACCCTGCAGTTTGTGATGGAGTGTGTGTAAAACCCACACACACACCCCTGCCACAAAATTTGTACTCAAAACTGAGGCACTCAGTGGTTTTCTGGTTCCTGTAGAAGAGATCAAAATGTCTCTTTGTACATCCCCAGCTCAGCGCTGGATGCAGATAATATGCAAAACAGTATTTAAAAGCTTAGTTAAATCAGGAATGCTAATCTGCTTTGAAAAATGAGAAGCACTGATGATGATGATGATGATACAGAGCTGCAGTGGTCCCTGATGTCTTCAGCAGGTTTTTATTAAATAATGTGATACAAAAGAAATTCCTGATGACGTAAGAGTGGTTTTGAATGTCTGAGAGATATTAAAGAAATGCATCAAAACCAGGACTGAGCCCTCCTAGCACCGAGATTGATGCTTGCAGATGGCAGCTCAGCTTAAAAGCGAGTTTCTCTCAAACACAAATGGGAATTCTCCAAGCTCTAGGGGTGGTTTTTTCCTTCATTAACTTTCGCACGGTTTGCACCCTGAGTTTGCACATTTCCAGACCAAGAAATGAGTGCTTTGGGCTTCACCTGTGCTCAGCCACTGCTGAATTCCCTTCTCTGATGAGCCCCAGGATCACTGAGGTTGGAAAACTCAACCTCATTGGCACATCAGCTTGTACCCAGCAGTGCCACCTGCAGCCCCCTGGGCAGCCCCTGCAGTGCCTGGCACCCTTTCCTTGCAGGAATTCCTGCTGTCCTGGGCACCCTTTCCTTGCAGGAATTCCTGCTGTCCTGGGCACCCTTTCCTTGCAGGAGTTCCCTTGTCCTGGGCACCCTTTCCTTGCAGGAATTCCTGCTGCTGGCCAGCTCCAGGCCGTTCCCTTGTCCTGGGACAGGGCCCAAGCAGAGCAGGGACTTTGCAGCCCCAGAGGTGCCCCAGGTGCCACCACCTCGGGCTGTGGCACCATCACAGGCAGCCTGAGCCAGCAGGGCCCCCCATTCTTTGAAGGAATGTTTGTAAATCAGAGGGCGAGAGCAGAGGGACCTGCCAGGGCACAAAGAATCTCTGTTCTTGTGCAACCCTTGGCTTCCCTCAGCCTGCCTGAGCTGTCCAAGGTAAACACAGAGAGCTCTGCTGTGCCATCCTGGGAAACTGCGCTGAGTAGGGCAGGCTTGCTTCAGCTTTTGGTAGATTTTTATTTATTATTTTTTTTAAGGAGACAGTGACTTTTTTCCTGATTGTCCCATCACTCCCACACAGCACAGCTGCTGCTGGACAGAGTCACTCTGTGTGCAGTGGGCAAATCCCTGGGTGTTAAAGACGCAGCAAGGCTGGGAAGGAGCACGTGAGGCTGGATTGTACAACTGCTGCATTTTGGGTGTTTGGTTGTAATTCTCAGGGTGAACATGTGGGACTCGCTCCGGCTGCTGCGCTTGGGTTTTATTTAGCATCAGCTCTGGGTGGTAATTTGCATTTATAGAAGGTGCTCGTTTAGGAAGGGAGTTTGTTCTCAAGGTGAGGCACAGTCAGTTCTTCCAGTTCCTTGGGGTTGATTTGGGGCTTTCCCCTCCAGACAAGCTGCAGAGAGGAGCTGAGCCTGTGGTTACCCTGAAAAGGGGAGGTGTGGGTACTGAATCTCTGGGTTCAGCAGTCAGAAATTGAGACTTGTGGTGCCGCCTTGGAGTTGCGGCTGTGACTGTGGAAGTGCCAGAGGTGCCAAAGCCTGGGGGCAGGAGGGGCTGGTGCTGAGTTATCTGAGCTCTGTGCTGGCCAGGGCTGAAGGGAGATCTCTGTGTGAGTCAAACACCACCCCCAGAACAGCCCCAGGAACTGTGCTCGAAGTCATCTTCAGGAGTGTTTGGTATTGGAAAGTGAGTTTAGCAGCAGTGTGGCCTGGGCTGAGCTATCCTCAGGACCTGTGAGGTGGGACAGGAAGGAGCTGTTCCTCCCAGCACAGAGGAGCAGGAGGGGAAACCCCAGGGCTGGGAACACAAAACCCCAGAGTGTGGCTGTGGCTGGGTGGGGACGTGGCCTTGGGAACATTTTTATTGTTCTTGGGTTTCTCCATCAGATTGGTTCTTATCAAATCTTATCAAGTAAACTGCAATTTTACATTTCTGGCTATCTCAGAAACAACGTTTATTGAAATCCCCCTGCTCCTCTCACTGACACTCTGTTCCCCATTTTATAATCAATTTATCAATGCCATTGATTTTGGTTGAGCAGCCCTTCCTGCACTTCAGGAATATCAAAGCCCTGGCTGTGCTGGGGCAGCAGCACCGGGCACATTTCAGTGAGAGTTTTCCCTCCCGTGTTCATCCAGCATGGCCACGTGTTGCTGCAGCAGGGATGGAGCAGATTAAACCCAACCCATGGGTTTGGGGCTTCTGGGGGGGTTTTAACCCAGATTCCTGCACTGTGTAAGAAATCCCTCTCTGTGAGGGTGGGGAGGCCCTGGCAGGGGTCACTCACAGTAAACTGTGGATTTCCCATCCCTGGAAATGTCCAGGCCAGGGGCTTGCAGCACCCTGGGGTAGTGGAAGGTGTCCCTGCCCCTGGCACAGGGTGGAATTTGATGGTTTAAGGTCCTTCCAACCCAAACCTGTCTGGGATTCTCTGACATTACCGAGTGTTATCGAGCACTGGAGTGGTAATCAAACAGTAATTTGGCAAAAACCAGACATCCTCTCAAAAATGATCAATAGGGATTTAACCAAAATGTATTCAAGGCTAAATATTTGTGTGTGTTCTCCATTATCCATCTGTGATTGCAAGGGAACATTTTCTTGAGCAGTGCAAGGGCAGTTTGGGCCATGGCCCCGCCACATCGATCGCTCCCTAATGCTCTGTTCCACTCTGGCATCGATATTTCTGTGCCTAATGCAGCTCTGAAACTCAAGTAGGCTTCAAGGCACTTTCCAGCAAACACCAGGCTGTATCTTGGAAAGGAAAAAGTGAAGGAAATAGGGTTTTCTGGGTTAGAACCATTCCTGGTTGTGCTGGCTGCAATTCTGCCCTGCTGTTTTGTAGTGAGGGATTGGAATGGGGCAGTGAACAGCAGCAAATTCCAAATCAGGTGGGATTTTGGGACCAGGGTTCATTTTGTGGCAGTGACCAGCTGTGACCTCGCTGCTGCTTCACTTTTTTCTCTTTTGGTCTCAACTCCTCCCATTCTGTGAAACAAATGCGCTCCCAAAGGCTGTGGTGCCATCCCTGGGGTGGTGGGAATTGTCCCTGGGTCCTCAGTGTCCCTTCCAAGCCAAACCATCCTGGAATTCCTGAGCTCGAGGGGGCAGCTGGGTGTGAGCCTGTATTAGCAGCATCTCTGGAGTTAATATTTCAAATGTTGCTCTGATTTGTTTGAGATGATTTGCATTTTGTGGTGTTGAAGCGGAATCCAGGAATGAGGATCTCTGAGTATCTCCAGCAGTGTTTGTGAGCACTGAGCAGCCCCTCTTGATCATTTCATGTTTTATGTTTTGGCCTGATCTCCTTGGGACTTCATAATTTATAAAGTTGTAACCAAGTGTTGATAACAGCCTTGTTTTGCACATTATTTCTCAGGAATTGAAAATTCTTCCCCTCGTAGCAGAACAATCCTTTGCAATCAAACAACAACACCACACACCCACAACAAGCAGCTCTTCAATAATGAACTGGGGGAGGCTGAAGTGCTGCAGCTTGAGGCTGCAGCCAGAATTCCCCAGCCCTGGCTGCAGGTCTCTGCTCACAGGCAGATTTTCTGCAAGTGTCTTTCTCCTCCTTGTCTGCTCTCTGTTTTCCTGGTGATGGGAAATCTCCTCTGTGCTCTCTCTTTTCCTGGTGATGGGAAATCTCCTCTGTGCTCTCTCTCTTTTCCTGATGATGGGGAATCTCCTCTGTGCTCTCTCCCTTTTCCTGGTGATTGGGAAATCTCCTCTGTGCTCTCTCCCTTTTCCTGGTGATTGGGAAATCTCCTCTGTGCTCTCTCTTTTCCTGATGACTGGGAATCTCCTCTGTGCTCTCCCTTTTCTTGGTGATGGGGAATCTCCTGTGTGCTCTCCCTTTTCCTGATGATGGGGAATCTCCTCTGTGCTCTCACTTTTCCTGGTGATGGGAAATCTCCTCTGTGCTCTCTCCCTTTTCCTGGTGATTGGGAAATCTCCTCTGTGCTCTCTCTTTTCCTGGTGATGGGAAATCTCCTCTGTGCTCTCTCTTTTCCTGGTGATGGGGAATCTCCTCTGTGCTCCCTTTTCCTGGTGTTGGGAATCTCCTGTGTGCTGTCCCTGCTGCTCTCACTCACTCAGGTTCCTGAGCACTCCAGAGCAGTGAGATGTGTTAACTGCACACTGCAGCTCTGGCAGATGAATTTGCAGTTGATGTTGGTACCCAGCTATTACTGTTTATGTGAATATGATTTTCCTTGGACGGCTGAGGTCTCGGAGGGGAGGGAATTGCAGCTGATATCCCAAATACACGAGTCTGCAGGCAGATGGTGATAGCTCCCAGCCCACCTCAGACAGAGGAGCAGTTGTTGGTGACAGGATGGGGCCTTGTGCAGGAGATTTCTCCAGCTCTGGAGCCTCAGAGTGGGATTTCAACATCTGTAAGCTGGATTAAAGGAATGAAGAACCTCTGTGGGAGAGGGTCAGGCAGGGATTGTTTCACACCCTCACTTCTCACTTCTTGGCTCCTTGCAGGCTCAGTGCAGATTGTATTGCTGGCAGCAAGAGGGATAGAGAATATCTGATTTAATATTTATTTAATATCTTAAATATTGCAAAGTTTCCAGCAGCCAGCTCAGATTCAGATGTCTGATTGACCTTCTCCCTGTAATTAGATTTACCTCTGGTTCAGGGAGATGCTGGTGCTGAATGAGCCTTTTGCATTCGAAGGATTTGGACTCTGATGATGTTTGGGATATTTTTGATACCTGAATGGTTGGCTGATGCCACACTTTCAAGCCACAAACAATTTTCTGTAGTTTTTGGCCATCTGAGGGCAGGGTGAGGTGGCCCTGAACCCCAAAGAGTACAAACATGCCCTGCCTGGCTCCTAATTTACGAAACTTGTAGGGTTACATAACTGAATTTTCATTCTTTAGCTAAAAATAAAAAATGGAACATAAAAGCTATTTTCATCTTACTTAATGAGGGCATCTCTGCTTTTATTTCAGCTTTTCTGAGGCATTTCAATAGAGGAATGGGGATGGTTGAGGAGCTTTTTAGTGGAGCTGGACGATTGTTTCTCCATCAGATCCCCGCTCAGAAGGAATATTTGCTTTAAGAAAAGAAGGTCCCTTTTAACTCAGCCTTTTGTGTGAGAAATTAATTTTTAGGTGGGTTTGTAGTAATCAGTGCTGTGTAGCACCTCAGCTGTGTGGGGTAGGGCTGTCTCTGCTTTTTGGGGTTGGGTTTTGGGTTTGCTCTCCACAAGTCACCGAGTGCCCAAAGTTTGATGATAACAAAGACAGAGTGATCCTTGCACCATTCATAGTCTGCTAATAACCCTCACAAAAACAAACAGGATTTCGAGTGTCGAGCCCCATGTCAATACAACCAAAAGGAATCCTTTCCTTTCTGGATATCCAGCACTAAACGAGCTGCTCTGCTTTCTGCTGGGTTCTCAGCACTATCCGTGCCTGCCTGTGGTGCAGGGAAGGGCAGGTGGGAGCTGCCAGGGTCTGTGCTGTGTGTGCCCAGCTCTGCCAGGCTCTGTGCTGTGTGTGCCCAGCTCTGCCAGGCTCTGGGCTGTGTGTGCCCAGCTCTGCCATGGCTCTGGTGACCCTCTGGGGCTGCCAGGGTCTGTGCTGTGTGTGCCCAGCTCTGCCAGGCTCTGTGCTGTGTGTGCCCAGCTCTGCCAGGCTCTGGGCTGTGTGTGCCCAGCTCTGCCATGGCTCTGGTGCCCCTCTGGAGCTGCCAGGCTCTGTGCTGTGTGTGCCCAGCTCTGCCAGGCTCTGTGCTGTGTGTGCCCAGCTCTGCCAGGCTCTGTGCTGTGTGTGCCCAGCTCTGCCATGGCTCTGGGCTGTGTGTGCCCAGCTCTGCCAGGGTCTGGGCTGTGTGTGCCCAGCTCTGCCATGGCTCTGGGCTGTGTGTGCCCAGCTCTGCCAGGCTCTGTGCTGTGTGTGCCCAGCTCTGCCAGGCTCTGTGCTGTGTGTGCCCAGCTCTGCCAGGGTCTGTGCTGTGTGTGCCCAGCTCTGCCAGGCTCTGTGCTGTGTGTGCCCAGCTCTGCCAGGCTCTGTGCTGTGTGTGCCCAGCTCTGCCATGGCTCTGGGCTGTGTGTGCCCAGCTCTGCCAGGGTCTGTGCTGTGTGTGCCCAGCTCTGCCAGGCTCTGGGCTGTGTGTGCCCAGCTCTGCCAGGGTCTGTGCTGTGTGTGCCCAGCTCTGCCAGGCTCTGTGCTGTGTGTGCCCAGCTCTGCCAGGCTCTGTGCTGTGTGTGCCCAGCTCTGCCATGGCTCTGGGCTGTGTGCCCAGCTCTGCCAGGGTCTGTGCTGTGTGTGCCCAGCTCTGCCAGGCTCTGGGCTGTGTGTGCCCAGCTCTGCCAGGCTCTGTGCTGTGTGTGCCCAGCTCTGCCAGGCTCTGTGCTGTGTGTGCCCAGCTCTGCCATGGCTCTGGGCTGTGTGCCCAGCTCTGCCATGGCTCTGTGCTGTGTGTGCCCAGCTCTGCCAGGCTCTGTGCTGTGTGTGCCCAGCTCTGCCAGGCTCTGGGCTGTGTGTGCCCAGCTCTGCCAGGGTCTGTGCTGTGTGTGCCCAGCTCTGCCAGGCTCTGGGCTGTGTGTGCCCAGCTCTGCCAGGCTCTGTGCTGTGTGTGCCCAGCTCTGCCAGGCTCTGTGCTGTGTGTGCCCAGCTCTGCCAGGGTCTGTGCTGTGTGTGCCCAGCTCTGCCAGGCTCTGGGCTGTGTGTGCCCAGCTCTGCCAGGCTCTGTGCTGTGTGTGCCCAGCTCTGCCAGGCTCTGGGCTGTGTGTGCCCAGCTCTGCCATGGCTCTGCTGCCCCTCTGGAGCCGTGCTTGGCTCCCTGCCCGCCCATAGAGCCCCACTCACAAGAACAGTCACTATTTTAAGGCTCCACTTTGCTGTATCCTGTTTTTGCTGCTCAGTTGTGACTGTGAAGTTTTAAACAGTAAACCTTTGTTCACCAGAAATAGCAAAGTGTTTTTTAAACACCGAGTCGCAGCCTGTGCGTTGAGTTTCATTCTCATTAGGATGGGTTTGTTTGTTTCTTTAAATCCTGCAAGGTGTGCTCCTAATGAGTCTTTGCCCTCGACCACCCAGTGATTTATATTCATTCATTTTGGGGAGAAAAAGGCAGTTTTTCTCTGGTTTTACTGTCCAGAAATTAGAAAAGAAATAAAGAATAAAAAATAATCACAGCATTAAGTGCTGTTACCTCCTCTCTTCCCTCCTCTTTCTTTGGGTTCACAAGGAATAACATATTTTTCTTGTGGAAAAAAATTGTCTTTTTCTTGTAAAACAAAAAATTCTTAAAAAAAAAAACGGATTTGAGTGCACTGTGGGTTTTGGGGGCTGTAAATAGTGTTGGGCTGTGAGATCTCTGCGCTCTGACAGGAATTGCAGGAGGCAGCTGGGGCAGAGCTGGGAGCCTGGCTCGGTTTCCAGCCCCTTTCCTCACGGTTTTACAGCTCAGCAAGCTGAGGAGCTGCTGCAGCTCCTGAAGGAGAACCTGATGGGGCCTTGGAATTTGGAGATGACTCATGAGAGGACAAAACAATCCAGTTAAGTGATTTGAGGTCTTAAATAATCTCTTCAACAGGAAGGTGAAGAAAACATGAACTCATGAGTAATAATTGGCTCTCTCGGAGTGCTAAAAGTGCAGAGCTGGGGCTGGGCCAGGGCTCAGCTGATTCCTGCTCTGCTGATCAATAACAGCTCAGCTCTCATCAATGCAATTTATTGGGCTGGACTCTAATGCTCTTAGCAGGGGATTATTGGGATTGCAGTTCTGACTTGGGATTCTTGGGGTGTCCTGTCCTGTGCATGGCCAGGAGCTGGGCTTGATCCCGATGGGTCCCTTTGAATTCAGCATTTCTGTGATAAATTCATGGGTCCTTTTCAACTCAGACTTCCCTGTGAGAAATTAATTTTAGGCTGGAAAAAAAAAAAAAAAAAAAAAAAGAGTGGTTTTAGCCCCAAATCCAGAGGGTGGGAATGCCTTGCTCAGTTATCCCAGACTGGAGAGAGCAATTCAGTCCATCACCTCCCTCTCCTCTGTCAGAGCACGGAATTTGCAGTTCTGCCTTAATTCTGAGAGGTTTCTCAGCAGCTGCAGGGGCCTCCTGCAGGTGTTGCAGCCTTTGAGCCCTCAGGATTTTCCTGGGAAGCCACTGGAAGTGCAGGATTGAAGCAATGCTATCAGGTAACCTTCAAAATAATCCCATTTACAAAGTCCCAAGTCAGCTGCCTGGCTGTGCTCTTCCCTGTGCCTGCAGGTTTTATTGCTCTCCCAGTGCAAACCCCTTTTTCTGAACCCCAGTTTGTTTCTATTGCTCTCCCAGTGCAAACCCCTTTTTCTGAACCGCAGTTTGTTTTTCCATGGAGCTCCTGTTTCATTCCAGGAGATGCAGGAGGAGGATTTTGCTTCCCCTTTGCTCTTGCTGAGCTGGTGGGAGCTGGAACAGTTCCAGGCAGCAGCACAACCCTTTGCTCCTGGTCCTTGGAGGTGTCACCTCCCGTTTTGTTGTTAATTTTTGAAGTTTTGGAGAAAATTTGGGTGTTTTAGTGCATAGGGGTGGTAGTTAAAATCCCTGAAAATCAAGGCTGGCCTGAGGAAGGAGTTGCTTGGGAAGTGTCTCAGT
This sequence comes from Melospiza melodia melodia, assembly GCF_035770615.1. Lineage (NCBI taxonomy): Eukaryota > Metazoa > Chordata > Aves > Passeriformes > Passerellidae > Melospiza > Melospiza melodia. Next base: position 31,163,979 of record NC_086200.1, read on the forward strand.
GGCAGAAACAAAACTGCAGCTCTTTTGTGGCTGCTAAATTCCAAGATATTACAACAGCTTCCTTCCCTTCAAAAAAAAAGAACCCAAAAAGGCAACAAAAATGCTTTTTTTTTGGCCTTTTCCTGCATTTTTGTTCTTCCTGGCTGCGCTGGCTTGGCCTGAGCCGTGTTTGTGTCCTGCCACGGCGATGGGATCATGGAACAAATCCTTGAGGTGGCTGCAGTGACAGTTGTGCTGTGGAGGAGTAAACAATGATGTAGCAGTTCCACGGGCTGGGGTCACAGCCAGTTCAGCCCATGTGTCTGCAGCTTTTCGGGGCAATTTTCACTTGTTTCTAGTAGACATTTGGCTTCCTGTTTTGGCTTTGCTTTTGTCCCATCCCCTGCAAAATCCATCTCTCCAGGACACCAGGGTCCTCGGGAGCCCAGCAGGGATTGGCACAGGCAGCAAGGGAAACTTTTGCCGGGCTTGTCCTCACTCCTGTGTCCAAGCCAGCCTTCAAACCTTCACTTTCATGACACCAAAACCACCCAGAACATTCAAACCACCCCCCCAACTGTTGCAAAACATTTTGTTCCAAGCTGCTGCTGGAATCCCTGAGGTCCCCGTGGAGGCAGCAGAGCAGCTGCTCTCGCTGTGGATTATCCCTTTCCTCTCAACTGCAGCCTTCATTTCCTCTCCCCTCCTTCCTGGGAGGAACAGCTGCGCCTCTGGAGCCTCTGCTGCTCTTGGAGCAGGGCTGGAAATGCAGGAAATGGGTGACTGTGGAAATCTGCCTCTTCCTGAGCCAGGCATGGGCTGGCAAAGGGGCTGGGAGAGCCAGGGAGCTGCCTCTGGACCTGTTTCCTCCTCCTCATGGCCATGAAATGTTGGTTATTCCCAAAAACCGGGGCTGGGTCCCAAATCCAGAGGGTGGGAGTGCCTCCCTCAGGTGATCCCAGAACTCTCTCCATCCCCTCCCTCTCTGTCAGAGCACAGATTTGCAGTTCTGCCTGAATTCTGAGGGGTTTTCCAGCAGCTACAGGGGCTCTTTGTGCTCACACGGGCTCTGGTTGGGATTTCTGAGCCCCTTTCTATCCCCCAGCTGACAGCAGCCTGCTCACCTCACTGGAGTTGCAGATATGTTTTATCTCCTGGCTCTCGAGCCCTTTCCTAGAGGATCAGGGTGTGTTATCACAGAATTGGAGCTGTGGTTTGCTGTTATCACACCTTTTCCTTTCTCTGAGGTGCTCTATAGACAATTTCAAACATGTGCCTTTGCACCATGAGATTTATTTCCCTCATTTATCAGGGCATTGCAGATAAACTCCATTATTTACATACTGCAGGTGCTTGCTGAGGTGAAAATATTGCTGTTGTTAGATTTCATAATACTAATTTTTAATTACATGGGAAATTAAAATAAAAAGCTAAACCTGCAAATCCATCTCCTCAGCCACCTATTGAGTATTTGATAACAGCACGGGTGAATTTATATCAGTAACATGTAAATAATGGAAGTATTTGTAATTATTTGCAATAAATTATCCAAAGCATGATAAAATTATAAAAACAATCAGTATTCACCCAAGCTTTAAAGGCATTATAGAGATTAAAAAGTCTCCAAAAGTCTTCCCAACCTTCATTCCTCTCCCCTGAAACCAAATCCTCTGCCCCTGAAACTTGTTCTGTGCTCAGAACTTGGTGTCTGCTCATTGTTGGTTTTCATTTTCAGCTTGGGGATGTGCAGAGGCACCAGCAGCTGCTGGAATGAAGAGAATGAACAGAAATTCCCTTTTCCTTGCTTTACCAGGATTATCCCTTTTCCATTTGTGATTCTTTCCTCATTTCATTAAAGAAATCCCAGGCACTTTTCAGGGAGGGTGGGTTCATGAGCGAGCAGTTATTTGCATGTATTAATTTTAGTAATTATTTGAGTAGCAAGTGTTGAGTTTTTAAAACTCAAATTTTAGTGTGGATTTTGCAGTGTTAACAGAAAAATGTTCCCTTGAGAAGCCAAAGTCTGGGTGTTTGGAGAGGTTTCGGCACCTTAGAGAACTTTAAAAATAATTAAGGGTTAATGAAAGAGGTGATTTTAGCTGGTGGCAGCACCACACTCAGCTTGGCATGAGGGGATTTCCCAACAATGCAGAACTCCCACCAAACCCTGCCTGCAGAACCGAGGGCCCAATTAAGCTTCAATAATACTTTTCTAATTTTAATCTGCACTGATTTTGCTGCTCGTTAGGCTGGAGGTGCTAAAGAGGAAGGGTTTTTTTAAAGGGTGAAACATGAAATTGTAAGAAAGCTCGGTGTGGAAACTGCAAGGCAGTGCACAAGCTGTTATCACCAAATCTCAGCTTCCTGCAGTCATCAGGTATCTGGGGCTTTATCAAACGGACACCCCACCCTGTCATTATCGCGCTGGCACTCCAGCTGCAGCTGCTAAAAAAGGCACTTTGAGAAAAACCCTTACTGTGGATTTGGGTTGATCCACAGTGCCAGAACTGCCAAACTGCCCAGGGAGTTCTGCCCTCAAATTTGTAATTTACTCAGAGTTTCAATAACTTCAAGTATTGAATTCTTAATAAATGCTTTGTTTAATCTCCACCTGCATATTAGAAAATCTGTAGGAAACTGGATTTGTATTTAGGGTTTTGTTTCTCTCTTTATTTATTATTTTTTTAATTGTAGAACTTGAATCTCTCCCTACAAACACAGCTGGATGTCCAGCAAATGGTAACCCCAAAGGAAAAGTTGATGTATTTCATATAAATGTTCACAAAAATGGTGATTTTTCATTACTACATTGTATTTTAAATAAAAAAAGGAGGATTTAAAGTTAAGTGGCGTAAGAGAAAGGCTGGTGGAAGGAAAATTACAGATTCCATTTGGATCTGGTGTTTGGGGAGCATTTCTTCAGAGCAAGAAAACCGAGTAGAAATGAAGTGGTTTAACAAGCAAAAGCTGTTTCCTTAGCTAAAGCTTCCTTGGGAAGGAGCTGGGTTATTTAACAATATTTCAGCTGTCAGGGAGCTGCTCTTGGCCACAGCACAGAGAAATGGAGAAGCTGCAGAGTGGAGTCACCGAGTTCTCGTGGTTCATGAAATTAATAAATCTGGTGAGCCCTCAGTAATTCCTTATCATCCTCCCCTGTCTGAATTCGTCCAGAATCCAAATTGCACTAATTGAATCCAACCCCAGGAGATAACCCTGGGGCTGCCCTGAGCCTTGTTAACATTTCCAGAGTAATTGGAAATTTTCTGTTACAAAAATGCTTTTCCTTTTTGTTGCTTTCTTTTAGAATCAAAGCTCTCTCCAAACCTCATCCCCAGTTGGGCCATGTACCTGCTGCACCTCGCAGGGTGGATGGAGAGGAAAATGAAATAATTTCATTTCAGCCACAGCATCTGTTTTCCTAAAGGGTGGGCAGGCCCTGGCACAGCGTGCCCAGAGAAATTGTGGATTTCCCATCCCTGAAGTGTCCAGGGCCAGCCTGGAGCAGCCTGGGATAGAGGAAGGAGTGGGGTGAAGTAAATCATATTTAATGTCCCTTCCCAAACTTGTATTCTGGATTTTGCTGCTGCTGCTTCTCACTGTGCACTGAAGTATCTTAGACTAATTTGCAGCTTTTTGTTTGGAGAGAGGGGAAAGGAGCTGACTTCAGTCCTGGTTTCCTGCTGCAGTGACAGCAAACCGCTGAGATCCAAACCAACTTTAGTTCCAGCTGAAGAGCCGGGGCTGGGAGCGCTCAGGACACAAATCCTGCTCTGCTTGCTCTTGATCTCCCCAGATTGCAAGTGGCAGCTGTTGATGGGCTCAATGAGTGCAGAGCCTGGGGGCCGCCCTGGGTCCTGCTCTCCTGCGAGGCGGGAGCTGGGCTGAGCAGGGCCGAGCAGCTCTCCCCGTGCTGATGGATGAGAGCAGCAGCCCCTGCTCTCGTTTCTGGCACACATCTCCAGCCCTGCTTATCCTTGTTTAGTTCACGCTGCAGCCAAGGCTCCCCAGCTCTGGGGTCGCCTCGTTTCCATGAAGTGCAGCAGAAAGACAAATGCTCCTGACCTCCCTGTGCTGTGCTGCTTTGAGGTGGGAATATCCTGAGAAAAAACCCCAAATCCTAAAAAAACACAGAGCCACCCCCTCCTCCCTGGGTGCCTTTTGGAGGTTCTTGAAAGGAAACCAACACCTGTTGAAATAGTTACTTCAATGTTTGGCCCAAATCCCAAACAAGGGTTTTTTTTTCTTTAACAACAAAAACATATGCAGGGGCCAGGGAAAAAGCACAGCTAGTTCTGACATTGTGCTTTTTGTGCTCTGAGTTGGAGGGGCTGTGACTCATTAAGTGATACTAGCACAGGCTTTCTCTCATTTCATGTCTTGCTTCAGGAATTGCGTGGCAAAATTTTGCACAAGAAAGGCAAAGGGGCCTTTCCTGCTCCTTACACGGGACCTTTCCGAGCCATTTGATAGGGAGAACTGGGAATATGTTATAAATCTTCAGCCTGAGGGGATTATCTGCCTTTTTTTTTAAGGGAAAGAACCCTAAACCACTTTGTGGGTGGTGCTGAGGGTTTGGGAGCCCCCTGGAAAAGGCTGGACACAACCCTGGCGCTGTTTGCCCACCTCAGTGATCCTGGGGTTCTGTGCTCCATGGGGAGGTTTCATCTCCACAGTCAGCTCCTAGGTCAGGGATTAGTTTGGTCCCTCAGCTCAGGCACAGGGATTTTAACTGTCTGTGCAGTTGGAAATTGCTGGTTTCTGGGGGAGATTCTGGGAATAAAAAGTCTTTGAGTTTTCTAGGAATTGTTTGAATGTCAGGAAGATGCGTGCTCGGGGTGAGCTTGTACTCAGGGACTATTTTAATATGAAATTCCTCCCCGGGAGGGTGGGAGGCTCTGGGATGGAATTCCCAGCCCAGCTGTGGTGCCCCTGGATCCCTGGCAGTGCCCAGGGCCGGGCTGCAGCAGCCTGGGATGGTGGGAGGTGTCCCTGCCATGGCAGGGCTGGGATGAGGTGATCCCTGAGGTCCCTTACGACCCAAACCATTCTGGAGTTGTGTGATCCTGCATGGACACTGCCCAGAGTGTTGGCATGGAGCAGACGGGCTGGGCCTTGTCTCTGCGTCCTGTCTGGGTGCTGGCACGGTGCTGTGGGCACCTGGGGCATCCCTGAGCATCCCTGAGCATTTCTGAACATCCCTGACCATTCCTGAGCACCCCTGAGCATTTCTGAACATCCCTGGGCATTTCTGAGCATCCCTGAGCATCCCTGAGCATCCCTGAGCACCCCTGAGCATCCCTGTACATCCCTGAGCATTCCTCAGCATCCCTGAACATGCCTGAGCATTTCTGATCATCCCTGAACATCCCTGAGCTCTCGTGAACATCCCTGAACACCTTCAGCACCCCTGAGCACCCTGAGCTCCCTCAGCACCCCAGCTGAACACCCAGCAGCGTCTGCAGCCCTGGGCAAACCCCTGGACCATGTTACTGCAGGGTGGTTCCTGCAGTCCAGTGAAGCTCTGCAGGCCCTCCATGTGTGCCTGTGCCACAGGGAATTCCTGATGGTGTTTTGGGTGTTCCTTGGCTGGAGGGGTTCTCTGTGAAATCCTCTCTGTGCTTTGTTTGAGAACCTGGCTCTGCCTTTCCCTGGAAATCCCTCCCTGCCCTTTCTCCAGGGCTTTTCCTGCTGCAAGAAACTTGTGGGGAAGGTCGACCCTCCTTTGTGAAAGTTGGATTGATGCCCTTTAATGATTTCCATTCTCAGTGATCACAGTGTGCTGGTTATAACTGTTGAAATTGTGTTTTCCTCCTTCTTTTCTTTCAGCTACAGCTGCAGAAAACCCAATATTTGCAACTGGGGCAGAGTCGTGGCCAGTACTATGGGGGGTCATTGCCAAATGTGAATCAGATTGGGAACAGTGCCATGGATCTCCCCTTCCAGGTGAGTTCTGAGGATTTTTCCTTGGGTTTGGTGAGGAGTTCTGGGCTTGGATGCTGCTGTGTCCCCCCGAGCAGCTGCTGCTCCAGAAGTCACACCCTGCTTTGAAAACTCCTGCTGGGCTGGGACCTGGGGGTATTTTTTATGTTGATTGTGGTAGATTTTAGTTCTCTGAGAGATGCAATTCCTGATGGAGTCTGGGAAGATGCTGTAAATTCAGAGCAAAATGGGAGGAAATAAAGATGATGTTGGGGTGGAGGAATTGATGTGCATGTTCTGTGGGAGGAATCCTGGGAGAGGAGGAGAGCAGTGGGACACAAAGTGGTATCAGAATTATCACTTCTTTTTGAAAAGGAAATGTAAGAAAGTCCTGGCTGGGTTTTGTGACTCCAGGAATGATGCACCTTAAACAAAATCAGAGTTTCAGGTGAATATTTTGCTGTTTGAAGCATGTTTGGACAGAGGATGTTGTTCAAGGACAGGATTAGCTGGTGGATCCTTTGTGAACTCCTGATTTCCACGTTTAGTTGATTTAGAGAGCTCAAAATAATGAACATTTCTGCACTGGTTTTCCTTTTTTGAGCAGTCAGAGTTACAGTTGAGCTCACGAGGATGTGGTGGGAAGGAAATTTTGCAGTTTGTGGTTTTCTGATGAAGGCTGCTTAATAAAGATGGAGAAACTCTTGCTGACCTCCTCTAACTGCAGCTTGAAATAGGTGCAGACAGCTGGATTTGGGCAGGTTGAAAGCTTGAATCTCGTGCAAGAGGAGGGGCAAAAGTCTATTTTAACCTTTAATTCTTTGGGGAATGCAGGGCAGAGGTTTGTAGTGGATTGGAGTCCCCAGTGTTACTCCACAGTGTCTGCTCTGTTCAAGCTTTTCTCTTCAGCTTTTTGCTTAGCAGGTTAAGAATTCCTGTTAAACAACAATATTTCAGTATTTCTGTGCTTGATGGACCTGGACTGTTTTAATCCTGACTGCTGAAAAGGGAATATTCAAACATTTATGAATGACTGGAGGAGGAGACAGAAACAAACTATCCTTACACCCTGGGGTTTTCTATATTTTTTCACACACACACACTAAAAAAAACCCCAAACCAAATTGATGTTGTTCCAGATAACAAATGGTGACAAACAACAAAACAAGGCCGTGTGTTTGTAGCAGGGGGAAAAGCTTTCCAGGTTTTTCCAATCTGAGGCTGAGAGCGCGACTGCAAACGTCTCTGGGATGGTGTGAAGGCAGAGCCTGCGTGGTTGTGCCTGCTGGGAGCGTTGGTGTCTGAGCATCTTCTGCTTCTTTGATTTGCAGCACAACGGAGCTCTGGCTGAAGCCTTTGGAGCAGTTCCTGTCTCTTTGGTAAACAAGTTTTTAGGTTTGTGCAAATACGTATTTAGGACTGGTCCCTTAGCCCAGGTGGATACGTATTTGTGCACAGCTGTGCCCTGCACAGGAGTTGTTGCTTCACCCCAGGGCTGCCCCACAAAGCCAGGCTGTGCCATGCATCCCAGTCTGGAACGTGCAAATAATTCCTGTGCAGGCTCCCTGCACTTGCTGCCATGTGGTTCTTTCTGGTTTTTGGGGGTTTCTTTGGTGCAGCCAGGGGATTATCCAGTCTTGGCCTGTGGTTTCAGCAATCTCTGAGCATGTGCACTCAGCCTGCATGTTTAAATCATGGGGAAGGGCAGAATGAATTCCCAAATCCTGCTTGGCACCAGGAGGCACCAAAGCATCATCCAGCAGTAGGTACCAGTCCTCCTTCCCCCCCATCCCCCTCACTGGGTTCATTTCCTGACAAATCCTGAAAGGACACTTGGAGAGCACGGAGCTTTTTCCTTCCTGTCTGCATTGAGCTGCTTTTCCCATGGTTTGGGGGCTTTGGGGTCTGCTCTCAAACCCTTGAATGTTCTTCAGGGGAGTGAAACCCTTGTAGTTCTTAATTTTCCCAAATACAATCAGTGCTCAGATCTATTAATTAGTTTTAATCAGTTTTTCTCCCTAGAGTTAAATATCTCATGCTGTGCAGAGATGGGGAGTTTTAATCCAGGAGCACCATCCTGGTGTTTGGCCCTAAATAAATTTCATAGGAAGGTTGCAGAGAGCAGCCAGACCTGCTGGAGGCGATACCCATTTCCTCAGGTGTTTTCTCTTCCCCTAAATTCAGGATTCTTTTGGGATCCTGGTTCCTGGAAAGCCAGGGAACAGCATTGCCCCCAAATCCCTCTTTCTGTGAGCTGTAGCCCTGATCTGGGACACATTCTGTGTTTGTGCCACTGCTGCACTCAGATGAGATTTTTGTTGTGTTTTTCATAAGGAAATTGTGCCAGTGAAAGGTAAAACCCTAAGAAATAGCTGTTTTTACATGGAACTTTTTGTCTTTCTAATTTTCTGCCTTGGTCTCCCTTTAAATTCCAGGTGAGCCCTGTGCTCAGGGCTGGCTGCTCCTTTTTTAGCAGCACTGTGCTGACACCACTGACATAGGAAATTGCTTTTCCTGTTGACCTTCCAGGCACGTATTTGCAAGTTTTGCTGCCTTTTGGGCTGTAACAACAGCAAGAAGGAGGAGTTTGAGACCTTTTGTCACTTTGGAATGATGAATATTCCCACTGGTGTGTGGGGATTGTTGCTCAGTGCTCGCAGCAGAGATTAAAGCACCGTGTTTGAATTTAAACCCCTTAAAATTGAGATTCTATTTGAGATTTCTCAGCCAAGTGAGGAAGTGAAGCACAAACCCCACGATCCAAAGTGCTGAGAGTCCTGTAAAAAGTCACTGTGCTCCTTTCTAGTCCCCTGTTGCCTTAAATATTCTGCTGCATATAAAATGTTGGCCCTGAAATGAGAAAATAAACACCACAGCCCCTCTGCAGCTCTGTTAACACAGCCTGTGTGTGCAGAGAGGGTGAGGAGCCCAATATTTGCTGAAGAGAAAAGGGTTTAAAATAGTAGAAAGGCTCTTTAAAAAGTTCATACAAACAAAGCCTTTCAAAATAAATGCAAAGCTTTATAGAAATAATCTTTTCAACAGCCAAAGCTGACACTTGGAAAAAAAAGAAAAGCAAAAAAGCCAAAGAAAAAGGGATGAATGTGGGAGCCAGATGGTTTCATGGGCTTGGCAGACAGGACAGTGCATTTGCCACGTGCAGCACCTGAATGGAGGAGGAAATTTTGGATTTCCAAACAGATGGTGTTGAGGGACTCAGCAAAGCTGTTCACATTGGCAGGGAGTGCAGGGCTGGGGAGGATTTCTCTCCCTGGAGAGCCATAAATTGCTGCTGGAGTACGAGCAGAGATTGACCCCTCGGTGCTTCCTCCGTCCCCCCGGTACGCACTGGGAAGGGCTGTGGAAAATGTGAGAGTTTTCCAGTCCAGCCTGGGAATTCATCTTCCCTGTCCTTCCCCTGCCATCCTCCTGCTCTGAAATCATCTGCTCAGGATGTCAGTGAGATAAGAGTCCAGGTGGGATCATCCCACCTCGGGTCACTGAAGGAGCTGAAAATCACTTCAAAGCCATCCGACAGAGGAGGAAGGAAACTGCTTTTCTTTTTCTTTTCATTCTCTCAGTGTCCCCTTCAAATAAATGTGCTGCAAGGAGGGGTGAGAGGCAGCCCTGGGAGCAGGCAGCGTGTCCTGGGGAATGCTGAGCTCAGCGTGCAGCTCCTCCTGCATCTCCTGGCCCGGGTCAGGCTCTGGCATGTTCCACCCTGCATGCTGCACCGAGGGCATGTGGCCAGCGCCTGGCAGCTCTGCCGCGCTCAGCCCGGGGCTTCAGGGGTGCCAGGCTGTGAGGGCAGTGCTGGGCCAGGCCAGGGCGCTCCAGCATGGCCCTTCTGGAGGAGGCAGCTTTCCCAAAAAGCTGTGGAGGAGAAACAACCACACAACGTGCACATGGTGTTTGGAGTGGGACTGCTCAGAGCGAGCCAGCCTGGCACAGCAGCAGCAGGAGGAGGAGGAGGAGGAGGCTCTGGGCAGGCTGGGCTGTCCCCTGGGGGTAATGGCTGTGTCTCTCCCAGACCCCGTTCCAGTCGTCGGCGCTGGACACGAGCAGGACCACGCGGCACCACGGGCTGGTGGACAGAGTGTACCGGGACCGGAACCGCCTGGGCTCGCCCCACCGCCGCCCGCTCTCCGTGGACAAGCACGGCCGCCAGATATCCTTGGGGCAGGGCTGTGCCCGGCCGTGCCTGCTGCTGCATCCCCGGGGGTGCCACACCATCCATCCCCTATCCATCCCTTCAATCCATCCATCCCTGGGGGTGCCACACCACCCCAACATCCCTTCTGCTGCATCCCCTGGGGGTGCCACACCATCCATCCCTTCAATCCATCCATCCCCACGGGTGCCTCACCACCCCAACATCCCTTCTGCTGCATCCCCGGGGGTGTCACACCGTCCCATCCCTTCTGCTGCATCCCCTGGGGGTGCCACACCATCCATCCCTTCAACTCCATCCATCCCCAGGGGTGCCACACCATCCATCCCCTATCCATCCCTTCAATCTATCCATCCCCGGGGGTGTCACACCATCCCATCCCTTCTGCTGCATCCCCGGGGGTGCCACACCATCCATCCCTTCAATCCATCCATCCCCGGGGTGCCACACCACCCCAACATCCCTTCTGCTGCATCCCCTGGGGGTGCCACACCATCCATCCCCTATCCATCCCTTCAATCCATCCATCCCCACGGGTGCCTCACCACCCCAACATCCCTTCTGCTCCATCCTCTGGGGATGCCACACCATCCATCCCTTCAACTCCACCCATCCCTTCTGCTGCATCCCTCCCTGGGGGTGCCACACCATCCATCCCTTCAATCCATCCATCCCCGGGGGTGCCACACCACCCATCCCTTCTGCTGCATCCCTGGGGGTGTCACACCATCCCATCCCTTCTGCTCCATCCTCTGGGGGTGCCACACCACCACGCAGCCCTTCTGCTCCTCTCTTGTGGGTGCCACACCACGCAGCCCCTCTAGTTCCCCACAGAGAATGTGTGAGTTTGGTGGTTCTGACAGGATAATTGGGGTTATTCTTGGGCTGAGGTTTCCTGCTGGAGTGCAAGTGTTGCTGCCTTAACGTGGCCCACGTGGACAGCTGTCCCTATGGCACCGTGTACCTGTCCCCGCCGTCGGACACCAGCTGGAGGAGGTGGGTGTCCCCGTGCTGGGCTGTGGCTGTGCTCTGGCCCTGCAGCACTGGGGATGGTGCTTTAGACATTCAGAAACTCACTCTGGAATTTAGTGCTCGTTTTAGATGAGTGTTAAAATTGAGGTGTCTGCAAGTGGTACTTGGATTGAGTGGTACCTTTTTAAAGGTAAATCCTTAAAGTTTAATCTTTAAAAATCTTTAAAAATCCAGATGTTCCCAGGCACAGCCCAAGACTTGGGTATTTCTCAGGGTGCAGAAACTGGGCTGGGAATGTTCCAGTGTGAAGGAACACAGAGTTACACTTTGAGGGTGGCCACACTCAAAGTTCATCCTGAGATGTGTTGGCCATGAAAATTCCCATCTCCACAACATCCTGAACCATTCCTTTTCCTCCTCCCAACAGGAATGTTTGTTTTAACCACAACAATAACCAAAGTATGGTTAAACAGCTTAAAAATGGCATTATTTGATCATATTTAATCTGAACAAAGCAGATAAAACTCTGTTCTAACAAGGGCAACCAATTTGTCCTGTGTTCCTCTCAATCCCATTATTGCAACAATTGCTCTTCAAACTTGAACTAATTTGTTCTGCAAATTGATTGTTTCACCAGGAAATTCTGCCTGGTTTCTGCCATATAGAGACTTTTGGCTTTTAATGCACAACATTGAGGTTTTACCAAGTTGCTGCTTTTATCTCAGAGGAAAATTTGTTTTATTTATTGAAGCTGACAATAAAAATATTGTGGGTTTTGCTTTCTCTCAGGACAAATTCTGATTCTGCCTTGCACCAGAGCACCATGACTCCAGCTCAGCAGGAATCCTTTTCAGGAGGGTCACAGGACATGCAGCAGAAAAGAGGTGAGCAGAAAAAAAAAGAGATAAAAATATTTCTACCAATGGAATCCCCACAGACTGGGCTCCATGTGTTTGTAAAATTCAGGAGTGCTGACACTTCCTGTGACAGCAGTTGGATCACATTCACCTTTCTGGCTGCTGAAATCCAGGAAAAATGACACAAAACGAAGGGAGAAGTTTTTCCTGAGCCCCAAATGATAAAATTGAGGAGGATCCTCTGGGCTGGGGGAGGGTTGGAGGAGCTCCTGGGGCAGAGTGGAATTCCCAGAATCTCAGTAGGGACCTGCAGGGAAGGAGCAGAGGCTGCACCCCGAGTTTATTCTGGCTGGGGGATCCCCAGGAGCATCCCTGGGAGAGGCAGATTCCAGAGGATCCCAGAGCAATTCCAGGCTGGGAAAGGAGGCAGATTCCAGAGGATCCCAGAACAATTCCAGGATGTTGAGAGGCAGATTCCAGAGGATCCCAGAGCAATTCCAGGATGGAGGAGAAGCAGATTCCAGAGGATCCCAGAGCAATTCCAGGCTGGGAAAGGAGGCAGATTCCAGAGGATCCCAGAACAATTCCAGGCTGGGAAAGGAGGCAGATTCCAGAGGATCCCAGAGCAATTCCAGGCTGGTGAGAGGCAGATTCCAGAGGATCCCAGGGCAATTCCAGGCTGGGAAAGGAGGCAGATTCCAGAGGATCCCAGGGCAATTCCAGGATGTTGAGAGGCAGATTCCAGAGGATCCCAGGGCAATTCCAGGATTGGGGAGAAGGAGATTCCCGAGGATCCCAGAACAATTCCCAGCTGGAGCAGCTCCGGCACCCTCAGCTCTGGTGCCCTCTGCTGGGCCCTGCTCCTGCTCCAGCTCAGGAAAATCGGGAATCGCTGATCCTAAAGGGCTTTAACAGCCTTCAAATCCCTGCTCCCAAAGAAAACTCCAAAATTTACCCTTCAACAAACACCTACATCCTGGGAAGTTCCAGCAATCAAATAAGTTCTCGGCAATTTTTTATTGTTTCATCCTCCTCGAGAATGTAAAGCTTTTGTAAGATTTTCCCAAAGGTTAAACTGAGAAGCTGAATATTATTGATTATTAATGATTCCTTTTCATCTCTTTTTTAGTTTTATTGCTGACTGTCCCTGGAATGGAAGAACCCACCTCTGATGCAGACAAAACCCTCTCTAAGCAAGGCTGGGACACTAAAAAGGTGGGGATTGCACCTTTCAAAGAGTAGAAATTTTATTTTCTGAACATATTTAGATAAATTAATGCTTTAGTCACTGTCAGTATTAATAAACTACTTGAGATTGGAGATTAAATGCTGTATTTAAAAACAAATAATAATTATTAGAGCAGAAAGAGCATTTTATGTGGGTGTGAATGCACAGGCTTGGTTATATGAGGAGAAACTCTCAAAATTTAAGATGTATTGGACCAATAAAACAAAAATAAAAAGATAAATATCTTCTAAGAGCTCCCAGATCTTACACAGAAATGATTAAATTGAACTTATAAATTGAAATATTTCTGAGGCAATAGCCTCCAGCAGCATCTTTGCCTTCAAGTCTCTCTCCCTTCTCTTTCAGACTGGGTCATCGAGACCTAAATCCTGTGAAGTTCCAGGAATCAAGTAAGTTCTCAGCAATTTTTTATTTTAAAGGCACTGAGATCATTAAGTGGAACTGTGGATTGAATATCCTATTGCTTTGGAATTTTCTGGGAAGGTTCTAGGTACAAAACAAGACCCTCTGAGGGTCAGAAATACTAATAATATCTTTATGGAATTTCTTGTAAAAGATACTTTAAAAGCTCAAAAACTCTTCTTAACTGTTAAATACATTTTAAAAAGCTCCAAAAATCTTCTTTATGAATTTTTCTTGTGAAATAAATTTTAAAAAGCTTTAAAAAATCTTCTTAATGAAATTTTCTTGCTAAATAAATTTTTAAAATCTCAAAAAAAGTCTTAATAAAATATTCTTGTTAAATACAAAAAAATCTTAAAGAAATTTTATTGTTAAATACATTTTTAAAATCTCAAAAAAAATCAATAAACTTTTCTTGTGAAATACATTTTAAAAATCTCAAAAAAATCCTAATGAAATTTTCTCATGAAGTAAATTTTAAAAAGCTAAAAAAAATCTTAATTAATTAATTTTTCTTGTGAAATAATTTTAGAAAGTTCTGTGCAGACTGAGCTCTGAATTAATTTGTTTTTTCTCTTGCCCGCAGCATCTTCCCCTCGGCCGAGCAGGAGAACACTACAGCCCTGATCCCTGGCACGCACAACACGGGCGGCTCGCTGCCAGACCTGACCAACATCCACTTCCCCTCGCCCCTGCCCACGCCCCTGGACCCCGAGGAGTCCTCCTTCCCTGCCCTGAGCAGCTCCAGCAGCACGGGCAACCTGGCTGCCAACCTGACCCACCTGGGCATCAGCACTGCCAGCCAGGGTGAGCGGAGCCCTGCTTCTCCTTGGCTTTGGGTTGTGTGTGCAAAAAATGGGCATTTATTTACTCACAGGACCTTTAGCTGCTGTTCTTGATGCTTTGTGGGGATTGGATTTGGGGCCTTTTTTATTTTTCATTTTTAAAATTTTTTTAAATTTATTTTTTTATTTTTAATTTTTTAAAATTAATTTTTTAAAATATTTTAATTTTTCATTTTTAAAATTTTTCATTTTATTTGTTTAAATTTTAATTTAAAAAATATTTTTAGTTTTTTAATGGTTTTAATTTTTTTTTTTTATTTTTTAAATGTTTTCGTCAACAAAGAGGGTTGTTTGTTGGTTTTTTTTTTTTTAATGATCAGTGACAGTCTCTTGATTCCTAGAATAGCAATGAGGAGTTGTAGCCAAAAATACAAATCTATTTCCTGTGCTGGGCAGGATTCCCTTTCCCACTTCTCCTGGACTGGGAAAAGGAAGTGACTGTAATAGGTGAGTTTGGGAAGCAAGAAGAGAATTTAACCCTCTAAAGGATTTGGCCATTTGGGGACAGAGTGGGGCAGCACTTTCAGCTGCAAAGGCCCCCTTTCCCCTTTTCACTTTTCAGCATCCTTGGAGGAGTTTTTGGGCTCCAAAGTTTCAGGGATGGCTTTAGAAATCATGATTTCAGCCACAGTGGATCTCCACATTTTCCCCCCATAATTAGCAAAGTAAATAATATGAACCCAAACTGAATGTAAAACTGCTTTGAAAACGTTCCCTGATCTGCCAAAGACAGAAGAAATTGAAATTTCCTCACTGACTTCATTGCAGCTTCTCTCTGGAGCTGATCCCACCCTTCATGCAGTGCCCCCTCAGCCTTGGGTGCTTTCCAAACTGATTTTCCCACCCTTGCCTTGCTGCTGAAGCTCCCTGAGTGTCCTGTCCCCTGTGCCCTGCTCAGGGCTGTGCCCCAGCACCCCGAGGGGACGTGGGCACACAGCACTGCCTGGTGCCAGGGCCTGGGTGCCCACAGGAGTGCCGGTGCTGGGCTGGGCACCTGCCCGCCCGAGCCCCTTCTCCTGCTGCCTCCTTGGCAGCCTGGCCTTCCTGGCAGCCCTGAGCCCGTGCCAGTGCCCGCGAGCTGCGGGCTCCTCTGAGTTCTCCTGCTCACGCTGTCTTGGCCTCAAATCCTTCCCTCATTTCCTCTGGGGTGAAGCAGAAAAGAGGGGAGGGTTCTAAACTCCCAGATTTTTGGCTTGATCTGAACAAAATGATGATATCTGGGTTGTTTATCCTCACCCCGTGCCGGGCTGTGGCTCCTGGCACTGTGGTGGACATTTCCTGCCCTGCTGTGCCATTAAAAATGGGGCTCTTCCTGCATAACCAGTTCTGCTTCTGCTTTTTCCATTAAAGAGGTGTTTGCTTTTACAGTACCTCAAGTGCCCTCTGATAAGGCTGGTTCCAGGATTTGTTATCTCACCCCCAGAGCCTGAGCCCACACAAACAGAGCAGAACCTGCATTTCCTGGGCTGCCCGAGTGCAGGTGTGCGAGCACAGTGCCCGCGGTGTCTGAGCTGCTGAGGCTGCTCTGCCTCTTCCAGTTCCTCAGCCTGGCCACCAGCCCCACCTACCGTGCCTGGGCTTGAGCCAGGACAACCCACAGGGCTCTTCCTCTCATCCTGATGCTCCTCAACCTGACAAAATTAATTACAAGTCACCTAACGAGCTCCCGCGCCATCGGCCGAGGTGCCTCCGGTGCTGCTCGCTCGGGCCGCTCTTTGCTCTGGGTTTGGGGAATTCCTTTGGGTGCAGAGCTCAGCAGGGCCCTGCTGTGTCCCTGCCCTGTCCCTGCCCTGTCCCTGCTGTTCTGAGGGTGTTTTTTGTTCCCAGCAGGAATGACGACGACCCCGGCCCCGTCCCAGCACCGCCAGCCCAGCGTCAGCCCCCTGTCCCTGGGCACGGACTCACGGCGACCTCAGTCCCAGCAAATGTCCCCCACGCTGTCCCCACTGTCACCCATCACTCAGGTAGGAGCTCAGGGGCAAGCCAGGCTTCCCAGTCACATCTATATTGGTTTAATTTGCTTAATCAAAGAGCCACAGGGACACTGGGAAGGAATTCCTGGCTGGGAGGGTGGGGGCAAATGGCTGCTCCATCCCTGGGAGTGCCCAAGGCCAGGCTGGACTGGGCTTGGAGCAGCCTGGCAGAGTAAAAATGTCCCTGCCCATGGGAGAGGATGAGCTCTAAGGTCCTTTCCAGCCCAAACCATGATTCCATGGACTTCATCTCTTGTTCTGTAATTTCTTCCTTTAAAGGTGTTCCTTAATTCAGAACCTAAAACAGGAGAGGTTTGTAGAGGGGACAGATTTTACTTGCTCCTTTCTAGAGCCTTGATAAAAACCATCTCTTAGGCCACATTTTCTTGTCCCAAAGTGAACTGTGAAATTTGAAAGCCATTTCTCTAATTTATGACAGAAACTCAGTTAACTTTTAAAATCGATTTTATTGTGGCTCTGTGACTGCCCAGGTGGGTGATTTCTGACCTTGAGATTCAATTGGTTTATACAGGATGGTTTGGCTTGGAGGGAACCTTAAACCTCATCCAATTCCCCCCTGCCAGGGCCAGCAACATCCCAGAGCAGCTTCTTGACTCTCTGAACCTTTAGGTGCCGTTTTTACCGCACCAACCAAGCCTGACTGCACTTTGTTGGTGTGAAGAGGCATCCCTGCCAGGTGGCTGAGGCTGCTCCTTGTTTTGCAGGCCGTGGCCATGGACGCACTGTCCCTGGAGCAGCAGCTCCCCCCGTACCCCTTTTTCACCCAGACCAGCTCCCAGCAGCAGCAGCAGCCGGCAGTGGCCAGCTCCCTGCCCCAGACCCCCCCTCTGCTGCAGAGCTCGGGGCTGCAGAGGGGCCCCCAGCTGCCCCCCCTGTCTGTCACGGTACCCTCCAGCATCCCCCAGTCGCCCCCGGGCAGCCAGAGCCAGCCCTCCGTGGGCATCGACATCAACTCGGTGAGTCTGGCAGGGGCTGGCCCTGGCAGGGGCTGGCATGGGCACTGTGGGCTGGCGTGGGCACTGTGGGCTGGGGATGGGCACTGTGGGCTGGGATGGGCACTGTGGGCTGGGGATGGGCACTGTGGGCTGGGGATGGGCACTGTGGGCTGGGAATGGGCACTGTGGGCTGGCATGGGCACTGTGGGCTGGGGATGGGCACTGTGGGCTGGCATGGGCACTGTGGGCTGGGGATGGGCACTGTGGGCTGGCCCTGGCAGGGGCTGGGGATGGGCACTGTGGGCTGGGGATGGGCACTGTGGGCTGGCCCTGGCAGGGGCTGGCCCTGGCAGGGGCTGGGGATGGGCACTGTGGGCTGGGGATGGGCACTGTTGGCTGGGGATGGGCACTGTGGGCTGGGAATGGGCACTGTGGGCTGGGGATGGGCACTGTGGGCTGGCATGGGCACCGTGGGCTGGGGATGGGCACTGTGGGCTGGGAATGGGCACTGTGGGCTGGGGATGGGCACTGTGGGCTGGGAATGGGCACTGTGGGCTGGGAATGGGCACTGCGGGCTGGGAAATCTGCTTGGACAACCCCTGAGCATGAGGGTGTGAGGGAGGCTGAGGTAAACTTCAAATGGTTGTGGTTAAATGAACCTTTAAGTGTTTTCTAGAGGGAATTTTTGTGCCAGGTTTGATTAGACCCAGCTTGAATCCATCAGCCTTTACTGAGGGATTTTCAGGGTGTTCAGTGTCCCCCAACACATCAGGATACAGATTGGGGGAACTCCCAGAGCCTCAAGGGAGAGTCCAACCACAACAACCATTTCCCAATTAAATACCAGCTGGAAAATTTACTTTCCAAAAGTTGTCTAGAACCAGGTATTCTCTGCAGTATCGCTACTTAGAGCCCTTTTATTTGGAGGAATTTTATTCCAAAATGGGACTTGTGGCTGCCTCCAGTGCCCTGAAGAATTGGAACAGGGATTTATGGACAGATCCATTTTCCTGCTTGTTCTGAGGTGGCCTGTTAGGAAATGTTCTGTGTCAGCAGCTGAAAATCCCAGATCAGGAATCAGAGGCCAGGAAAGGAGGGAGGTCCCAGCTCCCCCAGCCCCTCCTGCCCTGGGGGTCCTGGGGGTCCCACCCGGGGTGTCCTGGCAGTGCTGGAGGGACAGGAATGGCTCTGGCAGTGAAACAAATCCATCCTGCTGACCTGCACTCACCTGTGGGTGGAGGTTTCAGCAGCTGGTGCTCCTTGAGAGCAGCTGCTTCCCTTCCAGGCTGGGGACGGGAGCAGGGAAGGGCAATCCAGCAGTGGAGAGGATCCCACCCCGCTCAAAACCTGTCCCTGTTTGATTCTAATCCTCATCTAGCACCAGTACAGACAATTCTGATCTCATCCTTTGCTTTCTGTGTTGCTTTCCTCATCCTAAACCTCTTTATGACCTGAACTTTTAGGCTGCTGTGTTTATCTTCTAAAGCAACTCAAGTAATTCCTAAATAAACAGATTTAAAGCCACTTTATCAAAAAGCCTTTGGAGCTGTCACAGCCTCGCTGGCAACTTCTGCACAGGTTTTGTAAAGCACAATTGAAATGTATTTGTAGTTTGCACAACCTTCTGACAGGTTGTAAGTGGCAATGCAGAGCAAAAAGAGACATTTTATTGGGATTTACAGAATTTGGGGTCAAAAACTGGCAGTGCAGAGTTCTCCCACACTGCAAATCTGGTTAAATTCACTGGAGTGCAGGTTCTCCTCAGTCATCCCTTAATTTCTAATGGAAATAAAATAAGAGCTGGGCTACTCTTCATGTTAATTAGTGCAGCATTATTTAAATCTCATTAATATTATTAATTTGTTCCAAACCAGGGTTCTTTATGATGGGAATAAATCCTGGAAAATAACTTCTCAGGGCGGCTGAGAAGAGTATAAAAACGCCAGCTAAAGGCTGCAGAGCGCAGTGTGAATTCCTGGGGGTGCCTGCTCCCTGTCCTGGGGTGCAGGGGAGTTTGGGGCTCAGGTTTATCAGCCAGGTGTTCTCACCTGCCCTGTGCTGATAACACAGCTGGAGGCAGGGCAGCACCCGCTGAGCACACACGTGGGGCTGCCATGCTGCTGAAGCATGAATGACATCCCTTTTGAATTATTCCCAGCTTCCAAGACTTCTTTGCCCTAAATCCTTGGCTGCCCTGATTTTTTGAGTACATTTTGAAGCGAGCAGAAGTGAGACAGGCAGGAAATGCTCCCGGCTGTCCCGGAGCTCTCCCCAGTGTGGGGACCTCATTGCCACAGCCCTGCTTTCCCCCACAGAGCCGAGGAGGGTGGTTTCCCCAGCAGGTGTGGGTGTGTTCCAGGCTCCCCGGTGCAGAGTTTAACTGTGTGTTGTTCTGTAGGCCTCACTCCAGCAGTACCGCAGTAATGCTGGCTCCCCAGCCAACCAGTCTCCCACCTCTCCTGTCTCCAATCAAGGCTTCTCTCCTGGCAGCTCCCCTCAAGTAAGGGACTCTGTGCTTCCACAGGCCTTGCTTCTCGTGTGTGTTTGAGCTGGATCTCTCCATCACTGCCCCATAGTTGTCTCACTGTGGTCCGTGTGTGCCTCATGCATCACCGACGCCCTCCATCCCCACTCCCACAGGGCTTCAGGAGCTGCTGAGTTGCCTTTTGCAGTGAGCAGAGAGCCACAGGATCAGGCTGCTGGTGGAGCACTGGGGTGGTGTTTGTTTGGGGGGCAGAACCTCCAGGTAGAGCCCTTTAAATGGCCAGAGTGCCAAGGCAGCTGACGGGAGGGCAGCAAAGGGGCAATTTCGCTGCCTCCTGCAGCAGGAAAACCCCTGGGCACTAAATATTAAATATTTACACTAAATATCCCAAACTGATTTAGATCAGGACCTTTTTTATGTGAGAACACACCCAGTGAGAGAAAACACTGGAGAAAATGCTCTTAAAATGAGCAGCTTGTGGCTGGCAGGGATTGGGTTCCCAGCACACTCCCTTGCATGCCAGCTGCTTCTCCTTGCTCTGCCTGTATCTCCTCACACATCCACATGGCCTGGATGGAAACCACAGCTTGGGGGAGTGTGTGATCCTCTGAAGGGGAGGTTTTTACCTGCCAGCAGCAAGAAATTAAACCCAGGCATAATTGGAGGGTGCCCCAGTGTAAGAAAGTGCATTTTCAGTGCCTGATGCTGCTGAAAGAGCCCCAGCTGGCTGCTCTGGACAATCCCACCTGGAGAAAAGAAGTGCAGGGAGTTCTTCCAGAGCATCACAAGAGTCTGAAAATCCATTTTCTGTTTCATCACTGAATGGTGAAGGCTGTAAGGAGGATCCTTTCTAAATAAGTGCTGCCCCTTCATGGTTGCCAGGCAGAAGCTCCAGGTCTCCTTCATTAGCCAGGTGATGGTAAGCTCAGCCCTGGATCCGAGTGGCAGGAATTGTCTGCATTTCCTTAACCCTGCCTCAAGTGCTTCTTAACCTCTGTCTCTGCCTGCTGCTGTGAGTTCTGTGTGCCTCCAGAAACCAGCACTGTCCCCTAGAGCAGAGCATGCTGCACACTCAGTTCTCACTGGACAGTGCATCCACATTTGGGGTTTATGTAGATTTATTTTTCCCCCCCCTTTGATTTCTCAATCACTCTGGCTTGGTTTTGTCCCCTCTGGTCAGTGCCAAGGACCAGAGCATACACTGGGCTGTGATTTTCCTGCTGGTTTTATCCTGTAAAAACTTCCTCAGGTTTTGCTCTGTTTGACAGGGACACCACGACTCTTGAGTGAAGGCAGAGGATTTATTAATTCTTCTCTCTGTAGTTTTGGCCTCTTAAATGCCCCCAGAATTCTTTAGTTTTGCTAAATTAAAACTGAGGTGGATTCGGTGCCTCCCAAAGCTGGTGGTGGTCACAGACATGAAATGTGGAGAGGAGGAAAACCAGTTTGGAGGGGAAATGGGGTTGGGTGTGGAGATGGAGCGGCTGCAGGCAGCAGAACCCCTCAGTCTGCCCAGAGTGAAGGCAGAGCATCCACTGTGGAGCACCTGGCACTGCTGAGTGCCTCCACGTGCTCCTCTTCCTCCCTGGTGCCAAAGGCCATTCCCTGACCCACAAACCCTCTGTGGGCTTTGATTTGCGTCCCACAGGTTCCCCTCCACGCTCCCAGCTCTGCCCAGCCCCTGCTCCCCTGTCCCAGCCGTGTGTGTGTGTGTCCGTCCCCCCAGTGCTCCCAGTGCTCCCAGTGCTCCCAGTGCCCGCGGGGATGGGAGAGCTCTGCCTGCCCCAGCTCTGTGTTTGCATGGCTTCCACCCCGGTGCCTGGGCTCTGCTCCCCTGCTCTCACCTCATCCTGTTCCAGTCACACACAAACACTCCTGCTCTAGTGCCTCTGACCTGGAGAACTGGTAGGTATGTGGAGATGTGGACATGGACATCCCAGCCAGGGACTGGGCTTGGTGTTTCCTCACAGTCACTCCATGGACCCCAGAGGGTGCTCTGGTGACTCTCCAGTGCCTCTGGAGATGGTGTTTGCACAGTGGCCTTCCTGCAGTTGTTGTAAATGCTCTGAAGTGTTGAAGGAATGACATTTCCAGTGGGGATTTTGGGTTTCCTTTGGGAATTTGTGTGCTTGCAGCTGTAGGAACCAGCACACGTCACAGGAGGAGCAAACCCAGGCTGGGCTGGGTGGGAGGCTCTGACCTGGACTTGCACAAGCACATCCTGCTCTCCTCCTGATTTCTTCTCGTGTTCCCCAGAGGTTTTTGGGATGGAAACAGTGCTTGGTGAAGCACAAAGATTTTAGGGATTATCCTCATTTTGGGAATTGTCCTCTCATTCCCATTCTGTGGAATGTAACCACAGGAGTGAAAGGCACAAAATACCTCGATCCCCTTTGGAGCTTTCAAATGTCCTTTGGATTTTGGTGTTGTTTTTGCTTCCTGTCAAGTCTGTGCCATCCCAAAATTCACATTTTCTTTGGAAATGGTTATAAACCTTAGGTTGGACTGCATTTAGGTTGGTTAAAACCCCCAAATTTACTTAAAGTGGTGCTTTGCTTTTCTCCTGTCAGCATCTTAGCAGTGGCTCTTGTAGTGTTTGATCCCTCCTGGTGTTTGATCCCTTTGTCCTGGGATCCAGCAGCTCTGGAGTGTTGATAAATTGGAAAAGTTTCCACCCTGGGATGTGACAGCCCTGGGGTCTGCCTGGAAGTGGGGAGGTTTTTGAGGAATATCTTTGTGCTTCTTTCCCCTCCTGGAAGGGGCAATTCAGGTGATTTTTGAATTATTTTTTTATACAAGATGGGATTTTTTTGAGGGTCTAAAATCCATGCTTGTTCTGATTATTCCTAAACTTTTCCTGAATTTCCCATGCTTAAGTTTTTAAGGAGGCCATCCGTGGCCTTCTGCTTTTGCCATGTGGATAAACCAGCAACTGAATTTTGTTTTCCAAGACTGAGACAACCACTCCATGGAAATTGTCTTTCAGAGATGTTCTCTTTGTCAGTTAATGGTTTTTATTTTCAGCTGGAACATCAGAATTTAGAATTTTAAATCAGGAGTAGTGGTGCTGATTTTATCTGGCATTTTTGATCAGGATTAAAACATGGACCTCAGATTCTTGGTCACCTTTAGAATAATTGATAAGTGATGGAGAATAAGTGAGGCACTGGACATTCCTGCTCCGTGAGGGTCCTGAGGGACCTTTGTGGTCCTGAGGGATTCCCTCCTGCTCCCTGTGGATCCTGTGGGATCCCCTGGGCCGTGAGGGCCCCGGGTGATTCCCGCCTGCTCCGTGCTGATTTCTCTGAATTCCCGGATTTCTTGGAATTCCCAGATTTCCCTGAAGTCACAGATTTCTCGGAATTCCCAGGTTTCTCAGCATTCCCGTTTTTCTCAGCATTCCTGTTTTCCTCAGGATTCCCAGATTTCTCAGAATTCCAGTTTTTCCCGGCATACCCAGATTTCTCGGAATCCCCAGGTTTCTCAGCATTCCCAGATTTCTCGGAATCCCCAGGTTTCTCAGAATCCGCAGATTTTCAGCATTCCCGGGTTTCTCAGCATCCCCAGATTTTCAGCATCCCCAGATTTTCAGCATCCCCAGGTTTTCAGCATTCCCGTTTTTCTCAGCATTCCCGTTTATTCCCGGCATTCCCAGGTTTCTCAGCATTCCCAGATTTTCAGCATTCCTGTATTTCCCGGCATTCCCAGGTTTCTCAGCATCCCCAGGTTTCTCAGAATCCCCAGATTTTCAGCATCCCCAGGTTTCTCAGCATCCCCAGGTTTTCAGCATTCCCGTTATTCTCAGCATTCCCGTTTATTCCCGGCATTCCCGCTTTTCCCGGCGCGCCGGGGGCAGTGGGGGTTTTGCACCATGAAGCTCTGTTTTGTTTTCAGCATTCTTCCATGCTGGGCAGTGTTTTTGGGGACTCCTATTATGAGCAGCAGATGACAGCTAGGCAGGCTAATGCCCTCTCCCACCAGGTGAGCAAATTCATCTTGGGCCTCCTCGGCCCCTCCCGCCTCAAATTAACCCCAATTAACGCCTGGTTAATTTACGTCAGTCCCCCGTTTGTCCATGTAGAGTTCTCCTGCTTTTTGTTTGTTTCTTGTTTTGTTTGGTTTCCCTTCCTCACCTCTCTTTGTCCTCCCCATCCCACGCAGGTGTTCTGCCAAAAAAATGGGAGATCAATTAAAAATATTTATAATAATGAGGCTTTTAGAATGGGAGATCAATTAAAAATATATATAATAATCAAGCTTTTAAAATAGGAGATCAACTAAAAAAGAACATAATAATGAGGCTTTTTAAATGGGAGATCAATTTAAAAAATATATAATAATGAAGCTTTTAGAATGGGAGATCAATTAAAATTATATAATAATGAGGCTTTTAAAATGAGATATCAATTTAAAAATATATATAATAATGAGGCTTTGAAAATGAGAGGTCAATTAAAAAATAGATATTGAAGCTTTTAAAATGAGAGATCAAGTAAAAATATATATAATAATGGGAGATCAATTAAAATATATATAATAATCAAGGTTTTAAAATGGGAGATAAATTAAAAAATATATATAATAATCAAGCTTTTTAAATGGGGTATCAGTTTAAAAAATGTATAATAATGAAGCTTTTAGAATGGGAGATCAATTAAATATATATAATAATAAAGCTTTTAAAGATTCAAATAATGCCAGGCAGCTTTGAAAAGGGAGAACAGTGAAACAAAAATGTTAAAGCAGTGAAAATCAGCTTGGAAAAAGGAATTCTGCTGGGCAGAGACCTCAGGGCGAATTCATCCCTTAATTTCCCTCTCCACCTTCCAGCAGAGCATGGATGGATTAAATTATTGAATTTAATTCTGGGATTAAATTAATTAAATTATGGGATACTTAAACTGGGGTGTGTCCTGGAGGGAAATCTGCTGGGCAGAGACCTCAGGGAGAATTCAACTCTTTATTTCCCTTTCCGTCTTCCACCAGTGGATGGATTGAATTAATTAAATTATTAAATACTTAAACTGAGATGAGTCTTGGAGGGAATTCTGCTGGGCAGAGACCTCAGGATGAGCCTGAATTCCCTTCATTTCCCTTTTTTCCCCTCCCACCCTCCCTTTTCTCTGTCCCCCTCCCCAGTTTGGCTCGTACCCCCCTCCCAAATTGGGCAGGGTCTGTCCCATGCAGCTCAGGGCCCAGGGCCCCGTTTGGAGCAAGGGAAGATGAATTTGTTTGCCTGTCTGTGTTGTCCTGGAGCCGTGTCCTTGTCCCCTGTCCGTGCCAGGCTGGCAGTTAACCCTCTGTGTGTCCCCCTGCAGCTGGAGCAGTTCAACATGATCGAGAACGCCATCAGCTCCAACAGCCTGTACAGCCCCTGCTCCACCCTCAACTACTCGCAGGCTGCCATGATGGGACTGACGGGCAGCCACGGCAGCCTGCAGGACTCGCAGCAGCTCAACTACTCCAGCCACAGCAACATCCCCAACATCATCCTGACAGGTAAAAATCCTCCTGGCAGCTGCCTGCTGTCGGTGCTCTGGGGTTTTATCCTCCCCAGCATCATCCCGACAGGTAAATCCACCCTGGGAGCTGCCCTGATGTGGGCTCTGTGGGGTTTTATCCTCCCCAGCACCATCCTGACAGGTAAAAATCCTTCTGGGAGCTGACCTGATGTGGGTGCTGTGGGGTTTTACCCTGATGGGATTA
Organism: Melospiza melodia melodia; assembly: GCF_035770615.1. Lineage (NCBI taxonomy): Eukaryota > Metazoa > Chordata > Aves > Passeriformes > Passerellidae > Melospiza > Melospiza melodia. The sequence goes on from NC_086200.1 coordinate 31,189,493, forward strand.
TGGATCTCTGTGTGAAATGGGAGCCTCCTCCAGCTCTTAGAGGTTATTTTGACACCCAGATAGCTCAGATACCTTACAAAGCCACAGCAACATCCCCAGCATCATCCTGACAGGTACAAATCCACCCTGGGAGCTGCCCTGCTGTGGGCTCTGTGGGGTTTTATCCTCCCCAACATCATCCTGACTGGTAAATCCACCCTGGGAGCAGCCCTGCTGTGGGCTCTGTGGGGTTTTATCCTCCTGTTGTGGGGAGGAATGATGGATCTGACTCTGTGTGAAATTGGAGCCTCCTCCAGCCAGCTCTCATCAGCTCTTAGAGGTTATTTCACACCCAGATAGCTCAGCTACCTTACAAGGCATAAATTCAACAAAATAGCTTCTATTGCAGTATTAGAAACAAAAAGATTTTAATAAAAGGCAAAATAACAAACTTTTTACAGGGTCTCTGCAAATACCATATTGAGCAGCTCCTCAGGGCATGGCCCAACCCTGCCACAGCTCCAGGAGGTTTGGGCAGGGCTCAGGGACAGCCTGGGGCTTTGGGGTGTCTGTGCAGGGCCTGGAGCTGGATCCATGATCCCCGGGGGTCCCTCCAGCTCAGTTCATCATTCCGTGGTCCCAGCCTGGGGGTTGTTGCTGTTGAGGGCTTTGTTTCACCTGGGCTGTGGTGCCAGTCCAGTGTGGCTGCTGACAGAAACAGGTAACTTCATCCTAGGGAAGTTGTGAGAACGCTCAGAGAAAGAATTAAAACAGTTTTTACCTCAGTCTCTGCCCCTGGTGTTTGTGAATATGTGGAATGTTTGTACGTGGTGTTTATGGAAAGGTGTTTACAAGAAGGTGTTGTTCCTGCTTAGCCAAAGGTGTGAGAGGTGTTGTTCAAGGACCAGTCAGGTCTGAGTGAACAATCCTGTCTATAAATATGCAAAGTTCCTAATAAATCTCACTTCATGTCTTCTGAGCATTGGAGCCAATGTCTCCTTCCTTCAGCCATTGCTAACCCGAGTCCAGGTGTGTGTCCCAGTGCTCACCTGCACACAGGTAGAGCACCTAGAGCACCAGTTTTGCTGTGGATTTGTCCTCCTGAATTCCCTGGGTCCCGTGCTAGAGTGAGGAAAAGCTGTGGGAGCCAAGCTCTGCCTGCTCAGCCCCAGCTGGCCAGCAGAGGGTTGGAGAGTCACATATGGTGGCCAATCTGGTCACAGTGGGATTTTGGAAACGATCCCTGCCCAGGGATTGCTGATGGAAACGGTGGAATTGAGGTTATTCCTCCTAAAGCTGAGGGAGAGAAAAGGCTCCAGTCACAGCAAACACAAATTTTGGGTTGTGTTTGGTGCCTTGGAGGTGCTGTGAGGAATCTGCAATCTGAAGGAGGGTGGGTGTTCCTCAGCTGAGAGCTCCATAACCATTTCCAGGGTTTTGGGAGCTGTTTCCTGACGGCCACGCTGGTGTCTGAGCCCTGTGTGTTTTGTCCCTGCAGTGACAGGAGAATCCCCCCCCAGCTTATCAAAAGAACTGACCAGCTCCTTGGCAGGAGTGGGGGACGTCAGCTTCGACACGGATTCCCAGTTCCCTCTGGATGAACTCAAAATTGACCCTTTGACCCTGGATGGACTTCACATGCTCAACGACCCCGACATGGTCCTCACCGACCCCGCCACAGAGGACACGTTCCGCATGGACCGGCTGTGACCCGGGGAGCCACCACATGGGGGCTTCACCCACCCTGGGGGCTTCATCCCAGCCTGGAGCCACCATCCCGGGGCTTTATCCATCCTGGGGGCTCCCCCCTGGGGGCTGCATCCCAACCTGGGAGCTTCATCCCACCCCAGAGCCACCATCCTGGGGGCTGCATCCCACCCTGGAAGCTCCATCCCAGCCCAGGGTCCATCCTGGAGGCTCCATCCCACCCCAGGGGCTGCATCCCACCCCGGGGGCTCCATCCCACCCTGGGGGCTCCATCCCACCCCGAGGGTCCATCCGCCCCAGGGTCCCCCCCAGCCCAGGGCCCATCCTGGAGGGAGCAGCTCTCCGTGTCCCTGTCCCACGGGTCCCCAGCTTGTTGTTCTGAGCTTGCCGCGCTGCCCAGCCCGTCCCAGCCGTGTCCCCCGAGCCGCTCGTTGCCGTCCAGCAGTCAGGATCGTCCGGTTTGTCCCGGTGGTTTATCCCGGTTTGTCCCGGTGGTTTATCACGGTTTGTCCCGGTGGTTTATCCGGTTTGTCCCGGTGGTTTATCCGGTTTGTCCCGGTGGTTTATCCGGTTTATCCTGGTGGTTTATCCCGGTTTGTCCTGGTGGTTTATCCTGGTGGTTTTCCCGGTTTGTCCCGGTGGTTTTTCCCAGTTTGCCATTGGTTTTCCCAGTCTGTCCCAGTGGTTTATCCTGGTTTGCCATCGGTTCTGCCCTGCAGGGCCCCCCTGCCCCGGTCCCTGTGCACCCCAAGGGGCTCTGGGCGGCGGAGCAGGGCCGGGGGTGCGGGGCTGGGGGGCCCTGCCCCCTTGGGAAGCCGATCCCCGCAGTGCCACCGTCCCGGGACTCTGCGGGTGGCACTGCCAGCCCTGCCCTGCCCGGCCCCAGGGGTGTCCCCCCCTCTCGTCCCTCCCTCCTGCCCCAGCAGGCCCGGCCACGCGGAGCTGCCAGGCCCCAGATCCACTTCAAACACTATTGGTTCCAAGCTTTCTATGGTTTTGTTTTGTTTTTTGTTTTTTTTTTTTTAATATATATGTAATATATATCTATTTCTATATATGGCTACATATATAGAGAGCATTTCTGAGCACACACGAAAGTTCTATAATTCATTACTTGATTAGACAGAGGATCAGAACATCTTAAAGCAGCTAAAAAAAGATAGAGACTAACCTGCATAATCCTAATTTTTACTTTGTGAGAGATTCCTGGGCAACAGGAAGGGCATTTCCATAGCAATGCCAGGCTCGTAGAATCATGATTTTTTAATTTTTTATTCTTATTCATTACTTATTCTGTTACTTATTTATGATTTTTTTGGTTGTTGTTGTTGTCATTTCTTTTTTTTTAATTTTATTTAAATATTTGGGTATTAGGAAAGTAGCTCAACTACATACAGCCAATGGAAGCACTCTACATAATATTTGTACAGTACTTTTTTTTGTGGTTTTATTCCAGAAATATATTATATATATTATATATGTAGGTATTTTTAAACTAACTGGAATTTTAAACAGATGTTAAGCAGGAATAAGGAAGCCTAAGGCAAGTTTAGATATTTTCCTTTGGAATAGGCAAAATAGGGTGGTTGGAACTTAAAAATTCATTCACCCGGATGAAAAAAAAATCTCTTGCTCCACAATGACCATGATTAAATCCTCCAAACTTCTGTTTAATTAAATGGAGAAATAATTATTTCCGATGGTCCTTGTGAATATTTTGTGCTGCAAATTAAAAAATAGAAAATCCCATCCAGATTCCCCAGGGTCAGAATTGGGGATTTCACTCTGGCTGAGGGAAGGTGATTCCCAGATTTGTGGGAACGAATGGAATTAGAGGGCACTGCTGGAACATCCTCATTCCACTGGGGAAAGGCAGGAAATCATCAGGAATTAACAGGATTTGGAGTCATTAACTGATTAGCTAATTAACTGACCCCGAGGGAGGCGCCTGCAGCCTGGGCTGGGAGCAGCCCCGTGGATTCCATCCCAAAAATCCCCTCCCATTCCCGTTCCCACCAGTTGGGGTTTGTTCACCCCGCCTGCCCCCCTGGATTTTCTCTCTGCCCCAGCCCAAGGAATTCCCAATCCCAGCCCCAAAGCTTCTCCTCTTTGGGAACAGCCTGGGCCGCTCTTAATGAGTTCCCCCGCAATTAATGAGAGTCCCCTGCAATTAACGACTCCTCTCTGCTCTCCTGAGTTCTCCTAATGAGTTATCCAAGTTTCTGTGTGCTTCCAGAAATCCTGGGCTGCCCTGCTGAGGTTCCTGCCTGCTCTGCTGGGTCAGGGTCAGGATCTCCCCAGCCCTGGGCGTCCCCTCACCTTCTGTGCCATTTGTTGACCATTTGCACTAAAAATGTGGAATTTTTTCTTGGCTTCCCTGTGTCTTTTTTATTTCTTTGTTGTTTTGTTTTGTTTTGTTTTAATTTGATCCTTCTCCATGCCCTCCAGAGGTTTCCCTGCATCTCTTGGGAATGTTTTGGGATTTTTTGGCAGGGTTTGAGCTCGGTAGGACACGTTCACTCCTGGTGGCTGCTCCTTTCAGATCCCTTCCGCTTTTCCAGTTTAAGGAGGAGATAAAAGGCAGCTCAGACAGGAGGAAACCTGGAGAAAACCAGGAGGGATTTGGGCCCAGGTGACTCAGAGCCCCTTGCTGAAGGTGCAGTGAGAGGTTTGTGCAGCTCCATGTGGGAATTGTGTTTGTCTCCTGCTGGAACGACTCCGTGCATGTGCAGTCCTTGTGTGTGCTGTGTTTGGAGCAGCAGAGTCATGCAGGGGAGGCACCAGCAGAGCTGGGGTTCAGGAGCTGGGGTTCAGTCCTGCAGGATCTGGGGTTCCTCACGGGAGGGAGGCTCGGGCAGGGAACTGCAGCTCCAGCTCCTGCCCAGTTTTTTAACTCCGTGTGTAAATAAGAGCTCTTTGTTTCTTAGACTTGTAAGTAGACCTTGAAAATCGCCTTAATTTCAAACTAACACACCTTGGATGCAACTGTCGCAGTCAGGGAGCCTCCAGCTGGGAGAGATCCAGGTTTGGTCCCTGGGCAGAGGGCAGGAGCAGGGATGTCCCCGTGGGAGTGCTGGTGCACAGGACGGGCTCCAGCCGTGGCCAGGGAGAAGCTGCCTCTCCTCCGACCCTGTGAGATCCAGGGGTTCCTTCCCCCAGGGACCCTTTCCTGTGGGAGCTGCCCCAGAGGATTCCCCTTTTCTCTCACTCCTTCAAATTCCAGTTTTGTGGCATCAGGCTGATGTGGGAGCAAACCCAGAGAGAAGCGTGGAACGGATCCTAAGTGTTCCCAGAACAAATAATCCGCTTTTATTCCAAATGTGACAGCCCTGTGCTCATTCCAGTGTCTGGGGCTCCCTCCCCACGGGTGGGAGCAGAAAGGGAAAACCATCACTTAGGAAAAAACAAAAAAATCAAGGAGGAAATGGTGTTAATTGCTATAATTGCTGAGTCTGATTGCAGTGGTGGTGGAGCTGTCTGGTGTCTCCAGGGGTGACTGTCCCACCCTCCGTCCTGACCCCCTCCCTCCGTGTTTTTCTATCTCCATAAGGAATTCCCCCCAATTCCCAAGCTAGACTGTTGCATTTGCCAATACAATGGGGAAGAGCAGGAATAAACCCTCGGTGCATCCAAAACTGTGATTCTTTCCCAGCGGCCAGCCCGGCCCTGGCGCTGGGGCTGGGGGAGGCTCCTGTCCCTGTACATAGACCCCGTCCCCCTGGGCATGCGTGACCCGGCGCGGCTCCCACGGCTTGTGCATGGCAGGGAGCGCTTGGCAGCCCCCCTGTGCCCCCCACGCGGCCCGGGCTGGCTCTGCCCCCGCCCCCGGGGCCGACTCCTCCTTTTCCAGAGGGGAAAACCTCCCCAGAAGGGCAGAACCGCCCGGGAGCCGTGGGCTGCTCCGCGGCCTCGGGGAGGGAACGTGGATTGTTTGGTGAATTTGTGTTAGGAGAGCTCATGGTGACCCTTCAGCTCAGAGGGAGGTTGGGTTTGATGTCCTGGAGGTCCTTTCCAACCCTGATTTGGTCGTTCCTTCCCAGCCTTGATCCCAGAATTCTTTTCCAACCTTAATTTGGTTTTCCTTCTCCCACCTTGATTCGGTCGTTCTTTTCCAACTCTAATTTGGTGATTCTTTTCCAAACTTGAGTCAGGTTCTTTTCCAAACTTGATTCAGGTTCCTTTCCAGCCTTAATCCAGTGATTCCTTTCCAACCCTGATTCAGTGGCTCTGTCCCAACCTCAATTCCACAATTCCAAGAGCAAAAGTTGCCCTGAGTTTATCTAAAAGCAGTTTACCTAAATTTCCCTCAAAAACGAACCCTTGGACCTAAAACCTCGGGTTTCTGCCAGAACAACAATTAAGGCTTGAGCTTAATTTGGTTAATTCCCTCAAGGAAAGCGCCTGGAAACCCCCTCTGGACAGGAGGGCAGCAGGAAGGCCCCTCCTCCCCCGCAGATCCCGACCTTGGCTGTTTTTTTCGGGAGAAACCCCAAAACCAGCGCGTTTATTCCTCGGAGCAACGGCCCCCCCGTCACTGTGATGGCAATGTGAAAGCGCAGGTAGCCTTTGTTACGTGTGTCTGTCCTTTTTAAAAAACAACCAGGAAAAAGAAAAAAAACCCAAAAAAACCTCCCTCCCTCTTAGAATTAAACTTTGTAGTGTTCCTGTTCTTTGTATTTTGAGTTGCATCTTATTTATACGGCGCAGTGTAGGCATGGATTGCATGTCGGTTTTCTATGCGGGCACCACGACATTCTGACTGTGTATTATAAATCATTTTTACCTTTTTAAACAGGGAAAAAAAAAAACCAACAAAACAAAACAAAAAAAAATAACAACAACACAACAGAATCATTGTGTGGAATTTCTATACTGCAGAGCCAAACACTACATGGAGTCCTCTCTTGGTTTGTGTTATTTATTTTCCGAGGCGGTTGGGGCGGGCGGGGGGCGGGCGGAGCCGTGTGTGCGTTGCCTTATGTGGGCTTGACCAATTTTATCAAAATAAAGGCCTGAAGGGGTAAAATCGGCTGGCTCTTGTCTTCAGGGGGTGGAGGGATGGGATGGGGAAAGCGTGGAAAAAAGGGAGAGAATCCCATGGAAAAAAGGGTAGAGAATCCTGTGGAAAAAAGGGAGAGAATCCTGTGGAAAAATCTGAGAGAATCCATGGAAAAAAGGGAGAAACTTCAATTTTTTTTTCCAGCAAGAACCAGGCAGGGCAGGGCTGAGGACAGGGAGGCTCTTGAGGAAAAGGTGCCTCCATGCACTGGCATTCCCAATCCAGCCCAGGGCTCTCTCAGCCCCACTGAGCTCAGCCCTGGAGGTTCCTCCCTTCCACATCTGCAAGGCAAAAGCTTCAGAAGAGTGGAGAGAACACAGGCATGACCAAGGAGAAATCTAGAATTTATTATCCAGCATTCCAAGTATTTATTTTCCAACATTCCAGAACAAAGATACTCTCCTTAAAGTGCTTTTTCATTTATTAAAATGAGCAACTTGTACCGAGGCTGCTCCACACGTCCCTTCCCTCTCAGACTCGTGCTGAGCTTGCTTTGCAGCAGCTCTTGAAAAGGAAAACAACATTCTCACTCAGGAGCCGTGGAGCAGGGAGAAGATTCCTGGGAACCACCCGCGCCAAAGGAGCTCCAACCATCGCAGCTGCTGCAGGAGCTCCCAGCAGGGCCCTGGGCCGGGGTGCAGCAGCTCAGGCTTCTGGGCACACTCCCTGTCTGCGCTCTGCCCTTCCCGGGGGCCTCTGTGCCATTCTCAGGGTCTGCTGGTGGGGCAGGGGAGCGGGGGGCGCTGGGGGCGGGCGGGGAGGCGCTGGCAGCTCTTGGGGCGCGGTTCCGGAGCGGGAGCGGGCGCTGGGCACGGGCTGGGGCGGAGGCGCCGCGGGGATCAGTCCTGCTGGAACCGGAACGTCTCGTAGTCCTCTGGGATGGTGTCTGAGGGTCACAGCAAACAGAGATCAGGGGCAGGAGCAGCAGGGAAAACAGCCTCGGGTCCCGTGGCTGTGCAGGTGTCCAGGACTGGAAAAGGGAGCGGAATTCCCAGGCTGCCTTTCCCAACTCACCGTTGCAGCGGTAGCGGAGGTTGGACCAGATGATGTTCTCCTGGGAGAAGCAGAAGACCCCGAGGCGTCCCCCTCTCATGGTGGTGTCCAGGACCACGCCGGTGTCTGCCACGACCTCGGGGCCCTCGTAGAACCGAGCCCTGGAGGGGAGCAAGGCGGGGAATGGCAGGAGCTGCCCCGGCCTCAGGGCTGCTCCATCCCTGGAGTGCCCGAGGGGCAGCACAGGGGTCCCTGCCCATGGCTGGGCTCCCTTCCAGAACGTTCCGGGGCTGATTTCCCTGCTGGGCACGGTCCTGCCCCGAGCCTCACCTGATGTAGCCGACCTGGGGCCGGTGCTGCAGGAACCAGCGGTACGAGGTCTTGTCCTTCCAGCCCGAGTTCCTGGGGTCCTTCCAGAGCAGCTTCACCTGGTCCGTGGTGTCTCCCGTGTGCCACAGGGAATTCCGCAGGTACTCCCCAGGGCCCGTTTTGGATTTCACTGCCTGGGACAGAGGAGAGCCTGCTCAAGGTGTGCACAGAGGATCCCACACAGCTGCTGATCCCGAGGCAAAGTTCCAGCAGGGAATGCTCCTGCAGGGCTCCTGTACCTTCAGCTGAATGCCAGGCTCTGCCACTGCCCGGAAGGGGTTGGCCTGCCAGTAGGTCTGCTCCATCTGCTTCCACATCACCACGTAGAAGCTGGAGCTGTCCTGGTAGCCAAAGATGAACCCGGCGTAGTCGTCGTCCGTGGCTGTGTTGACGTGGAAGGTGCCCTCGAAGTCCACCCCGTTAAAGGCTGTGTACCCTGTCAGGGGCAGCAGAACAGAGCCAGGATTCAGCTGGGGACGTGGATTTTGCCAGGGGGAATCTGGACTCTGTGCACTACAGGAAACAGGGGATGCAGTCGCGGAGCAGTGGCTGATCAAAGCTGCACCGAGTGATGATTTCCCAAAGGAAGAAGGGAAATTCCTCACCTACAGCCAGGCCAGGGTCGCTGTTCATGGTCTGGACAATCTCCATGCCCTGAGAAAGAGGAATGGTGACTCTTTAGTGCAGTTCCAGACACACCAAACCCCGCCTTGTGCTGCCCCAGGACTGTGACTCGGGGATTTGGGCACTGCAGAACCACAGAGCCCTTGAGGGAAAGCCCCCCAGGACTGCGCCCAGCTGGGCTCTCCCCACCTGGTTGAGGACGATCCAGTTGGGGTCAATCTGAGCGTCCCCCTCGGGGTCCAGCACCACGGTCTGGAAGGCCCTGAAGTCGGTGAGCGTCACCTCGGCGTTCTCGGGGCACACGTCGATCCTGTCGATCACCATGTCCCTGTCGAAGTCATCCTCACACAGGTTCCCCACGCCGTCCCCTGGGCACGAGGAGGAGGAGGAGGAGGAGGAAGGAGCCTGGAGCAGCAGCTCCTGCCCTGGCTTTGCTCAGCCTCGGGCAGCACCAGGGGCACTGAGGGCACCGAGGGACTGGGGCACCCCGAGGAGCTGCAGAGAAACCTGGAGGCTTCTCCTGCTGGCAGAGAAACCCCTCAAAGCCCAGACACTTCTGGGAGAGAGAACCTGACCCCAAACCTGATCCCAAGTATGATCCCAAACCTGATCCCAAGCATGGCCCCAAACCTGACCCGGTGCTGGCACTGTGGACACTGCAGTGTCCCAGGCCTGGCACAACTCAGTGCCAACAAAACCCAAATTCCTGCGGCTTCCAGAGCCTGGAGTGACCCCAGGGAGCCCCAAGGGAGCCATCCCTCCCTCACCATCCGAGTCCTCCTGGCCGGGGTTGGGCACCAGCCTGCAGTTGTCAGGGCCGGGGGGTCTGAAGTCGGGGATGCCATCATCATCATCATCCTCGTCACACTCGTCCCCCAGCCCGTCGCCGTCCGTGTCCACCTGGGAGCTGTTGGGCACCGTGGGGCAGTTGTCCCGCGAGTCCTGGTGCCCGTCGCCGTCGCTGGGGGAGAAGGGACAGGGACAGGGACAGGGACACGTCACCCACGGCCTCCAGCACGGGGAGCGCCCCCGGGGCTGGGGGCTGCAGCTGCACCCGGGATTTCAGCCTTGCAGGGCACCCCAGGGATGGCTCAGGAACGTGGGAGGGTCCCCAGCACGAGGGAAGAGATGAGAACTGGCTCCATGTTTCAGAAGGCTGATTTATTATTTTATTATATTATATTTTAGATTATATATTATATATCACATATTACACATACTATACTATACTACACTACACTATACTATATATTCTATTCTATTTCTATACTAACACTATACTAAAGAAAGAGACAGGAGACATCAGAAGGCTGGAAAAGAATGAATAATTAAATCTTGTGACTGACCAGAGGGTCTGACACAGCTGGCTGTGATTGGCCATTAATTAACAATAATCCACATGGAACCAATCAAAGCTGCAGCTGTTGCTAAACCATCTCCAGAGCACATTCTAAGCCATCTGATAATTACTGTTCACATTTCTTTTCTGAGGCTTCTCAGGAGACAAATCCCAGTGAAGGGATTTTCATTAAGTATGTCAGTGACATTCCTGCTGGAGATGGAGCTCTGGGATCTGCTTCCTTCCAGTGGTCACTTTTTGTGAGGTCTGAAGAAAATTCCACCTCTAAACCTCCATTTTTTATAGGATAAGGGCAAGCCAGGTTTTCACAGCCTTTTGGTCCCTTCATTCCCAGGATTTCATGCAAATAAATAGAAGTTTTAATTTCTGCAGCTCACCTGTCCTGATTGGTGTCACAGACATCTCCCACCAGATCGTGGTCAGTGTCTTTCTAGAAAAATAAAGGAAGAATAATTTAAATTTCCCAGAGGAAAAGGCAAGGAAGAGAACAGAGAGCTGCCAACAGCAGGAGACTCTGTGGGATTTTTTGGGGAGGATCCTGAGGAATTCCAGCAGTGGGACAGGGCAGGAAGGGAGAGCCCAGAGCGCCAAATTTCCTGATATTTGCTCCGGAGGGAATTTCCTTTTGTGGCACAGGAGGGTGGCAGCTGGAATGGTGCCCTGGCATGGCTGGGTGACAGGAGGGGCTCGGTCTGGGCTCTCTCTGTACCTGCGCAGGGCTCTCCCTGTACCTGGTCGGGGTTGCTGAGCGTGGGGCAGCTGTCACAGGCGTCCCCCACGCCGTCCCCGTCCCCGTCCCTCTGGTCAGGGTTGGGCACTCTCCTGCAGTTGTCCATGGTGTTCCTGATCCCTGCAAAACAGGTGAGAGCGGATCCACACAGATCCAGGCTAAAGCCAGGATTTCAGGGTTTGGGGTGGTGCTGGCATTCCTGGCTGCTGGGAGCAGCTTTGTGCACGCTGTGATCAGCTCCGTTTCCAAAGCCACCCCAGGGGACTCCCCCAGCCTCGAGCCAGGTGCTGCTGGCAACTCAGATATTCCCAAATTTCTCCCTTAAAATGCAGCACAAGGCAGCCAGGACGAGGCTGGCTGTGACTGTGCGTCACTGTCACATTTTCTGAAAAATCCCTTTGCCAGGATTTCCTCTCCTGGGAAGCTGAGAAGCCTCAGAGAAAAATGAAAGCAATAATTATCTGATTGCTTCTCTTGTGTTTTGCTGCTTTGGAATGTGTTTGGAGATTGTTTGATTGGTTTAATGTGAATTGTTTTAACTTAATGACCAATCAGGGTCAGGCTGTGTCAGGACTCTGTAAGGAGTCACAAGCTTTCATTATCATTCTTGTTAAGCCTTCTGTCTGCATCCTTTTTCTATTCTTTAGTATAGTTTAGTATAGCATTCTTTAATATAATATAGATCATAAAATAATAAATGAGCCTTCTAAGAACATGGACTCAGATTCATCATTTCCTCCCTTCCACGGGGGACCCTGAAGAAACCACAACTGTGGCCAATAAAATGAAAATAAACCCGAGGCAGCACCCATGAAAGGCTGAGCTGGGGGACACGGGGACAGCCCTGCGTGTCCCCAGGGCTGAGCTGGGTGACACAAACAGGCCCAGCCCGGGCCAGCTGGCTCTCACCGTCCCCATCCATGTCCTCGTCGCACTCGTCGCCTTTGCCGTCGCCGTCGATGTCCCTCTGGTCGTTGTTCTTCACCTGCCGGCAGTTGTCACACGCGTCCCCAAAGTTGTCCTTGTCGGCGTTGCGCTGGTCCGCGTTCCTGGTGTACACACAGTTGTCCTGCAGGGACAGGGGACAGGCTGGGGACACGGGCACCTCCCGGGCCGTGCCCAGCAGGGCTCGCTGAGCACGCGCTCCCGACCGACCTCGGGGGTCTCGCCTGGGCTGGGAGCCTCAGAGACCCCAGGGCGAGGCCACACTGGGACCCCTGAACTCTGCTGGGACCCCTCAATTCACACTGGGACCTCTAAATTCACACTCTGGGATCCCTAAATTCCTCCTGGAATCCCTAAATTTCCACTGGGACCTCAGAATTCAAACTGGGACCCCTGAATTCCCACTGGGACTCCTGAATTCACACTGGAATCTCTAAATCCCCACCGGGACCCCCGGGGCAGCCGAGCCCGCACCTCGGCGTTGGGGATCCCGTCCCCGTCCGCGTCGTCGTCGCAGGCGTCGCCGATGCCGTCCCGGTCCGCGTCCTCCTGGCCCGAGTTGGGCACGGTCATGCAGTTGTCCTGCAGGACAGACAGACAGACAGACAGACAGACACGGGGGTGTGGGACTGCACCCAGCCCGAGCTGCGCGGGTCCCAGCAGCCTGGAGGGAAATTGGGATGAAATCCCCGCATTTCCGCCCTCACCTTGCGGCAATTCTTGTCGGAGCAGCGCTGCTTCTCGTCGGGGACGCCGTCGATGTCCGTGTCCTTGCCGCACACGTAGCCGTTCCCTGCCCAGCCCACGAGGCACTGCGAGGGACACACACACAGAGTCAGCCCCCAAAGTCCCGGGATTTACCCGAGACACGGCACGGAACGGTGCAGACCCGGGATGTGAAACCCTACGGGGAAATAACACCCGGGAGAAACATTTCTGGGGTTTCACCAGCTCGGATCTGCTCCCTGCGCTGCTGGGACGTGAGGAGCAGCAGCACAAGCTGAGCAGAGCTTGGCTCTGAGGCTGCTGATCCCCGATCCCGATTCCCTGGACACTTCCTGCTCAGCCCCAGGGAATTCCGTACCCGACAGGTTCGCAGCGCTTCGGAGAAAATCAAAACCCCAAAAGCGGGAGGGAGCAGCCCAGGGAGGAGCTCGGGGCACACGGATGGTTCGGGAAGGGCGATCTCCAGGAGAGGGCAGTGGCAGACTCGGGAGAGGAGCGAGGGACGAGGGAACGAGGAGCGAGCAGACCGAGAGAATTTGGGATCACACCGGACCCCAATCGCAGGGAGTTTGGGATCAGAACCGACCCCAATTGCTGGAGGATTGCACCTAACCCAAATCCCGGGGCAGGGGTCGGACCAGACCCCAACCAGTCTCGGCAGAGACAGGGACCAGTCCCCATGTGCAGGAGGGTCAGACCAGAGCCCAGACTCAGGAGGGTGGGACCCGGACCCGACCCCACTCTCGATAGAGCGGGATCAGACCCCAGTCCCTATAGGGTGGCACCACACCCCAGTCTCTATAGGGTGGCACCACACCCCAGTCTCCATGGGGTAGGATCAGACCCCAGTCTCCATAGGGTGGCACCACACCCCAGTCTCCACAGGGTAGGATCAGACCCCAGTCTCCACAGGGTGCCCCATGCAGGCTGGCAGCCGTGCCCACCTGGCAGGACAGCGAGCCGTCCCTCTCCACGATGCACTCGGCTTTCTCGTGGCACGGGCTGATCTCGCCGTTGGGGCAGCGCCGGGCCCCGGGCGCCGTCGGGCTGCGGCAGCCGCTGATCTGATCCCCCACAAAGCCCGGCTTGCACGCCCCGCACTTGTAGGATCCCTGCGGGGGGAACGGGAGCAGAACTCAACGGGGATCCTGGAAATCCCTGCTCGGGATTCGTTCTTAAAGCCCAGCCTCGGGACACCTCCCCTGCCCCGGGTCTGCCCTGGGACACTCCAGGGATGTAGGGACAGCCACAGGGAATTCCATCCCATCCATCCCCACCCTCCCAGCCAGGAATCCCTCCCCAATACCCCACCCAAATCTCCCTTTTCCCAGTTTAAATCCATTCCCTGTGTCCTGTCCTCCATCCCCTGTCCCCAGTCCCTCTGCAGCTCTCCTGGAGCCCCTTCAGGCCCTGAAGGGCTCTGAGCTCTCCCTGGATCCTTCTCCTCTCCAGTGAGCCCCCCCATCTCTCCCAGCCCGGCTCCAGCCCCGGGACCCTCCCCGCATCCCTGAGGATTTACCCGAGTGTTGATGCAGATGGAGTTGGGGACACAATTCGTGGCAGCTCCAGTCTCACACTCGTTGATGTCGGTGCACACCTGCCCAGGGGGAACAGGACTCACCTTCATATTCACCCCAGGGGGAACAGGACACACCTTCACCTCCATCCCACCCCAGGGAGAACAGGACCCACGACCCATGACCAGCCCCAAATTCCCAGAGCCACATGTGGGACAGTTATCCCTAAAAACCCCAATCAGCCCAGGCTGTTGGGATTTTTGATCTGCCTTGAGCTGTCAGAGAAGCTGGGAGGGGGTGGCAGCAGCTGCAGGAACTTATCTGTGTCCCAGCAGGAAGGATTCCCATTCTCATTCCCATTCCCATTCCCAACCCCATTCCCATTCCCAGGGACACCCTCCACCATCCCAGGCTGCTCCAGGCTGGCCTGGGACCCTTCCAGGGATGGGAATTCCCTCCCAGCCCCTCTCCACCCTCCCTTCCATCAGCCAGGAGTCCCTTCCATCCCTGGGAACCATCACCTCGCGTTTCCCTCCTGTTCCTTCACACTCCCAGCCGCAGAGGGGAGGGAATTGCCATTTCCCGAGGGGCACGGAACGTTCCAGGCCTCACCTGCTTGTTGGCCCTGGCAAAGGCCAGTCCCACCCCCTCCAGCAGCTGCCCCGTGAAGCCGGGCGGGCAGGGGTCGCAGCGGAAGCCGGGGCTGGTGTTAATGCACTGCACTTTCGGGAAGCAGGGGTTGGCATTGCACTGAAACAACACACACGGTGCCCAGGGCGGTGCCAGGGGGCAGCTCCAGCCCTGGGGCACCTCCAGCTCTCGGGGTTTTGGTCTGAAGGAAGAAAAAAGGGCACAGAACTTCCTCAGCCCGGGTGTGCCCTGGGCGCAATGGAACAGAGCCAAAGCCACTCTGAGCTGTGACTCTCCTCAGGTGACACCAGGGAGCTGCTCTGGCTTCACCTTTTCCTTCCTGGAATCCTCAGAGCCCAGGGGACTGGACAATTCCCCACCCTGGCTCTGAAACACTACTCGAGTTGTTTGTTCACCACTCTTTCTTTCCAAAACCGCTCTGAATGCTTTGCTTCCTCCAACACTTCATCATTTTCCCTGCATTTTATGCTCTGTGCTGGCAGATGCATCACAGGGATACAGTGGATCCCACATTTTGGCCTGACAATCCCAAAATCTCCCATGGAGCCCTCAGCAGGTTTTTAAATTGAAATGCAATTGAGGCTGTGCAAGAGTGGGAAAATCAAGTTCATGGCTTGGGAAGCACAGAGCTCAGGAGCCCTACAAAAAAATCCACGGATGAGCAGAGCTTTGCACACACACAGAGCTTAAAACTGGTGGAATGCCACATTTTCTAAAAACAGAGAAAATTTCCTAAAAATAATACACAGTATCTGCCCAGCCAGGTTTGATTTAGGGGCAGAAGCAAAGCCCTGTGGTTGAGATTTGCTGTTTCAAGGATTATCTGGGAACTGTTTGATCCCATTCCACACCTAATAAATCTTATCTCTACAACTCCTCAGCCAAGGAGGCGGCTCTGGTGCTCCAAACTCCCCTCCCTGTGTGGCACAAACCTCAGGATTTATTTTGTTGGGAGAAATCCTGACTGGGCTGGCCCTAAAGCCTCCCTGGGGAGGGCCAGGCACAGAATTTCAGAGCTGCAGGAATTCCAGTGCGTGCCAAGCACGGAACTGCAGCTCCTGCAGGGATCCCAGCATGTGCCAGGCACAGAATTCCAGAGCTGCATGGATCCCAGCGTGTGCCAAGCACGGAACTGCAGCTCCTGCAGGAATTGCAGCTCCTACAGGAATCCACCTCCTGCAGGGTTCCAGTGTGTGCCAGGCACAGAATTCCAGAGTCTGTAGGAATCCTAGCTCCTGCAGAAACCCCAACGTGTGCCAGGCACAGAACTGCAGCTCCCACATCTCCTGCAGTCTCTCGGTGCCCGGGCCAGCCCCGTGGCCGCGCTGCCATTCCTGTGCCAGTGTTACCCCGCTGGTGCCCGGTGTGTTACCCTGCTGATGCCCGGTGTGTTACCCCGCTGATGCCCGGTGTTACCCCGCTGGTGCCCGGTGTTGTTACCCTGCCGTTGCCCGGTGTGTTACCCCGCTGGTGCCCAGTGTGTTACCCCGCTGGTGCCCGGTGTTGTTACCCTGCCGGTGCCCGGTGTTGTTACCCTGCCGGTGCCCGGTGTTACCCCGCTGGTGCCCGGTGTGTTACCCTGCCGGTGCCCGGTGTGTTACCCCGCTGATGCCCGGTGTTGTTACCCTGCCGGTGCCCGGTGTTACCCCGCTGGTGCCCGGTGTGTTACCCTGCCGGTGCCCGGTGTGTTACCCCGCTGATGCCCGGTGTTACCCTGCCGGTGCCCGGTGTTGTTACCCCACTGATGCCCGGTGTGTTACCCCGCCGATGCCCGGTGTTGTTACCCCGCTGATGCCCGGTGTTGTTACCCCGCTGGTGCCCGGTGTTACCCCGCTGGTGCCCGGTGTTGTTACCCCGCCAGTGCCCGGTGTGTTACCCCGCCAGTGCCCAGTGTGTTACCCCGCTGGTGCCCAGTGTGTTACCCCGCTGGTGCCCGGTGTTGTTACCCCCGCCGGTGCCCAGTGTTACCCTGCCGGTGCCCGGTGTTGTTACCCCGCCGGTGCCCAGTGTGTTACCCTGCCGGTGCCCGGTGTGTTACCCCACTGATGCCCGGTGTTGTTACCCTGCTGGTGCCCGGTGTGTTACCCCGCTGATGCCCGGTGTTGTTACCCCGCTGGTGCCCGGTGTTGTTACCCCGCCGGTGCCCGGTGTTGTTACCCCGCCGGTGCCCGGTGTGTTACCCCGCCGGTGCCCGGTGTGTTACCCCGCCGGTGCCCGGTTTCTGTACCTCGTTGATGTCGGAGCAGTGGGTGCCGTTGCCGCTGTAGCCCGCCGGGCAGGGCCCGCAGCGGAAGCCGGTGCCGCTCTCGGTGCAGGGCACGCCCGGGAAGCACGGGTTGGGCACGCAGCGCTTGAACTGGGTCACGGTGACCACGGGGCCGGTCACCTCCGGCCGCATGCCTGGGGACAGCGCGGGGTGAGGGCAGCGCCCCGGGGCCACCACTGGGTGTCCCAGAGCCACCACAACAACCCTGCGGTGTCCCAGAGCCACCAGGACAACCTGGCACGTCCCGAAGCCACCATGGCATGTGCCAATGCCACCAGCTCAGCTCCGCGGTGTCCCAAAGCCACCATGAGGTGTCCCAGAGCCACCAGAACTACCTGGAGTGTCCCAAAGCCACCAGTACAGTTCTGGGGTATCCCACAGCCACCATGGGGTGTCCCAGAGCCACCAGTACAGTTCTGGGGTGTCCCAGGGCCACCACCCCAGCTCAGAGGCAGAGGGGCAGAAACAAAGGCTGGGGGTGAAGAGTGCGAGGATCAGGAGCAACTGTGATGAGGACTGAATGTGATGAGCAGGAATAACTAACTGTGGTGACCAGGGCTGTGACAACCAGGACTAACTGCGGTAACCAGGACTGACTGGGATTTGCCCCCGGCTGGCAGCACAGGGCACAGAGGGCACAGAGGGCACACCCAGCTCAGGGCACAGCCAGCACTCACCGCAGGCGTCGCACTCCATGACCGTGTTCTTCAGGAACGTGATCTCCTTGATCTGCAGGGGAGCAGCAGCAGGGCTGAGCCAGGGCCGGGAGCCCGGCCAGTGAAATCAACCAGTCAATCAATCAATCAATCAATCAAAAATAAATAAATAAATAAATAAATAAATACTACTACTACCACCACCACCACCACTACTACTACTACTACTACTACTAAATAAAACATTTTTTGAAGGTTTTTCTCACCTTGAAGATTTCCCCACCCTGAAGGTTTTTTCAACCAGAATTCTTTCCCAACTTAAAGGGTTTTTTTTCCACCTTGAAGTTTCCCCCAGCTTGAGAGTTTTTCCCAATTATCTCCCAATTACAAACCACCTCTGGACTCTGTTCTGCAGCAATAACCTGCTCACTCTGCACAGGGAGCAGAGAATTCCCAGACCTCAGGAAATCAGGAATTTTCCACCCACCTGCTGCTTCAACAAATCCCGAACTTCCAGCAGCACCCGGTTGGTTTCCCTCATTTCTTGCAGCATTTCTGGCCCGACTTCTCCTCCTCCTAAAAAAAACCCCAAATTGTTGGGAAAAATCCCTGAATATCCCAGGTTTATAATCCAGGCTGATTATAAACCTGGGAAGGTTTCTATTCATATATATTATATGAATACATATATATTTATTGAATGTATTTATATGAAATACATTAATATATATGAAAATATGAATATATGAGAGTATATTCATATATTAATATGAATATATATTATATATTCATATGTTATCGTATGAATTATAATGATATTAATAATATTTAATTATTACTCACATAATATTTTATAAAGTATTCATTATAATAATGTGAATAATGATAGGAATAATATTTTAATTATTATTCCTATAATATTTTCTAATACATGATAATTATATATAATATATATTATCTATAATATATATATAAACTATATAATTACTGTATTACAGTCTGTATATATTAGAGAGTATAATAACTATATTGATAACATTCATATATTATTATATGAATAATTTAACATTCAGCCTCCACCCCGAGCAGTTCCTGGCTGGAATCTGGGAGCAGCACTGGGATCTGCTCTGGCACCAGCCCTGAACCTGAACCTCACGCCTGGGGAGGGATTTGGTGCCAAGAGCAGCAAACGCTGGGCTGGGGCTGGGCATGGCTGGAGCCCGAGGCTGTTCTGGGTGTGGAAAAACGGGAATGCTGCCCCATGGAAAACCGGGAATGCTGCCCCATGGAATTCTTGGGAATGCTGGCCCATGGAATACCCGGGAATTCTGCCCCTTTCCCATGGAATCCCTGCGAACGCTGCCCCTCTCACCTGCTCCCGTGGAATTCCCAGAGCTCCTTTCCCTCTCACCTGCTCCCAGGTTCATTCCCGGGAGTTCTCTCACCTGCTCCCAGGTTCATTCCTGGGAATTCTCTCCCCTTTCCAGGTTCATTCCCGGGAATTCTCTCCCCTGCTCCCAGGTTCATTCCCGGGAATGTTGCCCCTTTCCAGGTTCATTCCCGGGAGTTCTCTCCCCTGCTCCCAGGTTCATTCCTGGGAATTCTCTCCCCTTTCCAGGTTCATTCCCGGGAATTCTCTCCCCTGCTCCCAGGTTCATTCCTGGGAATTCTCTCCCCTTTCCAGGTTCATTCCCGGGAGTTCTCTCACCTGCTCCCAGGTTCATTCCTGGGAATTCTCTCCCCTGCTCCCAGGTTCATTCCCGGGAATGTTGCCCCTTTCCAGGTTCATTCCCGGGAGTTCTCTCCCCTGCTCCCAGGTTCATTCCCGGGAATGTTGCCCCTTTCCAGGTTCATTCCTGGGAATTCTCTCACCTGCTCCCAGCGCATTCCCGGGAATGCCGCGGCTCAAGGCGGGCTCCCTGCGGGCGGCGGCGCTGGGGAAGGGCCGGCTGGGATCTTGGGGACACAAAGGACAGGGGGGCTCAGCCGGGGGAAAACAGGGATGCTGCAGGGGGTCAGGAGCAGCTCCATGGGAAAACTGGGAATTCTGGAGGGTCAGGATGAGCTCCAGGGGAAACTGGAAATTCTACAGGATCAGGACGAGCTCCCGAGCTCAGCCAGGGATGGGATCCCGCTGTTCCCTCCCGTTGGGATCTGGGGTCTGCAGGGCCCCTTTGGGATGGGGCAAAAATCTGGGACGTGCCCAAGGGAGGGAGGGATGGAGCTGGTGCTGCTGGGATTGGGGATTTTAGCGATAATTTGGGAGTGAGAACACAACTGGGCACAGAGTTTGACTCAGGGATTCTCCCAAAATCCCAGCGTCAAATTCCTCACTGGCCATGAGGATGCACAACCTCATTTCTCTGGGTTTTTCTAGAGTTTCTCATTTTATTCCTATAATTTCTCTATTTTTCTCTCTAATTTTTCAAATTTTCCTATAATTTATCATTTTCCCCCAAAATGTCTAAATTTTTTCTATAATTTCCCTATTTTCCCCCTATTTCTCCATTTCCCCTACAATTTCTCAATTTTCCTATAACTTATCATTTTCCCCCATAACGTCTCATTTTTTTCTATAATTTCTCAATTTCCCCCCTATAATTTCTCAATTTTCCCCCTATAATTTCTCAATTTTCCCCCTATAATTTATTTATTCCTCTAATTTCTCCATTCCCCCCTACTTTCTCTAATTTTCTTCCCCATAATTTCTCTCTTTTTTCCCAGATTTGCCAATCCCCTAACAGAAACCACCCCATACCTACAGCAAAGAGAAAACCAGGAATAAATCCCACAAACCCCTCTGTGTGTCCAGGGGGAAAATCAGCTGGAATTTGGGCTCTGCCTGAGCAGGGAGAATTTCCCAGCACTGATTCATAAAAATTCCTCATTTCCACAAGACAAACAAACCCAAAAACCTCGTGGATCTTCTCCAAAAAAAAAAAAAAAAAAAAAAACAAAGGTGAATATTTGTGAGATCTCCAGTAAATTCTGGATTGGGAATAACTTGGATTGCCAGAAATCCTCCTAGAGCTAAGAATTCCCCAAAAGCAGATTTGGAGAAGTGGAATTGGAGCATTCCTGGAGGAAATCCAAGGATGTGCTGTGGGATGGGGATCATTAGTTTCCTTTATTTTCCTTAAACAAAACTTTCATTAAATTATTTATTTCCTGTATTTTCCTTAAATAAAGTTTCACCTCTCAGGAGGAAAATTGGGTTAAAAAATCCCATGGAGCATTATTTGCACAAAATTTTCCTACAAAATCCCCCTCAACATTTTCAGGCCCCAGCTGAAAAATCCTCCCTCTTTATCCTTTCCACCCCTCAGCATTTTCAGAGCAGCCTAAAAAACCCTCAAAAAATCAGAATTGAGTTGGGATTAAAGTAGAGTTAAAGTGGAATTAAAGCAAAGTTAAAGCAGAGTTAAATCAGGATTAAAGCAGAGTTAAAGTGGAGTTAAGGCAGAGTTAAAGCAGAATGAAATCAGAGTTAAATCAGGATTAAATCAGAATGAAATCAGCATGAAAATCAGAGTTAAAGCAGAGTTAAATCAGGATTAAATCCAACTTAAATCAGAGTTAAAGCAGATTTAAATCAGAATGAAGTCAGGGTTAAATCAGGCTTTAATCAGGATAAAGGCAGAGTTAAATCAGAATGAAATCAGACTTGAATGAAATCAGAGTTAAAGCAGAGTTAAAGTAGAGTTCAAGCAGAGTTAAAGCAGAAGGAAATCAGACTTGAATGAAATCAGAGTTAAAGCAGAGTTAAAGCAGAATGAAATCACAGTTAAATCAGAGTTAGAGTTAAATTAGAAGAGTTAATGCTGAGTTAAAGCAGAATGAAGTCAAAGTAGAGTTAAAGAAGAGTTGAATCCGAGTTAAAGCAAAGTTAAATCAGGACTAAATCACAGTTAAATCAGAATGAAATCAGAGCTAAAGCAGAGTTAAGTCAGAGTTAAAGTAGAGTTAAAGTGGAGTTAAATCTGAGTTAAAGCAGAGTTAAACCAGAATAATATCAGAGCTAAAGCAGTTTGAAATCAGAATGAACTCAGAATGAAATCAGAGTTAAAGAAGAGTTAAATGCGGACTAAATCAGAGTTAAATCAGAATGAAATCTGCTTTAAATCAGTGTCAAAGAAGAGTTAAAGCAGAATTAAATCCGAGTTAAACCATCACTAAAGCATCACTAAACCAGCATTAAACCACTGTTAAACCGTGGTTAACGCATCCCTGGAGCAGGGCTCAGCCCTTACCGATCCTCCTCTGCTGGCCGCAGCAGCCGGGCCAGCCGAGCAGCAGCAGCAGCAGCAGCGCCGGGACCATCCTGGGGCTGCGCGGGGGCGGCTCTGCCGGCTCCCCACGCGGGGCCGCTATTTATGGCCGTCCGTCCGTCCGTCCGTCCGTGCGTGCGTCTGTCTGTGTCTGCCTGTCCGTCCGTCGGTCCGTCCTGCCCCCGGCCCCGCGTCACCGCCGCCGCTGCCGCCGCGCCAGCTGCAGAGTAAACACAGACAGCGCCGCGGAGCGCGCAAATCGCTTTTTTGGCCTTTTGGGCCTTTTTGCCTTTTTTTTTTTTGGTGTTAAAATAGGCAGGAAAAAAAAAAAAAAAAAACTGGAAGAGAAAATTGGAAGAAAATTCCCCGTGTTTTTTTTTTTTTTTTTTTCTTTTCTTGGTGTTAAAATAGGGAAGAAAAAAAAAAACCTGGAAGAAAAAAATGGAAGAAAACACCAGTGGTTTTGGGGTTTTTTTTTTTTGTTCTTTTTTCTTTTTCTTTTTTTGTTTGTTTTTGTGGTTTTGGGATTTTTTTGTTTCTTTGGTTTTTTGGGGTTTTTTTTGTTTTGTTTTTTTTTTTTTTTTTTTTGTTTGTTTGTTTGTTTTGGGGTTTTTTTGGTTTTGTTTTTGGTTTTTTTTTTTGCTAAAATATGGAAGAAAATTCCAGGGTCTTTTTACTTTTTGTTTTTTATTTTTTGGTTTTTTTGTTGTTGGTTTTTTTTTTTTTTTTTTTTTTTTTTTTGGAAGGGAGGTTTGGTTTTTTTGGTGCTAAAATAGGGAAGAAAATTCCAGATTTTTAAGATTTTTTTTTTTTTTTTTTGGTGCTAAAATAGGGAAGAAAATTCCAGATTTTTTTAAAAAGTTTTTTCCTGCTAAAATAGGGAAGAAAGTTCCAGATTTTTAAAGCATTATCATTTGTTTTTTAGGGGTTTATTTCTCCCTGACAGACACGGGGCAGACGATGATTCAGGGCTGCATTTCCCTTCTGAGAGTGCCCTGGGATATCCGGAGTGTCCGTCAGGAAGCACAGACAGGAGTGAGGAATCCACCCTGGGAAAAGCTGGAAAAACTTCCAAGAATTTCCCAAGAAAATTCCAGGTGGGAGCTGGGAAGGGCTGGAACATTCCAGAAATGCAGACAAGCCCCAGGAAACAGGAGCTCAGTCTGGAAAACGTGGGAGCAGCAGGAATTTGGGATATTTACAGAAAATGGGATTTTTTGCCTCAGACCTCCCAAGCTCCAGGTCCCTGAGGGCACTGCTGGGCCCACCCAGGCCACAAAAGAAATAAAAAATTAAAAAAAAAATTAAAATTAAAAGTAAAATTACTAATAACTACTAAATAATAAAAATTAAATTAAATAAAACCTAATGAATAATAAAAACACAAAAATAAAACCCCCTAATAACAAACTAATAATAAATATTATAAATTTAAAAATAAATAATAAATATTCCCAGTTGGTGTGCCAGGAATGTTGGAATTTATGGATTTTTACTTTTTTTTTTTTTTTTTTGCAGCAAATTCCCACTGGAAATAAAGGAATTTGGGCTCAGTGACAGTTTTGGAATTTCCCTGGTTTTAGGATTTCTGGATAAATCAACCCATCATTACTATTATTATTATTATTATTAGTAGTAGTAGTAGTAGTATTAATATTACTATTATTACTATTATTACTATTATCATTATTACTATTATTTATTATTATCATCATCATCTTATTATAATCATTATCACTATAATTTTTTTTTTTTTTAATTTTTGCTTGTTCCTGTTGAAAAAACCCAAATTCAGGAGGAGCTGATGGGGAAACATCTCCCAGCCTGGAGCAGGATTATTACTGAAGCTTTACTGACTGAAAACAAAATCAAAAACGCATCAGAAAATTATTTTTTGGGATTTTTGGGAGTCTGGGCACTGCCAGGTTCGTTCCACCTTTTTTTCCTGCCTGGAGCTGACATCACAAACGAGAGGAGCTCACAAACAAACAGCAGAAAGTGAAGCTCCTGCTGCTGCAAGCTGAAATATTTTCCATTTCTCTGTTTTGAGCAGGCCCCTGCCAAGAGAAGGACAAAAGTCAGGAGGAGGAAAATGTTATTTTTCAGCTTGGAAGGTCAGGGTCTAAAAATAAGTGGAAAACATCTCTGGCCTGGAGCTGGGCTGGGGAGGTTTCTGAGGGGCTCTGGTGCATTTCTGGGGTGAAAATCCAAATTACAGAGGAGGCACAAGGAAAGCCTCAAAAACCTTCTCATTTCCATCACAGTTTGGGCCTCCAAAGGTTTATTTTCCCTGTTTTGAAATGCTTCCAGCCAGGGGGATGCAGGCAGTGACATTCCCAGTTTTAAGGGAATTTTAAGGCCATTCCTCCTTTTTTAATTCCCCAGGAGAAGATTTGTCCCTTCAGTGTGGTTTGGAAAACCTGCAGTGCAATTCCGTGCTTTCCTAGGATCCTGGGACCCAAATAAATCCCAATAAGCACAAATCTCAATAAACCCCAATAAATCCCAATTAAACCAAATAAATCTGAATAAACCTCAATAAATCCCAATAAATCCCAATAAACCCCCCAAAAAACTCCAAAACCCAATAAATCCCAATAAAATCCCAATAAATCCCAATGAAATTATGCTTGGAAGGCCAACCTTACTTGGAAGAACCATCCTGGTCCCAAGGTGCCAGTCCCTGCTGGTGACCCAGCCTTGCCATGGCTCAGATCCTATTAATAAAAGAGCTGCAGAAATAAAGGACAGAGTGAAAAAGTGAGGGGTGAAGTTAAAAAATTAGGAGTGAGGTGAAAAAATTAGGGATAAAGTGAAAAAATTAAGGCTAAAGTTAAAAAACTTAAGGCTGAAGTTAAAAAAAACGAGGCTAAATTGCACAACGGAGCTGTCTCCAGGTTTGATTCACTTTGCCACTGATGAAATGGAAAAATAAAAAGCATTAAACGATTTAACAAACAAATGAGTGCCTTGATTTGCTGAGGAATTGAGAGACACAAAGCAGAGTGCACAGGCTGGGGCTGCTCGGAGCTGGGACCAGCCCTGGATGGGTCATTGATGATGAACCCAGGGGTTCACGGAGTTATTTCTCATTTCTGCATCACTCTGCTGTTTGTCTCACATCATCACTGCTGCTGCTGCTGCTGCCCCATCATTAATTAATTAATGAGTGTCTGCAGGTCGTCAGCTCACCTCTGAGGGATCCTGTTGGGATCTGTTTGCTGGGATTGTTTTAGCAACGGATGGGACTGGGGTTTGAACAGGATCAAGCTGGAAAATCTGGATCTTGATATTTTTAAAATCTGGATCCTGATCTTTATAAAATCTGGATCCTGATCTTTTTAAATTCTTGTTTGTGCAGGCTTAGAGCAGCAGGATTTTGTCAGGTCTGGGGACAGGAAGGAGGCTCCTGCCTCCAGCTGCACTGCCCAGCTGTTCCCATGGGGGAATTGGGGAATTTGCACGTGGAGCACCCAAAGTGTGGAATACCTGAGCCCTGTGTCAGCAGGATCCTGTCCCAGCAGAACCCCTGGGATTCACGTGGGCTTCACCAACCCCAATCCTGGTGTCAGCAGGACCCTGAGAACACCTGGGATTCACCTGGGCTGGACCCACCCGTGACCAGCAGGCCCAGGCAGGTCGCCCAGTGTCCCCAGGCAGCCCCGGCAGGGACAGAGGGGACAGATCCTGGGGCAGGTGGGACCAGGAGGAGCTGTGTCCCATCCCTCCCAGTCTGCCCAGTAAGGAGCCTGCACAGGGGGGTGGGATGTGGGGATTGTGCTGGGGCCACCCCCTGGGAGCGATTCCTGGCACTGCCATGGCTGGGAGAGGTTCCCCAGGAGCGATTCCCAAATGAATGGCTGGGAGAGATTGCCTGGCACATCCATGGCTGGGAGCGATTCCCCAGGAGCGATTCCTGGTCCATCCATGTCCGAGAGCGATTGCTGACACATCCATGGCTGGGACTGATTCCCCATCCATGGCCAGGAGCAATTCCCCAGAAGCAATTCTCCAGGAGTGATTCCCGATTCCAGGCCCAACCATGGCTGGACCGATTCCCCAGGAGCATTCCTGCCCATCCATGGCTGGGAGCAATTCCCCATCCATGGCCGGAGCGATTCCCCAGGAGAGATTCCCCATCCGTGACTGGGAGTGATTTCCCAGGAGCATTGACGGCACATCCGTGGCGCAATCCCAGCCCCAGGAGCGATTCCCAACTCCAGGCCTATCCATGAATGGGAACGATTCCCCAGGAGCAATTCCTGGTCCATCCATGGCTGGAGCCATTCCCCAGGAGCGATTCCCAATTCCCAGCCCGTCCATGGCGCAATCCCAGCCCCAGGAGCGATTCCCCCAGAGCGATTCCCCATCCAGGGCCAGGAGCAATTCCCCAGGAGCCATTCCCCAGGAGTGATTCCCAATTCCCGGCCCGTCCATGGCGCAATCCCAGCCCCAGGAGCGATTCCCCCAGAGCGATTCCCCATCCAGGGCCAGGAGCAATTCCCCAGGAGCCATTCCCCAGGAGTGATTCCCGATTCCCGGCCCGTCCATGGCGCAATCCCAGCCCCAGGAGCAATTCCCCAGAGCGATTCCCCATCCAGGGCCAGGAGCAATTCCCCAGGAGTGATTCCCGATTCCCGGCCCGTCCATGGCGCAATCCCAGCCCCCGGAGGGCTCCCCGAGCCCCCGCAGGAAACCGCTCGCATTTTTTCCTGCACTATTCACGGCCTTCCCTAGCGGGGACAATAAAAGGTTCGGAGCTCGGGATTAACATGGTTCCTAACAATGAGCTGCTCCTCCTCCGGCGGCCAGCGGGAGCCCAGACACGCCGAGGAATCCGGGAAGGATTCCCTGGAATTGCGCTGGAAAATCGGGGGAGGCTGGGGATGTTTTGTCTGGGAGAGGTGCAAAGTGATGAGAGAGAGAAAAGCCATCGCTGCTTGCTGGGAATTGTTGGGACTTTCGTGCTCTGAGCCTTCAGCTTTTCCCACTCAAAGCCCTTTGGCTCTGATCTCCCCTTTTTTCTTTTTCTTTTTTTGGGATCTTCTCCTGCAAAACACTTCCCAGAGCCATAATGACAATAACACACATCTACTGCTCCGTGTTCCCAAAACCCTCTGGGACGGCAGAGCCTGGAACCAAAAGCTGTTTGAAGCAGCCTGGCTTTTCCTTTTCCCCTAAATGATGCATCCTACTGATTTCTGTGGGGAAACTCCTGGATTTGGGGAGCCAGGCATCTCAAATGATGCATCCCACTGATTTCTGTGGGGAAACTCCTGGATTTGGGGAGCCAGGGATCCCAAATGATGCATCCCACTGATTTCTGTGGGGAAACTCCTGGATTTGGGGAACCAGGGATCCCAAATGATGCATCCCACTGATTTCTGTGATTAAACTCCTGGATTTGGGGAGCCAGGGATCCCAAATGATGCATCCCACTGATTTCTGTGGGGAAACTCCTGGATTTGGGGAGCCAGGCATCTCAAATGATGCATCCCACTGATTTCTGTGGGGAAACTCCTGGATTTGGGGAGCCAGGCATCTCAAATGATGGGCATCCCAAGGGAACCCCAGAGATTCTCCATGCCAGGCCTTTGCTTAAGGAAAACCTGCCCAAATCTCCTGAACACACAGCAAAAACCAACTTTTCATTCATTTAATTCAAAACTAATCCCACTTCTCTTGCCTCTTCCTCCCACTGACTGCAGCAGGATCTGGTTTCCTCTCCCGATTTTCCCTTTTTCCATTAAAAAACCCTAAAGAAACCCAGCAGGAAGATATCTGGGATGATTTAACAGCTGGAAAAAGGCAAACGCAGCAATCAGGTCCTTTCAGGACACCAGTGATCAAAGAGGTGCTCTGTACAAATGATTGTGCAGCCAGCCCTTGGCAGGAGACGGAAACCTTCTCCCTGCTGGAAATGAGATTTGGGTTGTAAGGAGAGGAAGAAAGGATCGATCACCGTGGGTTGTGTTAATTCCCTTTCTCCCAACTGGAAATACTGAGTGGGACAGAGAAAAGGGGGGAAATAAATTGATTATTGAATGTAATATTCCCTGTCTCGTCTCAGGAAGAGATTAAATTCACTTAAATTCGCTTAAATTCGGTTTTAATAGGAGTCATTTAGCACTTGTGTGAGGAAAAAGGGCTTTTTCTTATCTAGGAAAATGGGGGAGAAAACCTTTCTGAATTACAATGAGAACTCTCCAGGAGAGGTGGGGATTTTTTGCTGTGGAATGGGGAGATTTGGGAAGAGCACAAAGAAAAGAAAACAGCAAATTTTCCATGCTGCTCTTTGAAGTGGTCTCGTTGCCCTTAGGCAAAATGAGAATCCCGAATAAGAAAATGGATTTAGTATCAAATTCTTCCTCTTCTGGGGGTGCTGGAGCAGAGCTTTGTCTCCATCCTTCTTGCAATGCTCTGCGTGTGGGGAAGGACGGGGACACCCTCAGGGTTCCTCACCCTGCCCTTTGTCCCTCTCCAGTTTCCTCCAATAAAAAGATGAATTTCCAGAGGAGAAAAAGAGGAAATTCCAGCCATAAAAACCTGCAGCAGTGGGAAACACTTCCATGCAGGAGAATCCTCCCAGTCTGGAGCTGCAGCTCCTTCCTGAAGGTAATTAATAAATCTAATTAAAAACAATTCATTAAAGAGGTTCAAACCAAGAGCTGCACTCGTGGAAATGCTCATTTCAGCCCCTCATGGCTTTTGGGACAGCCCCTGGCTCCCAAATCCATCTTTTTGCACCCCTCAGCTCCCCTCATCACCCACCTCTCCTCTCCCACACGTTTTATTTTGCTCAGCTTTGAGACGTTACAGATTCTTGGCCCCATCTGCAGATGGTGCTGCTTTGGACATCCTCGATGAGCTCAGAGGAAAATCCAGCATCATCCAGGCTCTGGGCTTGTTTTGGGGTTTCTGGTGGCTTCCAGAGGAATGGAAAATCGGCGTGTGCAGGCTCACAAGGGGCGGGAAGCTCTCCAGAAAGCAGGAGGATGGAGACTGACCCAAACCTCTGGAGTTTTCCAGAAAATCTCCCAGGAATGAACTGGCTCTGGAGAGAGCTGGCAGTGCCTCCTCCCGGCCCCACCCAGGGCTGACAAACAGCCCCAAGGGCAAAGCTGCTTTTTGTTTTTTGTTTTTCCATCACCATCTTCACGATCGTGGGCTGTGCAGAGATCCAGAGTCAGCTCTGGCTCCATCTGAGCTGCTCTTCCCACCCCAAAACTGCAAGGGCACAGGCTCGGCCTGATGGTGATGGTCCCAAATCCCTTTAACTTGAAATCCAGATGGAAACCACGTTGATCTGTGCATTTTTGCAGCATTCCCTCCATGAATTTCCAGCTCCTTTTGGCCAGCACAGGGTCAGGTTCTTTCCCTGAACATCCCCTGGAGCCAGAGCACGTTGGGTGCTCACCACGAGCCAGAGAAATCCCCACCAGGAGAGAGAATTCCAGGAGCTGTCCCTGAGTTCCAGCAGCCTCCTGGATGTCTCTGCAGCCCTTTCTGCACAAACCATTCTGCCCTGTTCTTCCAGGAAACTCTCCCAGTTCCAGGAACCCCACAAAGGCCCAGGTGGAGGAACGGGAATGGCAAAAGCAGCGTTTGTGCTGGCAGAGCTGAGTGTCCCGGACACAGAGCTGCTGAGGGGGCCGAGGCTTCCCAAGGAAATCAAAAATCCAGGCATGGCTTGGAGAGGGGAGCTCCTGGAAAAGAGGAAAGAAGGAGCCTGGCCCTGTAGACTCAGCAAAATCTGATCTCACAGCCTGAGCTCATTGCTGGCTCCCAGCACAGCGGGAACAGAGGCTGTTCCTGGGGAGCTCCAAGTCCTAAATCTCCTCCTAGAACAGGAGATTTTTGTCATTTCCAGCTGCAGGTGCCCCTTCCTTTGCTTGCTCTGTTGGGTTTTTCTTTCCCCAGCTGAGGTTTGTGGTGGAACAGGGAACAAGAAAAGGACAAAATGTGCAAGGCTTTACCCAAGGCTGAGCAAGGCCCAGCTTTCTAAGGCTGCATTAGTGGGAATTCATTTAAAACCCACAGAAAGGGCTGATCCCACAGCTTGGCCTGAGGGTGATCCTCATTGCCCTCACTTCCATCTCAGATTCCGTGAGGTGATTCCATTCCAGATTCCGTGAGGTGATTCCGTTTCAGATTCCATGAGGTGATTCCGTTTCAGATTCCGTGAGGTGATTCCGTTCCAGATTCCGTGAGGTGATTCCATTTCGGCCCATGAGGTGATTCCATTCCAGATTCTGTGAGGTGATTCCATTCCAGATTCCGTGAGGTGATTCCGTTCCAGATTCCGTGAGGTGATTCCGTTTCAGATTCCGTGAGGTGATTCCATTTCCGATTCCGTGAGGTGATTCCATTTTGGCCTGTGAGGGAGAAGCTGCTTGAGCTGTAAAAAAGCCCTTCCAATTTTTTGTGTTGGGATCCAAGGGTTGGCATTTGCGGGGGCAAAATAATTCTCTGTCTGTGCTGTATTTATGAAAGCAGCTGTCATACTCCAGCCTCCCCCTCTTTGTGTGCGTGGATGTGGCTGTGCGGACGAACCGTGACACAAAGTAGTCCCACAGTGCTAGGAGTGAGGAAGGCGAGAACGCGGAGGGATATCAGGTTTCGGTTGTGCAGCATCACGCGCTGCGGAGGGATCTCCCGGTGATGTGGCCGTGCCACATCAAGGCCCGGCAGAGGGAGAGACGCGGAAGGACACATGCAAGGTGCTGCAGTGTTCGCCTGCTGCGGTGCCGTGTATAGACCCGGTGGCGGCGGCAGCGGCGTGACAGGGCACGGGGATGCCGGCTGTGGCGGGACAGCGGCGTGCAGCGGCTCGGAACCGGGACCGGGCTCGGAACCGGGACCGGACTGTACCGAAGATGCGGCCACAGCGGTCGAGGCGGGGGGTGACGGCGGGGCCGTGGAGATAGACCTGCGCATGCGTGCGGCTGATCCCGGAAGCGGCGCTGCGGTTGGGTGAGGGGGCGCGGAGTGATATCCCTGCTGCGGGGTCGCGTCACTGTGTCCGCGTGGGGAGGCATGGCGGGCGCATGGCGGGCGCGTCCCTGCAGGCGGCGCGGAGCCCCGCCATCCCGCAGCTCTGAAGCGGGGCCCGTCCCTGCAGGCGGCGCGGAGCCCCGCCATCCCGCAGCTCTGAAGCGGGGGCCGCGGCTGCAGGCGGCGCGGAGCCCCGCCATCCCGCAGCTCTGAAGCGGGGGCCGCGGCTGCAGGCGGCGCGGAGCCCCGCCATCCCGCAGCTCTGAAGCGGGGGCCGCGGCGGGGAAGGCTCTTGGGCAGGACTGGGCTCTCCCCAACAAAATGGTTTTTCCTCTTGTGCAGTGAGAATGAGATTTTGCAGGCAACTCTGTAGGTGGGGGGAAAAAATAAAGAAAAATAGTAGTTTTTTTTTCTTGGAACGTTGGGTAAATTCCTTGGGAGCTGCCTCGGGGGAATCACAGCTCAGCTTCTTCTTTTTGGAGGTGATGGAAGCAGTGAAACAGTGCAGGGCTGCTCCTCCTCACCCTTTGGGCCTGGCAGGCTCTGGGTGCCTGGTGGATGTTCCCTGCGCAGGGAGGTTTTCCTGGGGGTGACACTGAGGCCAGGCTGTTCCAGCTGGGATCCCCTGTAGGACACAACATAGCACAGCATGGACACGCAGCTCTCACAAGGTAAAAAGAGCACTTTAAATTTCTGACCCCAACATATATAGATTTATAGGTAACATTTATAAATTTCCAGAAGTGACAGTGGGTTGGAGGGTGACAGTGCCACCTCTCAGTGACACTGGACAAACCAACAGCCCACTGGAACAACGTCCCTTGGTTGTTTCAGCCTTTTGGCCTCTCCAGGCAAGGAGTGGATGCAGCTTTTGGCTGGATTTGGGTTAAATCCCAGCAGAAGATCTGGGATCACTCTGGGATCTCAGTCTGGGGTCACAGCAATCCTTCAGGCAGTTCCTGTGCTCCAGGATTTGGCTTCTGACTTCCAGACAGAGCAGTGAAAGCCCTGTCCAGGGTTTGAACATCTTCCTCCCCTCCATTCCTTGGAATCCTCCTGCTCACAGAAAATTCCAGAGTTTTCATCCACCTTTTTTTGAGGTTATTCTGATTTGGTTTTCCACCATGACCTTCCACTTGTTGGACTTTCCATTTTGCTGCAGTTCCTCCCCACCCTGGCTGCTGGCCCTGGGCTCTGCTTGCCCAAACTTGAACATTATTTTTCAGCTGAAATGACATCATGGCTGAAGTGCTGTTTAAAATTACTGCTCCAGACCTCCCTCACATCCCCTTTTGCAATCCCCTCTTCCAGCAAAGCCATGCTCTCATCTGGAGCCAGGAAGAGTGGCCTAAAACTGGGATGTCTTGTCCACATCCATTCCAGGACTCTTGCTCTGTCCTCATCCTATAGCCAAGAAAATAAATTCCAACCGAACATTTCAATTTTTTAATAACACTTGCTAACAACTCCATAAAAATAATTCTGTGTTCTGGGCCCTCTCCACATGACATCAGGCTCATGGATTTCTGGGCCAGGCTCCCGAGGCCCTTTGCAAACTCCTGTTTGCTCATAAATCAGGGAAAACAGCCCGGCCTGTGCCGCCACATTGCTCTGCACAGAGAGGAGCAAGGCACGGCTCTTCCCAAGAATATTTCTGGGTTTCACATTCTCTGAACCTCAGAGAAAGGAAAAACACAGTTCTCATCATTTGCTGTGCCTGTGTTTGTGCCACAGCAGAATGCAGTGTGGGGACTGTTGGTGCTTTGGTTCCTTGGCCTGTCAGGACCAAGTGTGCAGCCCCACATTCCTCTTGACAGAGAAAAGCAAGGCACAAATCTTGCCAAGAATATTCTTACCTCATTTTCTGTGCCTGTGTTTGTGCCACAGCAGAATGCAATGTGAGGATTGCTCACCCACGGTGATGGTGCTTTGGTTCCTTGGCCTGTCAGGAAATAGCCCCACATTGCTCTGCACACAGAAGAGCAAGGCACAATTCCTCCCAAGAATATTCTGATCTCGTTTGCTGTGCCTGTGTTTGTGCACAGAGCACAATGCAATGTGGGGATGGCTTCCCCACAGTGATGGTGCTTTGGGTCCCTCACCAGCCTCGTTGCCCACGTGGAAAAAGGGAAAAAAGGGAAAAGGGATCATCCCTGGCCAAGGGAGCAGCTGGACGAGCCCTGAACATTGGGGGATGAGGGGAAAAAGGGAAAAGGAAAAGGAGCAGCTGGAATATCCCTGAGCATTGGGGGATGAGGGGAAAAGGGAAAGGAGCAGCTGGAATATCCCTGAACACTGGGGGATAAGGGAAGCCTTCCCAGCACGTAGGGGCACAGGCAGAGTTCAAGGGTGCCTCTGTTTTCTCTGTTTGCTCTGCTCGCTCTGCTCCAGGGCGCTGGGGCCACGCTGCAGTGGGAATGTTCCCCTCTGGGGCTGTGGGACAGCCTGGGAGCCCACAGCCCCCTTGATCTCCTCCCAGGCTGTTTGATGGTTCCC
Source organism: Melospiza melodia melodia (assembly GCF_035770615.1). NCBI lineage: Eukaryota > Metazoa > Chordata > Aves > Passeriformes > Passerellidae > Melospiza > Melospiza melodia. The sequence goes on from NC_086200.1 coordinate 31,222,833, forward strand.
GGGCTCGTTTCCAAGGAGCTCCTCACTTCTGGGAAGGCCTCACAAAACCACACTGGGACCATTCACGGCCCGAGGGCAGCCCTGGCCGGCTCCCTCCCGAAATACACAGAATCCTGCAAGGAAAACATCAAAACATTCCTTGTCCTTCCCCAGACCATCCCCAGACACCGCAAACAGCTCCGTGCGGGGCCCTCCACCACGGCAAAGCAGCTCCAACACTTCTGGGGTCCCTCCATTCTGCTTGATTTTTGTTCAGCAAAAAAAAAAAAAAAACCAAAAAAAAGAAATGAAAAGGAAACTTAAATTTGATGAAATGTCACCAGTTTTTCCTATAGCTGTGGAAGCGTAAATGACTTTACACTCCTTGTTTTCCAGACTTGGAGAATTTGCAAGGTAAAGATAAGGCCAAGCTGGGCAAATTCAACATCAAAAGGGACTGAAAAGGAAAATTCTTCAGGGATGGAAGCCAGAAAATGAAATTTTCCTGTTTCAGGCCATTTTTGGGTGAGGGTGTTTGGTCTTGGAGCCCTCCTGAAGTCCTGGTGTGGCCAAACACAGCTTGGACACGTTGGGACACTCAGCCAAACCCCAATTATTGACATTATTGATTCCTTGCATCATTTCATCATTAAGAGCCAAATTAAGATTTTTCCACAGCAGGAAAGAAGGATTTCCTTGGGAGGATTTATTTTCTATGCAGAGAATGTAAATATGTTATTCCATTACACCAAAACCCAGGGTAGGACTCCAAAATTCCTGATTTTGAAGGGATTTTTTTTTTTTTCATTGAAGATACAAATCCAAGCTCAGTTTTAACCCTGAGTGTTCTGCCTTGCCCCAGGATGGAAAACCTGCTTTAGCACAAAATCTGAGGAGAAATCCAAACCTGCCCACACTCCCAAATTCCCATGGGATAACCTGGAAATCTCCCACTTTCCCCTGGTTTTGGGGAGGCTCAGCAGCCCCAGGGCCCTGTGGGAAATCTGCATTTTCCATTACTCCACAACCCCTGCATCTGCCCAGGAAAGCTGCCAGCAATCCCAACAAACAGGGACATTTTGGAGCCCATCAACAGCTCCACATTTTGTTTTTTAGCTCAGCTCCAGCAACATCTGCTCTGGAGAAATCCCTTTTTTTAAATTATTTTATTTTTGTTTTCCCCCAGAGCTCTGGAAATTGAGGATTTTTAACAACTCTGCTCCTTCCAGAGGCAGCTTTAATGGGGAACAGATCCTCCCAAAGATCTCCTTGAATAAATTCAGGAGTTCCAGCAGCTCTTCCTTGGGTTTTAGGAACTCTTGGTTTTTTCTTAGTGACTTTTACCTTCCCATGGTGGTTCTGAACCTACAACAGGCACAAGTTCTGCCATAAAAAGCTTTTTTCCTGCACTAATTCCTTGAATCCAGGTCCTGTCCTGTTGTTTCAGCTCTTTTCAAGGAAAGGGAATTTTAACACAATTTTGGAGGGAAGGATTTCAAGTTTCCTACTGAAAGTCAGTATTCTTAATTCTTATTTTAATATTCAACCCCAATTTATTGGAGTTTATTTATTCCTTTATTTTAGTGTCCATTTGGAGCTGGTTTAGAGCACCAAGTTTCATTTCCTTTGCATCTCCTGCTGTTATCTTTTATTATTTATCTTTTATTACCTGTTATCTTCTATTATCTGCTATCTTTTAATGTCACTCACCATTAATTTCTGAGAATTGTCTTCATTCAAAATCCCTGGATTTTGCCCAAAATCTTCTCCTCCTTTTCCTTCATGGTGTTACATCCCCGTGATCTGTTCTGGGAATATTTATCCCCAATTAAACCTGCAGGTAAATCAAAATACATCAGACTTATCACAATTTGCTGAGGGATAAAAGCAAAAACAAATCCTGAGGAAAAACCCTTTTCTGTGAATTTTCTCCACTGAAATGAGAGCTGGATTTGCATTTCCTGTTGCACTAAAATTTCTGGCAAATTAGAGAAATTCTGACATTTATTTAATAACACTTTTTGGAGATGTTCTTGGCTTGTGAAAACATTCTTGGCATTGAAGGGCTTGATAAAAATACAAAAATAAATATAAATATATGAAATTATAAAATAAATATCAATTAGGAATAGACAACAATATCAAATATAAATACAAAAATAGAAAAATATATAAATACAATAGTATATTATATAAGTATAAAATAAAAATAGTTATATAAATATATATATTAAATGACCACCCAGTGTCCCAGCACTCAATGGGCCTTTCAATGTGATATTAAAATGCTGTCCCAGAAGAGTAAGACTGAAGCCCATAAAGTTATAATTTTTTTAAAATAAGGATTTTTTTCCCTCCCATTTTCCTTTTTCTCTGCATTTTCATCCCAATCCCAGCCTGCCCAGCCAGGGCTTTGCTGACATTAAGGATGAATCAACTGCAGGTCCCTAAAAACCCACTCTGCATTAATTCCAAGCCAGGGCATTGCAGGCGTGGGATTTGAATTCCACAAGAGCCCACGAAATATTCAATATTTACTTCAGGGGGTTTCATGGGGCCTTTGTTCCATGCAGGAATTTTATGGGATTTGGGATTTCCTGGCATTTGCATCACCAGCTGGTAATTAGTGAAAATTCCCTGGGAACAAACAGAATTACCTCCCCAAACACAAATTCCCTGGGAATAAACAGAATTACCTCCCCAAACCCACAAAATCCTGGGGGATTTGTTGCTCCAGGAGCTCAGGATGGAACAAAATCCCAGCTAGCCCAACCCCTCCCTGTCCTGGCATTCTAAAGGGAAAAAGCTGAGGGGAAATGAGGAAAATCTGGGAAAAAAAAACTCATTTTAACTATTCAAATTTCTTAGCTCGTTATCTGTGAAGATTTTTTAGGATTTTACAGGATGAATTTAGGATTTTATGGATTTTTTTTTTAGGGTTTTATGGGAGCTGTAGGAATGCTGTGATTCCCAAACAAAAGGGAAATGGGCTGCTGTGATCCCACCTCGAGCTGCTCCTTGGATCCTTCCCTTCCCAGCTCCTTTTGCTTTCCTTCTGTGTCCCTCTCGTGGCAGCTCAGGAGAAATGGCCCAGCTGCACCGGAAAAACTCAATCCCAATTTTTTTCCCTATGGATTTAACCCTTAAAAAAATAAATTGGAATTTTGTCAGCGTATAGACCAAAAAAATCTGTTTAAAAACATTTTTCGTTGTTGTTCTTTCATTTACTGGCATTCAATAAATTGAATACCACTCGGTTGGTTTTTTCATTTATTGGTATTCATAAATAAGTTAAAATTTTAAAGCATTTTCGTTTAGTTTTAAGGAAAAAGGAAAGAAAAAGGCAATAAAGGTGAAATAAGTAAAATTTTAAGGCATTTTCATTTAGGATTGGTTTTAAGGGAAAAGGAAAGAAAAGGGCAATAAACAGAGACAGAAAATGAAGAAAATGGAGAATTTGGATGGAATTCTTCATTATGAAAGGCACTGGAAGACATTGGTGTGGATTCCCCATCCCTGAAGTGCCCGAGGACAGCCTGGATGGGGTTGGAACAACCTGGAGGTGTCCCTGCCATGGGAATGGATGGGATTTAAGGTCCTTTTCCACCCAAACCAGCCTGGAATTCTGTGATTTTTAAAATAAAAAAAAAAATGACCAGAGCAGGGGGGGAATAAAGTGATTATAAAGTGGCATTTCCCTCCAGCTGCTGGGCTTGGCACTGCTCAGCAGCACCTGGGGACAGTCACCTGCGCCCTGCCGCTCCTGCAAGCACAAAACACACTTTAAATATTAATTCACCCGTGTTGCTGCTCTTCTGGTGAATCCCAGCTGCTGGGCTGCAGGGACACGGGGAGCTCAGCGCGGTCTGAAGGGAACTGTGCCAGGTTTTGCCCGTTTAAATTCCACACCGGCTGCTCAGCACACAGGCCCGGTGAGCCACAGCCTCTCTCTCCTCTGCAGCAGCCCGGATCTGAGGGAGAAAACCTGCACAAATCACCCCAAAATCACAGCCTGGGAGCTCTGCAGCCTGCCTGGGCATCCATTCTATCCCGAAAGGCTTCCAGGCGCCCGCTGAGCTTGCAGCGCTGCAATGGAGCAAAGTTATCCCGAAATTCACATGTCTGTGCCCTGGGCTGGTATAACGGGAATCCCCACTCCCAGTTCAAACCAGTTTGGGTTCCCAGCTCAGGCAGGCCGTGCAGCTTCAGCACCTCAGACAGCAGCAGCAGAGTGTCCCCAACGCCACCCTGAGGGGACACATCCACACGTCCCCTGTGCTGGCAGGCAGGGACATTTCCAGCTCGCACCGTCACTCCTGGGCAGGGACGGGAACCCGGCACAGCTTTGATCCCTTGCCAAGGCTTTTGAGGATTCTGTCAAGCAGCCAAATGTCGGGAGTGTGTTGTGTTTATTAATAAATAAAAGTGTTTGTAGCGAGCAGCCACCTGGCTTTGTGCTGGTTTTTTTTTATTCCACCCCACTCCGGTTCCACTTTCATCCTCAAATGTTATTTCACGCTTTCTTCCCGTTCTCTTTGGTCTGAACAGTTTATTCTACTCAAAACCGAGATTAATTCAGTCTCTCTGCAGAAGTGGATTCTCTGGATTTGTTTTTTCCCCTCCTTTTGCTGCACAATATTCCCAGGACAGGGATGTTTTCCAGTCTCCATCTTTTCAGCCCAGCAGCTGCAGATCTGGAACACGTTGATTCAGGCCGGGCTTTATCCTACACCAAAAGCAGCAATATAAAATCCAAGTTATTTATATGAGAAGATATATATTTGCATCTCAACGTGGAAGGGAAGAGGGACTGAATATCCAGCCTTTCCCAACACACAGATTTCTCTTAAAAGGGATTTATTGTGTGCTGATCAAACAGAATGAGGGTAAATCCAAAGTTTTTTGTATTTAAAGGTAGAAATGTGGTGGTCCTGTCACTGACCTCAGAGAATCCCCAGTCCAGCAGGCCCAGATCAGCTCAGCTTTCACTCAGGGCTATTGCAGGTGTGACAGGAATTACAGCTGGAGCAGGAATTCCTAAAATTCCCCATCCTCAACTCCCACTTAACCCCAACAGGGGGTCAGTTCCAAGGGAACAGGCAGAGCTGGCAGATCATGGTGGGCACAGTGACCCCATGGTCACCACGGGGTCAACACCTCAGCCCTTCCCCTCAGGAGTGTCCAGTGTCACCACATCCTCTCAGAGTGACCTGTCCAGGACCGCATCCCCTCAGAGTGACCTGTCCACCACCTTAGCCCCTCACAAGTGCCCAGTGCCACCTCAGAGTGACCTCTCCACACCTCAGCCCCTCACAAATGCCCACTGCCACCACACCCCCCTCAGTGACCTCTCCACCACCTCAGCCCCCACAGCCCCCGCCCCTCATCTCGGTGTCCCATTGGCTGCCACAGCCGTCACTCAGAACCAGGAACAGCCCACACATAATCTCAAGCACCCATTGGCTACCAGGGCAGTCACTCAGAGATAAGCCCCGCCCGACAACGTGGGCGATAGTGGGTGGAGCGCGCACTCCCGCCCTCTCGCTCTCATTGGCTGCTACGCCTGTCACTCAGCCTCAAACCCGCCCCTCCCCGTGTGTGTGTGGGAGGGCAGCCCTCCTCCAGGCGGCTCTGGACACGCCCCAGCTCCCTCTTTCACCTTATCTCGATGGCCCATTGGCCGCCACATCCATCACTCAGAACCAAACCCCGCCCCTTCCTTCCGCGTGCGCTGGGCGGGCGGGGCGCGCACTCCCGCTCCCTCTCCATCTCAACAACCCATTGGCCGCCGCACCCATCACTCAGAACCAAACCCCGCCCCCCAGGAGGGCAGCGCGCCCCCTGGCGGCCACGCCGTGCCCCCCCCCCGTACGTGCTACGTGTGCGTCACCCCCCCCCTGCACCCCCCGTCCCCTCCCGCGCGCGCGCGCTGCCGTCGGCGCGTCCCCCGCGCGCGCTCCGCGTCACCGCTCACGGGCCTGGCGCGCGGCGGCCGCGGCCGGACGGACGCTCGGACCGGGCCGGACACACGGACGCGGCCCCGCTCCTCTCCCTTCTCCCGCCCGTTGGCTCCGGAGCCGCCCGGCGGTGCGGCCCGAGCGCGGCGGCGGCGGCGGCGGGTTCGTTTTTGTGTGTGGGGGGGGCGCGCGGCCTGGTGCGCGCGGCGGATCCCGCCGCTCGCGTAGCGCGGCCGCCCGGGCTCGCTGAGGGGGAGGCCCGGGCTGGGGGGGGGTGGGAAACGAAGGCTCCCGGCCTGAGGAAACGCCGCCGCCATGAGCGTGGAGGCGTACGGCCCCAGCTCGCAGACCCTCACCTTCCTGGACACCGAGGAGGCCGAGCTGCTCGGCGCCGACACGCAGGGCTCCGAGTTCGAGTTCACCGACTTCACCCTCCCCAGCCAGACCCAGACCCCGCCCGGGCCCGGCCAGGCAGGGCCGGCCCAGGGCCAGGGGCCCCCGGGCGCGGGGCAGGGAGCTCCGGGCCCGCTGGAAGCGCAGGTGAGGGGCCGGCCGGGGGCGGCGGAGCGGGGTCCGGAAGGGGCGGGCGGGGTTGGGCGCTCGGGCCCGCCGGGCAGCGGGAGCCGCGTGTGGAGGGGCCCAGAGGCGGAACCCGAGCGGGTTGTTCGGGGAGGAAACTCGGGCCGGCTGGCCCAGTCGCGATAGTTGTGTGGTTGCGACAGGGAGAGGAAAAACCACCGGGGCCGGGTGTCAGTTCGGGTCCTTTCTCCTTAAAACAAACGCGGGGTTTGGGGGTGTTTGCTCATCGGAAGTTGGGCGCTGAGGAAATTCGGTTTTTTACTTCCCCTCTCTAAAATACGCCTTAATTTCTTGTTGTTACTGTGAATGTTGGTTTTTTATTTCAGTTTCCACTTTCTTTGCCGCACGGTTGTTGGGCTGGTTTGTTTGGGGGTTGTGTGGCAGGGCCAGGCCCGAGACAAGTTCTGAGCTCTGCTTCCTCGTGGCTCAAAAACAGCTTTTAGTTTTGGGGTTTTTTATTATTACAACTGATGGCTGGTACCTAAAAGAAAACGAAATTGTATTTATTTAGCAATTCACGGCTCGTAGGCAGGGGAGGAATTAGGATTACAGCTCCCAAGAAGTGCTGGAAATGGAGATAACAATCTCAGTGTGCCCGTAGTAAACAACAAAAACACCAAAGAACTCTCCCGTATTTTTAAAAAAGCCACGGTTTTGTCCGGTTTGAAGATCATGGAATACTCAGGTTCCTCACAGGAATCCCATTATTAACCATGAAATGCCTGTGCATCACCCACGTGTTGAGGGATGAGTTCAGACAGGAGCTGAGAGCTCGGGGTGAGTTTTTATCCCCAAACCAACCGTCCTGGACCTGCTTTTTGTGCTTTTATTTGCAAAAGCAGCCCCAGCTGGGTCTGAGGGGAGCACAGCAGCTCCACGGGTGTGCAGGGCAGCGCCCAGGGAGGATTTCCCCTGTCCTGGGGGCTATCCCAGCACAAATTAAATCAATTTTTATGCCTGAAGGTGCTCGGTGACAGCTGGGATGTGCTCAGCTCGCTGTGGTGGTGAGGCAGAGCTCAGAGTTTTGGGTTGTTTTCTGTTCATTTGCAGCTTTTAGATTTGGTAGAATTGATCCAGTTTGGCCACTGAGATCAGAATTGTTTTCTACCAGCAGTAAAATCTCTGTGACTGTACATTAAAAGGGAATTTTAATCACATGTAATTTTAAACCTTTAATGGGCTGTGATCACTCCAGAGCTCCCAGTAGGGAATCTGTGGCCAAGGAGAAGAAAAACCACCCCAAAATCAGCCTCATAAGCTGAAAGTCCAGACAAGAGGATTATTAATTGGCCTTTTTTTTTGTCTAAACATGTTTGAAAACCTTTGAAGTCAAAGTAAAAAAAAAATAAAAGCTCTGGAGAGCACCTTCAGGTACTGGTTTTGTCTCCTGGCTAAAAGAAAGGGATTTTATGTTGATTTTTTTAAAAAATCAGGGTGGTTTTGAGTTTCTGCAAACTTTTGTGGTCGTCCTGGAGCTCATTTTGATGTCAGAAATGTCATTTTTGGGGAGGGACTCTGAGAGGTGGAGTGAAGTAAAACAAAGCCCAGAATCTGCTCAGACCTGCCCCTCTCAAGGGCTCAGGGCTGATAAAATCACAACATCTGGGGTTTTTAAAAGGTTCTGGGCAAAATTTTTGCTGCCCTCACCAGATAATTGAAGTTTGTCGTTCTTTTTGGCATCTCAAATAATGACTTCTCCAATTGATCTGGATTCGCATAATGAAATATTAGCCCTGTGATTATAATTAAAGCTAATTAAATAAAAAAATTTATTTGGAGCTGAGGAATATTGGGGGTGGAAACTTCTGCTCTGCTGTTTCTGGGGTCTTTTTAAAAAGATGAGTTGAGCAATGCAGGGCACCTCATGTTGCAGGAAAATTTGATGTATTTAGTTTAAAAGAATGTGTTTCCCCAATATATTTAATTAATAGTTTAATAGCGTTACAATTGATTAATGGTCGATAGCGAAAAGTAGGAGTAGAGCACAAACATTTTCTATAGGATACTCTATTCTAGGAAACAGTGGAAATAAACAAACATAAGAATTGATTTTCCGAAGTGTTTTAGGAGGAATTTAAAATCCTCAGAGCAGGATTTTCAGTTATTGTGCCACCACATCCCCTCAGAGCAGCTGTGGCTGCCCCTGGATCCCTGCAGTGCCCAAGGAGCACCCCGGGATGAGGGAAGGTGCCCCTGGAACCCCAAACCATCCCGGGATCCCTGCAGTGTCCCAGCAGCACCCCGGGGTCATTGGGGTGCCCCTGGCTGGGTTTTAGGGTCCCTCCGCACCCCAAAGCCCCCCGGCTCTCTGCAGTTGCCCCTCGGGGTGGGTGAGCTCGCTCCCGGGCAGGCCGGGTTCCGTCTGCAGCCCTAACAAAGGCTGTTCTGTGCGGGCCACACCGATCCTCGTTGCTCAGGTCCCATCTGGAGGCGCCGCTCCCTCCCGGGGCGAGGCTTTCCCAGCTTCCTCCTGGGAAGGGGAAAGGGAACGGCCCTCGCTGGGACAGGGCATGCACAAACAGCAGAGCTGCCTTTGCCAGCCGGCCCAGAATGGGGCTTTGGGGGCTCCCTGGGCTGTGGGGAGAATCCAGCACCAGGGTGGTGCCGAAGCCTCGCTGTGGGGCTGTGCTAGCACTAACCCTGCTGGAGTTCAGGTGCAGCTCTGGTTGCAGCTTGGATGCAGCACCTGAAAGCAGAGCTGGGTGAGGAGCAGCAGGTGTGCCCACCTGGGGACCCACAGGCAGCAGGATCCCACAATCCCGGCCTGATTTGGGGTGGAAAACCTAAATCCTCAAAGTCCCAGAGACAGAAACACCTTCCACTGTGCCAGGCTGCTCCAGACCCCCTCCAGGGACATTCCCAGGGTTGGAGCAGCCCCAGCTCCCTGTCCCCGCTGGTGTCTGTCCTTCAGCTCTGTCCTGGCCTGGTTTGTGTCCCAGGAAGGTTTTGGGGCCAGCACAGGAGCAGCCCCAGCAGTTTTTGGGAGCAGCTCTGTGGCACCTCAGTGTTGAGCCCGGAGCTGCCAAACTGGCCGTGCCAGGAGCTGCAGCCAACACTCTGTGGAGCAGAGCAGTGCCCCCTGGCACCAGCACTGCCCGTGCCAGGTTCAGTGCAGGGCTGGCATCACACCAGGGTGTGCAGCAATCACTTCCTCGTGCACGGCCTGCCAAGGGCTGGGGCTGCTCTGCACAGCCCAGGTGACATCACTGCTGCCTCCTGCCCTTGGCACTGCTGCCTATTCTGCCTCAGAAAACCCCAAACGGAACCCAAACCCTGCTGCTTTTTTAAAAACACAAAGGCAGTTTTGTATGAGCACCCAAAAATGTATTAAAATCAACCAATCTTAAAATAGGAATGCCTGGGAGTGCTGGGAAGGAGTTCAGATCAACTCCAGGCTTTGAATCCCACCTGGGCCAGACCTGGCCTTGTTTATCACCTCTGGAATGGCTCTATCAGTTGGAAATGGAGATTTGAGGTGGAGATTGGAAGAAATGGAGATTTGAAGTGTGCATTTATGTGCTGACACCTGTGCAGAGTCTGTTCCACACCGAGCTGGTGGGATTTGCCCTCACCCCACTCATGGGGTTGTGGGGTTTGATTCCTTTTTCCATCTTCCCTTTTGCACTTTCAGTTCCTTTGGGCTGATTGTTCCTATTAAAAGGCAGAGCTTGGAGATAACACCAATAAAAGGCAGCCCATTTATTTATTTATTTATTTTATTTAAATGCTCCTCATTTCATTTGCAGGGCTGGTGGCTTTGAGGGCAGGCCCTGATGGCTCAGGGCAAGTGGGAAGTTGGCTTTGGACTTTAACTCTTGCAATTGGCTGTTAAATTTTTAATGTGGATCTCTCTAAATGAGGAATAAGCTGAGTTGGCTTCATTACAGCTTGAAGAAGGCAACTTTTAAATTTATTTTTTGATGCCTTTTACAAAAGGTTTTGTGTTCTCAGCTTTCTGTCAGAATTAAGTTGCACGTCCCAGAGAAATTGCATTAAATCCAAGTTGTTCAAATACTGTATTCAGAGACAAAGGCCTTGAGTGATTTTTGTCCTATTTGGCTGGTTAGAATTTATAAATCAATCTTAACTTTACAAACATTGGGGGTATTAATTATCCCTTTGATAGGGAAATGACCCCAGCCCTCCCCTCAGCTGTGCTGTGAATATCCCAGTCACTTTGGTGGCACCTTTCCCACATTTCCCACTCAAAATTAACATGGATTAAGGTAAACTTATTCCTGTTCAGCTTTTGCTGGGATCTTGGCTAAAGAAGGCAGAGAATAAACCAAATGTTGGGGTCTTTCCCAACTCAGTATTGAGGTGCTAAAGCCTCTCAGGGCTGGAGAAATTAAACCAGGACACCAAGGGGCAGCAGCTGCAGTGGCCATGCCAAAATCCCAGTGTGACATCCACACCTCCTGGTGCTAAAAGTGCCCAAAAATTGAGTTTGTTTGGTCAGGAGAAAGGCTGGGGGTGGAAAGTTGCTGAGACAGCATCAAATGTTGCAGAATTCTGTGATTCTGGCAGCCCATGGTGGGTACAGGAATAGGTGGGAGAAATTCCTGTTCCCAGGTAGATCCCTGGGATAAAAAGAAGGGTGAGAAAACAGCTGCTGGAATTGGTGAAATGGAATTTTGTTATGTAAGGCTGTGGAAAAATGCAACTGCAGAAAAGCAATCTCCCTGTTTTCCTGCTTATCAGTTGGAGTTCAAATAATCCTGTGAAACAGGAGGTGATGGAGCAGGTATTGACTGTGGGATTGTATGGAAAAATACAATCTGCAGGAAAGCAATCTCCTCCTGGAAACTGTATCCCAGTTTATCAGCTGGAGTGAAATAATCCTGGAAAACAGGAGCAGATGCTGGTAATGGGGATCCCTGTGTAATGGTGTGCATTTAGTGCTCTTGGCAGTGTTTTCTGTGGGGGGTTTTCAGTGCCACACCAGATTTGGGGTTCATTTGGGTGTGCACCCCAATCCAGGTGAATGGCCCTGATGGGATCCTGCAGAATGGAGCTGTGGATGAGAACGTGGCCAAGACCAGCCAGCTCCTGGCAGAGCTCAACTTCGAGGAGGATGAGGAGGACACCTACTACACCAAGGACCTGCCTGTGCACGCCTGCAGGTGGGGCTGCCAGAGGGACAGGGGATGGGGAGCAGCTCCCTGAACTGTGCTGCTCCTGAACAGGCTTGGGAACAGCTCCCTGTGTGCTCCCGGGGCTCCTGAACAGATTTGGGAACAGCTCCCTGAACTGTGCTGCTCCTGAACAGGCTTGGGAACAGCTCCCTGTGTGCTCCCGGGGCTCCTGAACAGATTTGGGAACAGCTCCCCAAAACTGTGCTGCTCCTGGGGCTCCTGAACAGATTTGGAGCTGCCACGTCCACTTCTGGCCAGCTCAGAGCTCTCTGGGGGATAAATCCCAGGCTCAGCCAGCCCAGTGATGGGAATATTAAATATTGAGAATATTTAATATTAAATTATTAATTAAATATTAAAATATTTGTGGCTCACAACAGGAATTTGGCTCCTGTTTGGTGCTTCTCCCAGCACTGATGTTCCCCAGTTTCCATCCCCCTTATTTCTGTGCCCTGTAAATCCAGCTAGAGCTTGGATTTGGATTTTCCTCTCAGCAATAACCACTCACTCACTGCCTGTCCCTTTGCAATTGCAGCTACTGTGGGATCCACGACCCTGCCTGTGTGGTTTACTGCAACACCAGCAAGAAATGGTTCTGCAACGGCCGTGGGAACACCTCTGGCAGGTAAGGGATGGAACCATGAAACAGAAAAGTCAACTCTGTACCCATTTCCTCATCTTTTCACTGTCAGAGCATCCATGCACTGAGCAATGTTCCCTGCATGGGTGGAGAGAGCCAGACACAACTTTGTACCCATTGCTTTCGCTCTCAGAGCTCCCGTGCTCTGAGCAATGTTCCTTGCATGCATGGATGGAAGGAGCCACATCCTCCCAATGCGTGCCACAATAAATAGATTTATCAGTGTGTTACTAATTGCTAACAGAGGTGTTTCTGGTGTGAAAGTGCTGTAATCTGAGCTGTAACCCGTGCTGTTTGCCTGCAGCCACATTGTGAACCACCTGGTGAGAGCCAAGTGCAAGGAGGTGACGCTGCACAAGGACGGGCCCCTGGGAGAGACGGTCCTGGAGTGCTACAACTGCGGCTGCCGCAACGTCTTCCTGCTGGGCTTCATCCCAGCCAAGGCTGACTCCGTGGTGGTTCTGCTCTGCAGGTCAGACAGGCCTCTGCTGCCTTTATAAACAGCAGCCCTTGCTTGCATTTTGGCCCAAAATATATTTTATATTCTGGTTTGCCGCCCTTTTCCCTTTGGGTGGTCGCACAGAGTTCAGGGGCGCAGGTGGATAATGCAGCAAAGGGAGTTCTGTTGTGTTGGGCAAACATCTTAGTGCTGTAGAAAAGTATTTTTTTCCTAAATTCTGCATTCCTTAATGGAAGGAAGGTGGTTTTCCCTCTGTTTTGAGCTTTGGAAGAGGCACAGCTCCATTCAGGAAGTGACTCTGGAGCATGGAACAGTGACTCTCACTTAGGGTGTTTTTCTCTCAGCTCACAGAGTCATTTGAGGCCACAGTAAATCAGAAATTGTTCTGACAGGCGAAGTCATAACTAAAAATTTATAATTGTGAGTGTTTTAATTGGGTGCTGTCACTGTGTGGTTGCTGGTAGAAATTGTATTTCTGTGGAGGAAGTTCTGTTTGGGAAATAAGCTCTTTTTCTGGTCTGTGTGTGCACAGTCCTCATGGAGTATACCACCTCCAAAGGTGTCACATTTAATATTTCAAATGCATTGTCAGTCCTGGAAACACCCAAGCAACACTTCTCACAATACTGAAAGAAGAACTGAGAAATGGATTTTCCCAGCAGCCTGGGGTTGTTTTGCTTGGGTTTTCCCTGGTTTTTGAGCAGTTTCAGGGGCACACCAGCCCAGCTTTCACCCTCCACAGCAGACTGGTGTGAAGTCACAACTGCTGGCTGTGCTTGGTCCTGCAGGCAGCCCTGTGCCAGCCAGAGCAGCTTGAAGGACATCAACTGGGACAGCTCCCAGTGGCAGCCCCTGATCCAGGACCGCTGCTTCCTCTCGTGGCTGGTGAAGATCCCCTCGGAGCAGGAGCAGCTCCGCGCCCGCCAGATCACGGCCCAGCAGATCAACAAGCTGGAGGAGCTCTGGAAGGTACAGCCTGGCCTTTGAGGGGTTGGTTTCACCAGTTCTGGGGTTTGCAAGGGAGGACAAGAGTTCTAGGAGCTCTGGAAGGCAGAAGTCCCCCAAGGTTTAAATCCTGCAGTGCCGCAGCACTCAGAGTGTTCAGGGAATTGTTGAAAGCTTCCCCAAGCTGAAAACCAACTTTCCTTGCTCATATCAAGACTTCCAAATAGTTCTGCTTTAAGTGGTGCAGGGAATTATTGCTCATTCAGTTATGGAGTTTTTGAGAGGTTTTTTGTGCATCCTTTAAAATTTAAACTGGGTTTAATACGATTTGTAATGCCCTGGTGTAGCTTCAAGGGTGGTTACACCAAGATATCACTCCCAGTATCAGTAAAACACAATTTTACCAGTCCTGCTGTCAATTTTCATACTTCACACTGTGAAACAAAACATCTCTGCTTTTATTTCCAGGAAAATCCATCTGCAACCCTCGAGGACTTGGAAAAACCTGGTGTTGATGAGGAACCCCAGCATGTCCTGCTTAGATATGAAGATGCTTATCAATACCAAAATATATTTGGTCCTCTGGTCAAGCTTGAGGCAGATTATGACAAGAAACTCAAGGAATCTCAGGTAAAATATGTGAGATTTGCCTTTTGAGGGACCCTGACAGTGCTGGGGTCAACCATGGAATCACAGCACAAAACCCTGAGTGCAATAAATAAATAAATGTTGGAATTGCTGTGGTGTAGCAGCATGGGGAAATAAGCAGTGATGGTGCTGTGAGAGCAGGGAGAGGAGAGGAAAACCCTCACAGTGAGGGGTTTTAAGAGCTTGAAACATTTGGGAACTTGTCACCTTTGCTGTGCTCAAGTTTTCCTTCCCAAACACCACCTTGTGTCCCAGAAGTGCAGCTGTTTGTTCCCCTCAGCAGCTGCAGGTCCCTGGCAGGGCAGTGGGAGTTCTGAGAGCTCCTGGAAACATTTCCTGGGTGTTTGAAGAGGGGGAGAATTCCACAGCTGGTGAGCAGGACTTTGTTTCTCATCATTAGCTCTCAGAACAGAATTCACCTCTGCAGGTGCTGTGAACCCAGCACAGGAATGAACACAGATTTTGGTGACATGGGAACAGAAAGTTTTGTCATTTCTGCACTGTTCTGAAGCACAGGACTGTGGTGGTTGGCAAACAATTCTTCAGGAAAATAATAGCTGCTCTTTTCTTTACCCTCAGACCCAAGATAACATCACAGTCAGGTGGGACCTGGGCTTGAACAAGAAGAGAATTGCTTATTTCACTTTGCCAAAGACTGATTCAGGTGAGGACACCTGGGCTGTCTCTTTGTCAGGGGTTTTTGTACCTTCTGAATAAAAGCAGAGTTCAGAGCACTCTGAGGCTGGCCTGGGGAGGCTCTGGAAGGGTTTTGTGGTTGCTCAGAGCTTTTTTCCCCTTTTCCTTTGCAGACATGCGCCTCATGCAGGGAGATGAGATCTGCCTGAGGTACAAGGGAGACCTGGCCCCCCTCTGGAAAGGAATTGGGCACGTGATCAAAGTTCCTGACAGTATCCTTTACTTGGGGAGCCTCAGCAGGGCTGCCCAAAGCTGGAGTCAGTAACAAGCCATTCATTATCTCCAAAAGTAATTTCTGCTAATTTAAAATTTGGGGTGGGTGGGGGAGGGAACTGCTGGAGAAAATCACCAAAATTGGGGAGAATAAAA